>NW_021604728.1:430564-435909 GCF_004785775.1 Grammomys surdaster
TCACAAGATAAATTCACCAACCCAGACAACAATGGACTCTCAGTGTCAACCTGGAGCAAGAATTCGTGTTGGCATCCTGCCCAGATCTGCCAAAAGGCCCAGAGAGGGTATGCATTCTGCCAAAGATCACACAGCCACTGGGCAGGCTGGCTTCCCACAGGTTGGATGCCCTCGGGTGTCCACCCCAGGGTAGCATCATTCTGCCTTTTACAGGTACTGTGGGGACTGGGGAGCACTTAAGTTCCAAAGGTTTGTTAAGAGCTGAAGACTAAGTTGGTATGCGCCCACACCCACCTTACATCAGCCTGCAGATCCCCTCCCCTGCTTCAGAAGAGCTTGCCTTTAGTTGAGGCTCTCCAAGCACCCTAGGAAGGATGCTCCTTCTGCCACAAGAAAAAAGAGGGCTTAGAAACTTGGAAACCTCCCAAAAGGAAGCTCTCCAAATGCCACCCGTTCATACCCCAGCCTGCAGATGGAGGCAGGGTCATGCAGAACAGGCCACTTCCTCTCCTGTGCAGAGTCTCCTTCATTTTCCAGGCTCAGGAGCCTACAGAGCTGAAGAAGGCTCAGACCACAAGCCAGCAGCCCAAGCCCACCAGGACCACAGTGAGGGCATGCAGCTATTCTGGGCACCGAGGTTCTGTGGCGGAGACCAGCCTGAGCAGCAGCAAAGGTGTTTCCTGTGCAACTACAGCCACTGAACCTCCCCTGCACCCACCGAAGCCCTTCCCAGAGCCTTCACTCACCGTCACCTGGAACACTGTCACACACACTTCAGCCCTGGTGTCTGGTATTCTACACCCCAAGACTGAGATAGCCGAGGCAGCCCATCCAGAGGAGCCCACAGGAAGGTTCCAGATGGAGGGTGGTGATGTTCTTTCTGCCACCCATGGAACTCCAGAGAAAAGGAAACAGAGATGATGAAGAAGAAGAAGATGATGATGATGAAGATGATGATCGGCCATGGCTGTGGCTGTGTGTGCTCACATCCCCAGACCCATTTCGATGGCCCTGTGAGAGTCAAGGGACACACGCTCTGCTTCCCCACAACACTGTCAACACACCCCTTACTGTGGGAACTGTATATCACTACCTCCTGCAGGATCTTGCATATATCTGTGCTTTTTGCAAATGATTATCGAATTCGTAGATGAGTGAGATGGCGGATGGATTGATGGATGGACAGATGGACAGATGGTGGATGGACAGACGGGTGGATGGGTGGGTGGGTGGGTGGATGGATGGATGAATGGTTGGATAGATGGATGGATGGATGGATGGATGGATGGATGGATGGATGGATAGTTGGATAGATGGGTGGACAGATGGATGGGTGGATGGATGGATGGATGGATGGATGGATGGATGGATGGATGGATAGTTGGATAGATGGATGGATGAAGGGTTGGATAGATGGACGGATGGATGGATGGATGGATGGATGGACGGACGGACGGACGGACGGACGGATGGATGGATGGACGGACAGGTGAGTGGATGGATGGGAAGGTGGATGGGTGGGTGGATGGATGGGTGGATGTGTGGATGGATTGCTGGGTGAACAGATAGGTAGGTAGGTAGAAGAAAGAATTATTGATAGGTAGTGGGGAATCAATGAACTGATGGATAGACTGGTTAACAGTTGGAGGAATGAGCATCTGAGTAGATGTGAGTGGATGGACAGATGGACACACACATAGGAAGACAGACTGACACACAGATGCATTCACAGGTGAATGGATGGATGAATTGACAGACAGATGGACAGACAGACCTTCTTAAGAGGAATAAAAGGATGTTTTCTATAGTGCTCAAGAGACCCAGTTCCAACCTCTCTGCTTTCTGGCCTCACCCACTGGGTCACCCTCCCTGACCTTGCTTTTCCCTTCACCAAATGAGCACAGTAACTGGATCCTACTGGTTTCTCGAGAAGTCCATGAGATTCCAAGGCCAGTGAGAAATCCTTCCTAAGGTATCCAAGGCCCTACCTTTGGATGTGGGAAATACTGTTGTCAGTGTCCTGGAGAGGCCAGCAGAGCAAGGTGAACCCTCTGTCATGCTGTGGAGACACAGAAGACAAGCCAGCTGACTGCACGTTCCTTTTGCTTGGTCTCCAGTAGACAGCGCTACTGTAGTCCACACTGGCCTCTAGGCAAGAGCGCTGGTGGGGTCTACTAAGATTTATAAGTGCCCTCCTTTATCCCAACCGTGTCTGCTGAGGTTGCCAGGCATAGACCGAGACCTGCCCTTACCGATGGGACACAGAATGGCAGGCTGAATTAGAGGCGCTCCATTGGAGACTTCCAGAGACTAGAAGTTCTGGATGGAGTGAGTGTGTGCCTGTAAATTTCACTGTCTGATACTGTGTTGGGCTGAGAGATGGCTGGATAGATTAGTGTCCCTTTTGGAAAGCTAGGGGACAACCCTGAAGTTTCCTTAAGACTTGCCTTCAGTCCCTAAGCATCCCCATACCCCCTCCCACCCTAGAACCTTGGTATGTGTTGGATCCTCTGGGAGATGCAGGTTTGCATGGCTGACTAGATGCAGGTATTCAGCTGCTGATGATTGACTGGAAGCATGGATCACATGATGATGATGAAGAAGAGGAGGAGGAGGAGAAAGAGGAGGAGAAGGAAAAGAGGAAGAAGAAAAAGAAGAAGAAGAAGAAGAAGAAGAAGAAGAAGAAGAAGAAGAAGAAGAAGAAGAACAACAGCAGCAGCAGCAGCAGCAGCAGCAACAACAACAACAACATCATGTCCACCAGTTGTATATGTGTGTGTTCCTAGCATGGGATGGTCACATGAAGACTACAGATATGATTTCTGTCCTGTTTTGCTTCCTGTGATGATAAACACCATGACCAAAAGCAATTTGGGACAGATGGGTTTATTATTTCAGCTTATACCTCCATGCTACAACCCATCATTAAGAAAAGTCCCAGTAGGAACTCAAGGCAGGAACCTGGAGGCAGGAGCTGATGCAGAGGCCACAGGGAGGTGCTGCTTACTGGCTTGCCCCCCATGGTTCGCTCAACCTGCTTTGTCTATCATCCAGGACTACCTGCCCAGGGATGGCCCCACCCACAATGGATTTGATCTTCCACATGCAGTCAATAATCAAATACAAACTCCCCGTAGAGTTGCCCACAGGCCAATCTGATGGAGGCAGCTCCACATTTGAGATTCCCTGATCCCAGGTTATGTCTCGGTTTGCAGCAATTTGACAAAAGCCAGCCAGCACAGCATGTAAAAGTGGAAGAGGGGAGCCAGCGCCACGCTCTGAACTCTACACATAAGCCCAGCACATATACATACCACACACAATAATAACAATAAATAAATAAATAAATACTAATAGAATAATGGAAAATACACAACCGACGTGTCCATGGGCCAATCGGATGGAGGCATTTTCTCAACTGAGATCCCTTTCTTAGTTGTCTCTAGTTTATTTCCAGTTGAAACAGCCAACCAGCAAACCCCTTCTATAAGATCCCAGACACTTCCCTGAGTGTGGGGTGGCAGCTGGGGAAAGACTGTGCTTTTCTGGACATGAGAGCCATATAATAGGAGGAACAAATACTGGACTGGAGCAGTGAGTGACAGAGGTGGGACAGGCTCCATCAGCCTGTCTCAGCACTTCCCAGCCTGAGGACTGTGGGAAGTTCTTTCTTGGTCAGTGCCCGTCAAACTGATTTATGGGGCCTCGCTGTCCGCCGTGTGCCGGCCAACAGCCGCTGCCACCAGTTCTATTATTGATGAACTTTCCAGGACCTGGTAATTAACTGTGCACCCATGGCAGTCGTTGGGACAAGTGGCGGCAGAAATGGAGGCAGGAGGCCCAGCTAGTGTCATAGCCACAACACCCTGAGTGGAGCAAAGAGTGATTCTGTCTCCTGGGTGGCAGTGAGCCCAGGTACCTAGGCTATGGGCACTCCCATCTGCGTTGGGGCGGAGCAGGCTGGGTTCCCTCTGGAACAGGAGTTTGAGTTTAGGCTAAACATGGACTTAATCTCTGAAAGCCTTGGTTTCCTTAGAAAAATGGAAATAAGAAAAGCAGCCCAAGGGAGAACCGGAGAACTCAGATTCTCTGGTAGACAGACAAACAAGACCCAAAGAAGCAGGTGTCCTGAGGATGAATGGACTCCTGGACGGCACAAGGAACCGACTTCCTCCGCAATGGATCCCAGTGACACACCCGAGGCTGAACAGAGTGGGGTGCAGCCCAACACTCTGGGCTGTTTGCTTAGCCACTGAGGCTATACCACCAGGCTCCACTATCACATGCAGAACCAAACAGGGACCCCAAAGCAAAAGGGACATTGAGGCGGTCAAGATGGAGGAACTAGCTTCAGAGTGGGCTTGTAGAGGGATCTCTGCAGGCCGCTGATGGAGAATCTGGAAGTATCCATTCGGGAGAACTGTGGGAGGTTGTCAGGCAATAAGAACAGCTCGAGCAAAGGCCCTGTGGTAGGAAAGTGGACCCCAAGCCATACAAATATGACCAGGACAGTTGAAACCAGGGAGGGAAGAAGGGTTAAGTAAAGATGCAAGGAGCTGCCAGGGTGTGAATAGAGACCAGAGCTTGTAGAAATATGCCCAGAAGTTGCCCAACACCAACTCCTAGCCTGATGCTAATTCAGCAACTACCTGATTCCTCCCAACTCCAAACATCACTATATAGTTAGTTTCTATGACCCTCCCATTTCAGCCGTGTCCCAGGACATGGGGGAGACATGCCTGATCTGACAAGAGGCCAGCATCCTCCAGTAGGTTCTCATTCCACAAATGAGAAAACTAAGGCTCAGAGACTGTGCACAACTTGTCTGGGGCCACACAGCTGAAATTATCTCGGGAGCACGTCATACCCCAGGGCAGGTACCAGGTAAGCCTTCATCTCATTTTATCTTTGCATCTCCAAGAGGTGGGGGAGTCTTTTCATATTCCTTAGATGAGGTGCTGGGTTCAGAGGAGCCAAGTGGAGATCTGGTCTCTGACCCTGTTTGAACTGGAAGAGGAAACTGAATGAGTGAAGTGCTTGCTGTGCTTTTCTGTTGCCCCAGAGAGTGGTCCTTTTCTGTCTGGATTTACATCATCTTTATCGTATTGGTTAGGGTTGTCCCCTTTGGTCTCCTGTCACCCCCAAGCAGGTATTGGGTTATTTCTGCAGCTATAGCAGGTTCCTTCTATCTTTGAGTCCAGCATACCGGAGAGAAAGAGAAAGTGGGGAGCCTAGCAGAGCCAGTGAGAGAGAGAGAGAGAGAGAGAGAGAGAGAGAGAGAGAGACAGAGAGAGACAGAGAGAGACAGAGAGAGACAGAGACAGAGAGACAGAGAGAGACAGAGA
>NW_021604728.1:435919-447300 GCF_004785775.1 Grammomys surdaster
AGAGAGAGACAGAGACAGAGAGACAGAGAGAGACAGAGACAGAGAGAGACAGAGAGAGAGACAAAGAGACAGAGAGAGTGCTGAGGGGCAGAGCAGAGGAAGGGTCCTGGCTGGAGTGGATCTGAGGGAAGCCTGGCTTTGGGTCACTGGGTCAACCCTTGCCCCCAAGAGGACAATAGGGACCTGCACAAATGTGTCCCAGATCGCGGGTCAGAGGCAGTTTCCCTGCCATATGCCACCTCTTTGAGATGGGGTTCAGAATGTGTGACCCCCCGGATAAGAGAGATGAGGCCCTAAGATCTCTCACCTTCTTCTTCTTTCCCTCGCCCCCTGAAGCAAACAGGCTATCCCTGGATGAGGCATGTGCACCCAGAGATAGCAGACCCTCAGCCCCAAGGCCACAGGAAAACCGGCCAGGCAGGTCAAGTCCCTAGTGAATCCCAGGTCTGGGGCCAGCCATGAGTCCTCTAGCTGACCCTTAGATCACTGAGCCACAGGTACCCTGTCTTTGGATTTCCCTTCTGCCAGCTGTCACATAAGGTGTGTTAAATAAATCCACTTGTGTGGCTTGTTGCTGTTTGTTTCTTCTAGGGACCCCAGCCAGGAACTTTCTAATACAAGGGGGGAAACCCTCCCTCCCAGCAATGGAAGATAGAACACAACTGGCCTCAAGGATCACCAGGTTCCCCTGCCATAGCCCAGGTAGGGGGCCTGGAAACTGTCCTCAGAGTAAATGGGAGCTGACAAATTACCTCACCCCAGCTGGTGCCCGACTAAGATACAATGATACAATTATCTGCTACAGTAACGTAAGGCCTGGAAACACTAAGCAACCCTGGACAAGTCACTTTTATTCCCTGAGCACTCCAGGTGAGCCTCCGACTCCTGCTTGCCAGGGTAGTCCTCATCTGAAAAGGTGGCTAAAGGTGCAAGGTCAGGAGGTGCAGGGTCACCATCACAATCCCAGCCAGGAGTTCTGTAGACCCCATTCAAATGCCCCTTCTCCTGGCTCCCCAGCCTGTCATGCCTCAGGCTCTCCTGTCCTGATTATCATTCCCCATTTGAAACAGGGTGGCCAGGAGGTCAGTTGAGTTACAGTATGTGGCCGATGGCTACAGCAAACACATAGTCAGCACGCAGTCTTGACCACAGCCTTCCATGCTATCCCACAAAGCAGGGTGACCTGGTCTCCTGGCCTGTTTCCTGCCCCATCCCCATCCCCACTAAACATCCTGCATCCACAGAAGCCAACCTTTGTCCTTGTGGGCACTAACAGGAAAGAATTAAAGCTCTAGACTGTCTCGCGAGGCCACTCTTCCCTGGTACCTGCTGGGTACACAGTAAGCATTTCATAAATGTCCCCGGCCCTGCCTTAGCACCCCTTGCTTAAGTACAACTACATTTCTCAAGCTGACTATAGCTCAGCTCCCAGTTTCAACAGCCTCAAGCAAGGTCACTGTCACCTTCAACTGCCCGAAGCATCCATCCCCGACTCTGGTCCTTTATAAGGTGGGAGCAGATCAGTTTCTGCTGAAAACCGAATTTAAACAAAACAACTGCCCTGCACCCAGAACAAAGTTCAAAGTCATGTCACTTCTGAAATCACTCCTGTATTCTCCTTCAGCTCTTCCTAGGGGCAGCCCTGTTCTATCCTGTCTGTCTGTCTATTCTCTCTTCTTCCCCAGGGCCCAGGGCCCATTGTGAACTCATCTCCTTGGGAGGCCTGTGTTGTCCACACTGCCCCTCCTACGTCCCCCAACCCCCTATCTGTGATTTTCTCCAGCACAACCTTGGGGTCCGTGGGTCATGTGTTACAGCCCACAGTCATTTCCTGACTCTGTTCCTCTGCTCTATCAGGAGATCCGTAGGGCAAGGCCTTTTCTGGCCCATTGCTGTGTCCCAGGGGCCAGGCCCAGCATTGAGCACACAGCGGGGATCTACTAAATGTCAGAAGATGGATGAAGAAGGTACACATGCTCCCCTCCTGGGGCAGGTGAGGCCTGAAGACCACCAATGCATTGAGCCTGGGCAAAGGGAGAACATGCTTCTCCAGCTGCCGTCCTTCCTCCCTGTGGCCCTTGTGTGGCTTCATTTGCCCTGAGTTCTGCTCCCTGTATCTTTAAAGGAACCAGCCTATAATTTTAATACATAGCTTTCTATCGGTGTTTTGAATTGCAATTCGTTATAAGCAAAAATAGCTAGCT
Organism: Grammomys surdaster; assembly: GCF_004785775.1. NCBI lineage: Eukaryota > Metazoa > Chordata > Mammalia > Rodentia > Muridae > Grammomys > Grammomys surdaster. The sequence continues at coordinate 438,124 of NW_021604728.1, forward strand.
GTTGAATTAGGAAATCAACTGTCTTAATTGTCTGGCTGTCCCAGGATCCTGTTCTATGAGGCATCCTGGCAGGGTGTCTGCCACAGGGGCTGGAGAGATCCCAGGCTCCTCTTTCCCTGAGGCTCAGTGGCATCTGTCTCCCTATGTGTAAATGGCCTCATCCCAGCTCCTGCCGGAACCTTCCAGCCCATGAAAGGAGTAAAGATAAATAGGCATCTAGCACCTCCTGGTCTCCCAGCTTGGGCCAGGGGTTTGGGCTGGCACTGTCTGCTTTTCTGGATCTCCCAAATCCCAGCTGTTGGGCCAGGGGATGTCTGTCCTTCTGGCTGTGGGAGGCTAGAGAAAGCCCATCACACCTGCACAGTGAGCTGTGGTAAGGGACAAAGAGAAGATTCTTGTCCTAATGGGGCTGGCCATCAGGGCACAAGACAGGGGCATACTATGCCATCAGTTTAAATATGTGATACACACACATGCACACATACATGCACACACACACATACACACATACACATCTGTACGCGCTCAGGCCCCTATGTAGGCTCTTGTCAGCTACCCACCAATTCTATTAATTTATTATAGAAATGATCTTTGGTTCTGAGGCTTCCAGACTTCCTAGTGATTCTCTGAGAAGCCCTGCACTCTCCAACTCCAAGACAGCCAAGCAAGAGCTAAGGATGTGTGTTTGTATCGTATCATGACATTTGCATTCATTTTGTTACCCATCACGCACAGGGAGAGCTAGGAGACTGAGTTGTTATTATGCATCTGACGTTATACAATGTAACAAAGATACCACAGTCACTGCTGTGCAAGACCTGAGGCTGCGGGACCCGTAGAGACAAAACGTAGAGCCCTGTTCTGTACCAGGGCCACTGAGTGACCAAGAGCATTTTAGCTAGTCATTCTGTAACCTCATCTGCTAATGGAGTCAGAAGCACAGGCTGGGTGGGGCCCCTCTTAGGGATGAGTTGGGCCCTCCTGCAGGTTAGAGTAGAAGGAGGCTGCCTCTGACCCAGGCCTCCTTGTTCCAGGACTCTAGGATGTATCTAGAGCTCTGACAGGGTATATCTACTCCTTCATTCTGGGATCCCGTGGGAGGAGCTGGTCAGGGGATGATGAGAATGGAGACCATGTGAGCTGACACTATACCAGTGACCAGTATTTATGTGTACTGACCCACTTCCCTGCAAGGTCTCTGCCTCTCTGAGGTCCTGTAACCCTGTCTTCCCAGACTAGCCAGGTTCTTGAGGAACGTTCAGCATGTCCTTTCTCAAGAGAACAGGACTCATTTCAATTCTAATATGTCAGGTGCTTGTGATAGGGCAGTCTGGGTCTAGCACGCAAGAGGCAACTAATCTAGAGGTGCAGAAACTCAGAAGGAAAACCACCTGCCACACACCCTTTCTTATCCCAGAAGAGAGAAGCACCACCTGCCTCCATCCTTCCTATCTGACTCTTCTGAGGTCCTCAGATCACTCAGTATCATGGAGCCAAATGAGAAAGCTGGGCGCATAGCTAACCCAAGGAACACTGGCCCAGTATGGTTGACATCCCCAGTTCATTCCCTAGTATTGACAGATAATGGTTTCTTCCACCAAGGGACAGGAGACTCCCCTCTGCTAAGAGGTTCCCTGGGGCTCCAGACATGGGCATGGCCTCCTAGCCTCACCTGGGGCAAGGCTTGCTGGGTAAGTGCCACAGAGTCCCTTGCCTTTGACATTCACCCAAGGTTTCCTATGGTATCAAGTGGTAATAGAGAATGAAGAAGTCACCATGGAAAGGAGGACCACAGCACCCATCGCTCCTACACACAGAAAGCACATTGGTAGCCAGGCACGGTGGTGCCAAAACAGGACAACTTGAAGTCTGAGGCTAGCAGACAATCACCAATCAATCATCAATACAAGGAAAAGGATCCAGGTAACTAGAGCCTGTGTGGGAAGTGATCACACACACACACACACACACACATACCAAAATAAATGGGTTCTCCAAAACACTGACCAGAGGGGCCATTGTCCCAAACATGCATTTGAGTCAGGAACTGAATCGGTTTCTCAAATTCCAGAATCTGCTGAAAGATTCTAGAGAGAGAAGTCAGTGTCCTGACCACAGATGTCTGGGAGGAGCCTGGCTTCTTGGGTACAACCCACTTTCCCCAAGGTGTCACCCCAGCCCTTAACATCATGTGAGGGTTTATCCAAAGGCATGGTTCAGATATAGACAACGTGAGGCAGGAGGCTTCCAGGGGCCTTGTCGGCAATGTGTCCTTCAAATGGGACTGAGTATTTCCAAGTGAAACATACATATTTGCAGTATGTCAAGACACTGGAAGAAACAGAAAGGGAGGAGAGAAGGCAGCTATGTTGAGATTCCCCATATTTTGTGGGAAAAAAGAGGCCACAACGGAATCCCGGTGGGTTTTCCATGCTGGCGGGTCCCACATACAGGAGGAAGTCTAAGGTTCCAGAGACTGGAGGCTTTGGCGATGGTAGGCCCCAATGATACGAGAAAGTCCTTAGTTCCAAAAAGGTTTATTGTCATGGTGGATGGTGGATGGATCTGGATGTACCCCCCACCCCGAAACTCAGGGTAGACATGAGTTAAATAGGGAGGGAGAAGAGGGGAGGTTCTGGGGTAGCATGCTTAATTTGCTCCGCCCTCTGGCCTTCATTAGTATGTAAATCCCTAGGGCCTGAGGCCTGTAGTCACACCCTCTACCTGTGCACTTTGGGAGGGGCTGTAATGGCCTACATGACTGAACAATGTAGGTCTATGGAGATGAGTCTGCGTGTCGGGACTCTGGGTTCTGGGGACGTGGCCAAACTCCTGCTGTTTCTCACTTAAGAGTCTCGGGGTTCCAGGCCCATGCCCAGCCATAAACCAGGATACCCTTTACGCAGTCCCACAATATCTTAGTAGGCTTTACCTACAAAATGATGGAAATACCTTTACATTGTGCAGGACCCAGACATGTCCAATGTCCTCTGTCCCTAGCACACACAGCTACTCCCTGCCTCCTTCTTGTTTCCTGGCTGAAATTGCTTTAAGAGGCAGCTAGGGCTGTTTGTTTATCAGGTTTAAGACCACCCTCAAGATGTCTTCTAAGCGTATACACAATAAACACGTAAACACCATGTACAGCTGAACACTTCTGTGGTACGGTCGTCATTTGTGTCCTACGGGTCATGGAGGACCCTTGAAGACATCAGGGATCTTTGTTCTTATCTCTGCTGTTGGAGGGTATTTGTCAGACTGTGGTTAGGAAGGTACTCCATCAGCATGGGATGGAGGGGAGAGGGGTTGTCACTGAAAAAGCTGAACCTATTTCTTGGTTGCTCATGGGTTAGAATTCCAGGTTGACACCTTGGTCCTATAGCTTTACTGTGGCTGTCAGAATGTCATTCGCAGCCTGATCTCAGGGGCTGTGTGTGGCCCCTCAGAATCCAAACCACGTGTACTGGGGGAGGCTACTGAGAGCAGGGTGTTTGCAAGTTCACAGTAGAGGAGTGGATACTACAAGGGCTTGCAGGGTCTTACCATCACTGTCCCCCACACAATGTCACAGGTTCCCAAATAAACCCTATATCGTTTTCTTATTTATTTCAAACACAATCTATTTACTGAATAAATGCTGGAAAAGACCAGTGTCTGAAGATCCAGAAAGACAATCACCTGAGGTCAGCAACTCAGACCTTGCCAACCTCTCTGTTTCAACTTTTAATTCTTTCTTTAATTATATTATGTGTATGTAGGAATGAATGAGATGAGATGGGTGATTTTGCAATCACACATACACGCAAAAAGATTTTGCCATGTTTCTAAGCATGAATCATGTCCTAATTTACCAATAAATTTATACTGACCATCCACTGTGTCCCAGAAAGTATCATAGATCCTGGGAAAGCAGTAAGCACCCACATAGGCTGGCAGCACCCTCATCCCCGACAGCTAACACTGATTACATCTTGTGCACAGATCCTAAGCTAGTCTACTGTGGGGAGCAGCATTATCCTGTTCCTGCTTCTGGGAACCCGTTAGATCCTCCAGACTGTCAGATGCCCACCAGCAGGAGGATCCACAGCAGGAAACCATGGGCAGCCCAGGGCTGCTGGCCACATGCATAGCACCCCTGAGTTTATCCTACCCGACTCGGGTGTGCATCTTGAAATGGAAGCACACTGCAGCAAAGAAAGCTATTCCCGCTGGCATTTGCCTGTTCCCCTGTCTATGGGCCCTATAGCAGCACCCCAGAAGGGAACTCTCTTAGTTAGGGTCTTACTGCTGTGAACAGACACCATGACCTAGGCAACTCTTATAAAGGACAACATTTAATTGGGTCTGGATTACAGGTTCAGAGGTTCAGTCCATTATCATCAAGGCAGGCGTGGTGCAGGAGGAGCTGAGAGTTCTACATCTGCATCTGAAGGCTGGTAACAGAATACTGACTTCCAGGCAGCTAGGATGAGGGTCTTGAGCCCACACCCACAGTGACACACCCACTCCAATAAGGCCACATCCATTCCAACAGGGCCACACATTCTAATAGTGCCACTCCCTGGGCCAAGCACGTACAAACCATCATAGATACTAAGCCACTGGAGAAACTGAGGCTAGGAACCCAAAGACCTGCACCCCTCCCTAGCTCCACCTCTTTTCAATAGTAGGGACCAAGTTGCCACTGTGTGAGCAACTAGCAGGCACTCTTACACCCTCCAAGTCATAGCAGCTAAGAATGGGCTTCTAGAGCACCAGGAGAAGCTGCCTTGTCCATTGGTGGGGGGGAGGGTGACAGAATTGGGGGCTTTGTCCAGACACTGATGACTGAGTCCTGTGGGCACAGAGGAACTAGCCCCCAGGAAAGGCAGAGAGGCAAACTGGGCCTCAGCTCCCGTGTGACACAGGAATAGTGTATCTATTGGAAGCCAAGCAGTGAAGGAGAACGGCCTCCGAACCTAGTGAGGGTTTATGACAGCCATGTATCCTTTCCAACAACCCCAGGAAGACAAGATCACCCATCACACAAACAGAACGCCAGAGCACCCAGCCCAAGTCACCTCCATTGGGGCCACCCTGTGAGACTCATGGCTGCTGTAACAAACCACCAACTGCTTAGAGGGTTAAGGCTTCACACATGGGTAAAATGTTTGCTCTGCAATGTGGGGGCCTCAGTTTTACCCCCAGAACCCGCATAGGTATGGCACACACCTGGAACCCAAGTGCCGAGGTTGGCATGGAGACAAGTGGATTATTGGGCCCTCTGGACTGCCTTCCTAAGCCATGTCTTGGGTTCACTGAGAGATAATGTCTCAAAGAGAAAGATGGAAAGCCATTGAAGAAGACACCCAAAGCCAACCTCTGGCCTCCATGTACACTGGTATACACACACACACACACACACACACACACACACACTCGAGCAGACAGTCACAGAGTTCTGGAGTGAGCTGGCGGGAGGGGGCAACGCTCCTGCTGGGGTTCCAGAAGTCCATTCTTACCTGTTGTGGTTTGGAGGTGGCGCGGGTGCCCTCCAGTTACTCATGGGGTGAGCATTTGGTCCTTAGTGTGGAGGGGGTGGGGCTAGAGAAGTGTACAGGTCATGGGGCATCTCCTCTAGGACGGATAAAGGCAGTTAATTCTGACAAGAGGATTTAGGGGGTAACCCTGGCTGCTTGCCACATGCTGATTTACAGTCTGGCCTGTGATCTCTCCTCTCTTCCCCTCTCTCTCTCTGTCTCTCTCCCTCTCTCCCCTCTGTCTCCCCTTTCCTCTTCCTTCTCCCACTTCTTTCTCTGCCTCTCTCTGTTTCTCTCCATCTCTGTCTTTTCCTCCCTCTCTCACCCTTTCTTCTCCCCATCTCTCCCCCTCCGACTCCCTCTCTGTCTCTCTCTGTGTGTCTCTGTCTTTCTCTCCTTCTCTGTCTCTATGTTTCTCTCCCTCTCTGTATCTCTTTGTGTCTCTCTCCATCTCTGTCTCTTTGTGTCTCTCTCCCTTTCCCCTTCTTTCTCTATCTCTCCCTCTGTCTCCCTCTGTGTCTGTCTCTCTCTGTGTCTGTCTCTGTCTCTATTTCCTTCTCTGTTTCTCTCCCTCTGTGTCTCTCTCTCCCTCTCTCTCCCTTTGTCTTCTTTATTCCCTCCTTCTCCCTCTTTCTCTGTCTCTCTCTCTGTCTCTCTCTGTCTCTCTCTGTCTCTGTCTCTGTCTCTCTCTCTCTCTGTCTCTCTCTCTCTCTCTCTGTCTCTCTCTCTCTCTCTCTCTCTATATATATATATATATATACACACACACACACACGTTTTTCTATGTCTCCCTCTGTCTCTCTCCTTCTCCCCCTTCTTTATCTCTGTCTCTCTTTCCCTCTCTCCTCCCCATTTCTCCCCCCATCTCTCTCTCCCTCTCTGTCCTCTGTGTCTCTCTCCTTCTCTCCCTCTTTCTCTTCTCCCTCTCCTCCTTCTCCCTCTCTCTCCATCCCTCTCTCCCTCTTTCCTCACGTAGCCCAGGCTCACCTGTAACTCACAGGCAGCCAAGAATGACCTTGAACTTCTGATCCTCAATGCTGAGGTCACAGACTCAGAGCCACTACACCCAGGCTGCACAGTGTTGGAGACTGAACTCTGGCCTCAAACATGCTGGGCAAGCACTGGGCCAATGGAGCTGTACTTCCAGCCCCCTCTGATCTCTTCTTCTGGACTCGGGGTTTCATTTACTGGAGCGAACATCCCCCCTGTATATGTATATATGTATATGTATGTGGTATTATGGTGTGTATGGTGTGTATGTATATGATGTATATGTGTATGTATATGTATGAAGCCTCAGAAGTTGTGTTTAACAGGCTGCTGTACCTGGCTCCCAGAAGTACTCCCTGCAAGCCCTATTTCAGGGTAGCTCTTCTGCACGGAGCTCCCACCCACTCCCTCTGAAGGCCTCTTTCAGAGAGGTGAGCCACCCAGGCTGTCCCTAGTCCCCTCCCTATCTCAGGGTTCTTGACTTCAGTGTCCTCTGCCAGGTCAGATAATTTTAAGGCCCGCAGCGATTTAGTTGTGGCCTCTGTGGCGGGCACAGTTTTCTGTCATCCATAAGATACCCAAAAGGACCAGATTTAATCCAAGACCATCTGGCTCCAAACTTTTTCTCTACCTCAGCCCCCAGGCTACTTCACAAGTATCCATGGATAAAACCCCCAATAAACTACCTTAGCGTAAGTTTATCCCAAATTCTGCCTGGGACATATTCACACTATTTTGTTCACCGTTAACTGGAAACTTGAATGTATGAATCAGCCTGTTTCCACAGCAACCCTGAACGTCAAAACCAAAGAAACCTTCAGCTGAAGGTCAGCAGGCTATGAGAAACCTCCCTGGATACAGCCAAGGTAAACAGCTTTATTGCCTTTCTGGACCTCAGTTTACCCATCTGCAGAACGGGGGTAGAAATTTTAACCTTCCTCAAACGCAGGCTCTTCTGGTGACACTGAGGGGAAGTGCTGGTAGACTGTAGCAACCAGTAGCCCACAGAGGGGACCGGTTTGTGCCCTCCCCCAGTACCCAGCGCTGGGACTATAGAAACACTTCCCAGGCTGGACAGATGGGGCTTCAGACTACTCAGACTAGAGCCAATTTCTCCAGTTCATTGTCCCAAACCAAATTAGGGGCTCTCAGACTATGCCACTCGGGTCTTTAATTGGGACTCACAGATGCCCTGCCCGGCACTGCCTTTCTTCCCCGTTCCCCTGTCCCCAGCCAGGCCATGCCTTAGGGGAGCCAGAGGCAGCCTGGGCTTTGCCACCTGGGCCCTCACAGACGCCTCAGTGTTAGCAATTAGGGCTAGGCCAGGCCTGCTGGTAATAGGGAGGTGCTGGGCAGCTGGGACCGCATCGATCCAGCCTCTGGTGACCCCAGGGAACAGAAACAGCCAACAGGCAGGCAGATGGTGGTCTCCAGGGCCCAGCCCCACCCCCAGTGTAAGAACAGTCACCAATGGATGCAGGCCAGGCAGGAAGGTGGCCTGTGTTCTTGGAGGCCCCGTGTGAGCCTGGAAACTGGGTTTGGGTGTTCAGTCCTTGTGTGGTAGACCTATTCAGGAATAAGGCCTCTTTAGTCTTCACTCTCCCTCCAAGCACCTGATACTCCCTGGCTTGTTCTGCCCAGTCTGACCTCCTGAGGCTGAGGTGCTGCAGCCTCCCCTGAAGAGCAATCGCTGCCCAGGACTCCCGGTGCCCTGCCTCAGGCAAGGTTGTATAAACTGGCAGGGGATGGGAGTGGCTTTTGGCAGCCACAGGATGGCCATCTTGGGATCCTAAGGAAGCCTGAAGCAAGAGAAGGACCCACCATCCTTACTGTCTGCCCCCACCTGCCCAAGCCCAGGAGTAGGGTAGGGGTATTGCAAACAGGAAGCAGGAGTAGTTCTGAGGGGCGGTTCTCCTGAAACTGCAGCTCTGTGGCTGGTCTGAATGAGGGGGGTCTCCTGAAACTGCAGCTCTGTGGCATTCAGAGACACAGGTGCTGCAGGGGCAGGCATCCTTCAGTGTCTGGATTGCACAGGACAGGTGCTCCGAACTATATGTAGAATGACAAGACGCTATGAGTCTGTGTCTGAGCTCATCCCAGCTGGCCGAAAAGAACGGTACACATGAGCATGTACATGTGTGTGCATCTGTGACTGCATGTGTTCATAGTGTGTGCAGACTAAGGGGATTGTGCCTGTGGAATGCACACATATGGAGTGGAGCGTGTTGAGTGTGTACATGTGTATGTTGTCTGTATGAATGTATGCGTGGTATGTGTATGTGAGGATGTACATACAGAGTGTGCATGTGTGTGGGTGTACATACAGGTATGTGTGCAGTATGTGTGTGTGCAGTGTGTGCAAGAGGTTATACATACAAAGTGTGGGGGTGTGTGCACGTGATCTATCGTCTATATGTGGATGTACATACAGAATATGCATGTGCGTGCATGTGTGTGCACATGTTTGTGTTCTCTGCATGAATGTATGTTTGTGGTGTGTGTGTGTGTGTGTACATACAGAGTGTGAGGTATGTGTGCGTGTGGTGGGGGGTATACACACAGAATGTGTATGGATGTAAATGTAAGTGTACATATGGAGTGTGTATGTGTGTGCATGTGAATGTACATGTGGAGTATGTCTGTGTAGACATGTGAGTGTACATATGGA
>NW_021604728.1:447310-480589 GCF_004785775.1 Grammomys surdaster
GTGAGTGTACATATGGAGTGTGTATGTGTGTGCATGTGAGTGTACATATAGACTCTCCATGTTTGCATGTTCATGTTGGGTGAATGTGTGTAGTGTGTGTATTCAAGGGTATACATTGAGACTATGCATGTGTGCACATGTGTGTGTGTGTGTGTGCATGTGTGTGGGTGTACATAGGGAGTGTGGAATGTGTGGATATCTTGTGTACTGCCTTGAGTGTGCACTGAGCGAGTCAGATCAGGGAAGATGTTTTAAGTCAAGGGAACACTGAGGGACCTTTGGGCTTTGGGCCTCCTTTCCACGTCTGTTCCTGAGTGTGAAAATGTACATGGAGCCTGCTAATGCCAGGCTTGGGACACTGCAGAGGCGTGTGCCAACTTCAGAGTTTTGTCCCTTGTTGGCCCCGGTTTCTCTGCTTACATCACTGCAACAAATAGCTTGACCTTCCGTCAGGCCCCTCCCACTGTGTCCTGAGCCATGAACTACCTGTGGCCTGATATGTAGGAGGGGACAGGGCCTGGACTAGCTGCTGCTAACCAGGTAAGGACCTCTCCCTCAGCCCAAAGTCCAGGTTGCACTATCACACAGGGAGGGAGCAAACTTGCCCACCTTCCCACCATCTGTGTCTCTAAGCTAACGGCACTTCAGTTTCCCTACCTGTAAAATGGAGAGAAGACAAAGAAGCTGACTCATGCTGGCCTCCTACCTCCTTCTCCCACTCATAGATGGTTGTGTGGGGACTTTACAGACTGGTACATGAAAAATACCAAGAGCATCCATCCATGTCACCTGTGACATAGTCTCATAGACTCTCATAGTCTCACAGGTGGTACAGGCTACACCCTTAGGTTAAGTTCTGCCCTGTGCTACCTCAGGAGGATCAGTGTACCTGCTGTGTGCAAGGAGAAAAGCCCTTGTCCCCCCAGCTGGACTCAGTAGTGTGCCTGGGGTACAGAACACAATGTCCCTTCCATCTGTCTCCAAAGAGCAGTGTCTGGGGACAGAAAAAGGAGAGGGCCAAGCCCCCTGCAGCCCTGCCAGGCCACAGGGCCGGGGAGCAGGCTGCCGTCCAGCCACCCAGCACAGGCTGGCTAATTGCCGCCGTGAGGCCACTGCCCTGGACCGTGACATGGGCCCCTGACAGATGTGATTTATGAAGGCCCTCGGCAAAGCGGAACCCACTCAATGGCCTATTACCTCACTTAGCAGACACCTTGTCACCGCCCGAGAGCCGGGTGTTAAAAATACAAGCCAGGCAGCCGCTGGCCGTGCGCAGTCTCCACCTGCTGTGTGCCAGATAACGGCCCAGGGCTGCCACAGTCCTGCCCAGCTGGGCTCTGAAGATGCCCAGGTCCTCACAGATGTCATCAGCCTGGGTTCCATCAGCAGAGAGTGGGAACAGAGACGAGGTTCCCGAGTCTGACTGTCGGAACCATGGCTGCCATCCCTATGGAGACCAGGCAGCTGAGGCCTATCCAGTGGATGAGAACCAGGTTTCCACACCCAGAGCCCAGCTGGCTCTGCCAGGCCTTGTCTCACTTTTGCTTCTGTGAAGCTACAAGATGATCCTGGGACCACTGTGAAACCCTCTGGTTGGAGTTCTACAGGTCTATCCCTCCCTGCCCCAAGGGATAGGTTCCAGGGATCACCCTCTGTAGTAATTAATCTAAGCCGTGGCTTCCGAGGCTGGCAGTTCCTGGGAGTTTGCATCCTGTTCCATGGACTTGAAAAGGCCGGATTCAAACCTAAACCACGAAGACCTCATCCTAAAGTCAGTGACTGGAGCATGCTCAGTGCTGGGCTTAACACAGCCTTGGGAAAGGTCTGTCTACCTCCTGTTTCTGAGTCCAAGCGCATGTATGTATCTATGTGTTGATGCCTGCGTGCGTGTCCGTGCATCCACGCATCCACAGAGGTTTGCAAACAATTGAGGATCAATCCTGAGCATTGATTGAGGCCCGGCCCCATCTTCAGCCGATAGTTTCTGTCTCAGTACTGCTGACATTGGGCTCTGTGTCCCAGCCGTACCTTCTGGGAGGAGCAGGAGGTATCTGCCTGCAGGTCCATGGGCACCAGGCTGGGTAGCCTTCACCCCTGAGCATGGAGGTCAGCAGGTTAGCTCGCACCTCCATCCATCACTCACTGACAGGGTCACAATAGTTTCCATAGATGGCCGTGCTCCCCGGAGCTCATAGTCATCTGGGGAAGTCAGGAGGTGGCAGAAACTGTGGGGATCCAGAGGAGGTTACTACCCACCCTCTGGCCTTGACAGGCCTCCTAAGGATGACTCATCAGTGGAGACAGAGTAGGTGGGAGCCATCCAGGACAGAGAGGTGTCAGACTGGGAGGAGCCAGGTCACCTGGCTCATGGAATGCCTGGCCTCCATGGAATGTCTTTCCTGGATACTTCTGCTGGCTTCTCTGCCTTCTGCACTTCCTGTGATTCCTTCAGGCCTCAGTTTAAACCCCACCCTGGCTTCACACACGCACGCACACACGCACGCACACTGAGCCATAGGGCCCCCGGGGTCTTTCCTCTTTGCACATGTTCTCTTCCCTGCAGCCATATTGTATTACCTAATCCCAGCCCCATGAAAGGGCTGAGTAAATGTCTGTGGGCTGACTTAGACTGAGTGAAGACAGAAAAACCCGCCCATTTGGAAAGAGAAAGCCCTCACCAACTCAGGGTGACTGGCCCTTGATGGAGGACTGCGGCTAACTAACCCTGACGCCGCTGTGTGTGTCTCTGGGCTGCAGCAGAGAGGCCTGAATTCATCTCACCTCTGCCCCTTCCTCAGCCTCTCTGTGGGACCCGTCTATACAGTGAGATCTCCTGAAGAGCTAAATGCTGTGGTGCAGTGAGCATCATTTGTAGGCTCCCTAGTCTGGGAGATGTTGCCTCTCTACTCCTCAGGATGTTGTCTCGGGGTCAGAAGATACCTAGTGGTCATCATCATCATGCAGGGAGTTGGTCAGATAGAAGCTTCCTGTGTGCTGGCCGTGTAGCCACTAACATTTCTGAGCTATTCCCCATCTTCCTTTGTCTCCTCCTCCTCTTCTTCCTCTTCTTCCTCCTCCTCATCTTCCTCTTCCTCCTCCTCTTCTTCCTCTTCCTCCTCCTCTTCTTCCTCTTCCTCCTCCTCTTCTTCCTCTTCCTCCTCCTCTTCTTCCTCTTCCTCCTTTTCCTCTTCCTTCTCTTCCACCTATTCCTCCTCCTCTTCTTCTTCTCCCTCCTTTTCCTCTTCCTCCTCTTCCTCCTCTTCCTCCTCCTCTTTTTCCTCCTCTTCCTCTTCTTCCTCTTCCTCTTCCTCCTCTCCTCCTCCTCTTCTTCCTCTTCCTCCTATTCCTCCTCTTTCTCCTCTTCCTCCTCTTTTCCTCCTCTTCTTCCTCTTCCTCCTCTTCCTCCTCCTCTTCTTCCTCCTCCTCTTTCTCCTCTTCCTCCTCCTCCTTTTCTTCTCCTCCTCTTCCTCCTCTTCTTCCTCTTTTCCTCCTCTTCTTCCTCTTCCTCCTCCTCTTCCTCCTCTTCCTCTTCCTCTTTTTCCTCCTCCTCATATGATAGGAGGCATCATCATTCCTATGCCCTGAGGAAATCTGTGCTAGAGTTCAGAATGTTTGAAGGGGTCATGGGATGGACTTGGGACCCTTTCTCCACCCCTCCACCTCATCTTGGGACCCAGGATGCTTTGTTCCTTCCCTGAGCTGGGTGGGTGGCAGGTGGGTGTCTCTGCCCCTGGGGGTGCCATATAGCCTAAGTCCAGAGACTGCACAGTGAACAGAGACTGTGGCCCTGCCTGGGAAGTCAGCCTTACTAGACCTGCAGAATCCCATAAAAGGCCCTGTTTCAGAGATGACCCAGAAGTTTGGGGTGAAGAGTCTCACCCAGATCCATGGAGCCTCTGCCTGAATCCTGGAGCTACAATAGAGCTTAGAATCTACACTAAAAGGAGGCTCAACTGAGGTTGCTCAGCAAGGTCATACATTCATTCAGCTAACATTCCCAGCCTTTTTAGAGGCGTGAGGAGAGATAACATCATGTGACCATCACCTCCTGGGCCCCATACTTCAAGTTCATTTTATTAGGACTTATGGTTCTGGGGTAGACAACTGGGAACACTCACAGCCAAAGCAGTAATGCACAGTGGAGGAGGAGGAGGAGGAGGAGGAGGAGGAGGAAGAGGAGGAGGAGGAGGAGGAAGAAGAAGAGGAGGAGGAGGAAGAAGAAGAAGAGAAGGAAGAGGAAGAGGAGGAAGAGGAGGAGGAAGAGGAGGAAAAGGAGGAAGAGGGGGAGGAGGAAGAGGAGGAGGAGGAAGTGTAGGAGGAAGAGGGGGAAGAGGGGGAAGAAAGGGGAGGAGGAGGAAGGGGAGGAGGAGAAAGGGAAGGAGGAGGAAGGGGAGGAAGAAGAGGAAGAAGAGGAGGAAGAGGAGGAGGAAGAGGAGAAATGAGCTCTAGGGAAGGGAGGGAAGGAAGTACCATATGTACAGAAATCTAGGGGCCAGGAATTCCCAGGAACCCGGCACCACAAAAGGCCAATATTACAGACAGGTGCAGAGGAGAGGCCATATGCACCAAGCAGACAGCTTTGCTGGCACAGTCATACAGGTGCTCGACTGATCCATCACCTGGTCACTCGGCAGCTCCTGGTGTACTGTGGAGTTGTGTCCCAGGGAAGGCTCTGAGCCTCTGGGATGCACCGTGGTGTGGCTAAGCTGAGGTAATCCAGCCTCTGTCCCAGTCAAGAGGGAAAAAAGGCCCAGGGTTTTCCAGGTAGCTGGGCAGACACCGTCCACCTGTTTGTTTGTCTGCCCATCCATACAATTCATATGCCTATCTGTCCATCCATCTACTCAATTCATGATTTCACCCACCTTCATAACACAAAGAAACAGCTCAACCCAACCCCCAGGTTCACAGGCCAAAGTGGAATAAATTGCTTCAGATGTGTGTGAGGGTGTCTAAGCCCCCAGAGATTTGTGACATCTGACCTGAGCCCCCAGAACCAGTTTAGACCACTGCCTCCCAGGATGGAAGATAGACCCACCTGGAAGCCATCTTCAGGACTTCGTGCAGGGCTCCAGAGGAGCTGGCCAAGTCAGGTGGACACTGGAATCAGGGTACAGCTGATCTCAACTCTATTTTAGTTTCTGGTATGTCCCTGGAAGGCCTGGGGTGGGAGGCTGGGATTTTACGAGAGGGATTTGCAAGGCTATTTTCAGTAAGGATGGAGGCCCAGTGAGGCCCTCTCCAGTCCAGCAGGCATAGAGGCTCAGAAACCTAATCCTGGCCACCACCCACTCAGGAGCAGAGCCAAGCTGGCATGGGCTCCTGAACGGTTCCCAAGCAGAGCTCCAACTGATGAGGCTGGTGCCTGACCCATCCCACAGACAGGAACATCGAGGTTTGGAGAGGCCAAGGCTGGCATCGCAGCCCCGTTCTTCCCCAGGTCCCAGGACAAAAAGCTATTTCTGTTCCAAAGGCTGTCCCAGGCCTGGCCGGTGCCGCGCCAAGCCACCATTAATCAGAAATGGTGATACATCATGCTGCCGACAGGCAGAACAGTGGTAGGCGCCTGTGCGTGCCAGGCTCTGCTCCAAGCACAGCGCAGATTTCACCATCAACCTGTTTTCACCCTCCAGACCACCCAGAGAACAGGGCTGCGCCCATTGGACAGAAGAAATTCGGTCATCACGCCCCTGGGAGACACACAGAAGGCTTGAAGATTGGCAGTCCAGGGGCATTCCCTGCCCCTGAAAGTCCCATCTACTCTAACACAGTACCTTGTGACTGTGATCTGAGGATGACAAGATCCACGACACCTTGGGGAGCTTCACACTGAGATAGAAGTCACTCTGAACCAACTGAACTATAAAATAGGGCCATTAATAAAGCCTGGATTCAAATTCTACCCTGAGATTGGCTTGGCTGTAGCCTCCTGTGAGGTCACTGGCCTTTTTGAGCCTCGCTTTACCTTTCTGAGAAGTAGGAGCTTCTATTCTCACCCTATGTGCGCCCCAACAACAAACAAACAACAAAAACTATCTTCTCTGTGGTCAGATGAGGAATCTGGAGCCCAGAGGAAATGCTGTCACACAGGGAAGTCTCTAGCAAGGCTGAGGTTGAATGAGCACTTAGAAACTGTCCCAGTTCAAAGGACAGTTAAGGGGCAGGGGACTGGGTGTCTGCCTCCCGCACAGCCTTTCTCAAGAACAGAAATCAGGGGAGCAGGAATCCAGGGTGCAACCTGTAACAGCTGTGCAGCCTTGAGCTAATCACCAAACCTCTCTGAACCTGTCTTTTCTGGGCCTCAGGATGGGGACAGCCATAACCAGGGTTGTAAGAAGCCAGTAGAGGATTCCTGTAGAGTCACCTCTGTAAGAAGAAGGCACCAGCAGCTCAGGTGACAGCAAGAGATAAGTCAGGTTCCCCACTCCCAACCCTGTCTCACTCCTCACTCGTGTGTGTAATGGTTAAGGCGACGCCAATTTCCACTGTTCCATGTCACCCATAAGTCTGAAAAAGAGATCTTGCCAATAAGGGGGTCAAAGTAAGGTCCCCAGGACGTGAGCAAGGGAAAGTGCAGGGCTGGCTCCTTCGGACCAGTGAGAACAGGACCACTGAGCACACACCGAGAAGAAAGGCCCAGTGAAGGAGCCCGCGCAGCTGCAGCCCCGTGTGGAAAGGGAAGCTCTTCCCTGCGCAGGCTTGCAGGAGTGAGCGAGTGTTTTCTCTGCCCGTCCCATTAATCTGTTTGCTGTGTCCTGTTCCCGCCCTCCCACCTCCTGTGCCTATTCATCCCGGGCTCACTCCCTCTCCTGAGGGCTCCACGGGTCATTAAAACCGAAACAAGCCCAGCTCTGATGGTTAAACCAGATGCCAGGCGCGTCCTGCCCGCCCCTCTCGGGGTCAGACCGTGGGGGGCCTAGGTTCCCAAGGGGGACGGGCCAGACGAGGGGAAACCCAACCCGAGACACATGGAGATCATTTGCCAGAAGAATGGGATCCGTGACCAGCTCCAGCAGAGGGCAAGGAGGGAGAGAGGGGGTAAGGGCAGTGGGGCCAGGCCAAACTGGGCGCCACCCTGTGCTGAGGCTGGCTCAGCCCAGTGCAGGCTTGTTCCCTCCCCCATCTCACCAACTCGGCCAGGCCCTCCAGGCCCTCCGGGCCCCCTGTGTCCTCTCCAGTGTGCCAAGGACTGAAAGAAAGCATTTGCAGCCTCTGACCCCGAGCAGCTCACAGCCCTCAACAGATAGCTGATACATAAAAGATGAAAACCAAGGCTCAGAGAAGTCATGTGACTTTCCAAAAGACACACAGCAAATCAGCAGAGGCATCAGTCAGGAATTTCCCAGAAGGCTCGGGGTAGCTTGCTCACCGAGAAGGGATGTAGTGACCTGATCCCCATTTGCCAAACTGGTCATGCTTTACCTTCATGCCCCCCTAAGGTAGGTTTCCTGCCCATGGCTGGCTCCTATTTGTTTGTCTGTTAATTTAACAACAGTCATGTTCAATACATGCAACTCAGGCCCTGTAAGTTCACCCATCCAAGCTGGATGGTGGTTCTGTTACATTGTATCATTTTTTAAAATCTTTGGTAGATACTAAGTATAATATTTTCCATTTGAAATTCCCCTCACTGTTTAGCCCAGCCTGACCTTAGACACACAGCACTCCTCCTGTCTCAACCTCTACACCTGATAGTTTTGGAGCTTATTTGGTGACATCTCAGTGGCATCAATACACTCCTGACAGCACGCAATGCTCACCTTCAAGTGGCCCACACTGGCCCTCTGCCCTTTTTCCCTCTGTGGCTGCTTCAGACCCCACTTTCTGTACATGAACCTGCAGCAGATGGGTACCAGGTGACTGACCCTTTCAACTGTCATGACCAACATGGTTAAGGCACAGTTGCTCGCAGCCTTTCTAACCCCCTTTGGAGGGAAACCATGAGGTCATATGACAAATCTATACTGGGTGTCCTTACCATCCCTGAACCATGGCTCAGCCTGCATGAGGGGGTGGGGACCAGCCCCATCATCTCTTGCTTGGACACCTCACTGCCCACTGCCTCTGCCTCAGCTCTTCCACTGGCTCATCCAAGCCACCAAGCCACCATCTCCAAATTCTATCACCCCTGCCTGCCTAGACCCACATTGCTCTCTGAAGACATTTCTTAGGCAACATAGTCACAGTGGAATTGCTTATGTCCCCTGTGTCTGCCTCTGTCCCCCTCCCACAACCCCTCCCACACATGCTATCGGCTGAGTTATCTGATCCCGTGGTGCTTTGGGACTGGAAATTGTATCTAATGTATATCTCCCCAGGGTCCTGAGCACAAGAGGTCCTCTATAAATAAATATCCCTTGTTGAAAAAAGAAATTGAGGGTCAAAGAACTGGCCTGTCTGAGGATGCATGCACAGTCAGATGCAGAGTTACTGGAAGTGGTTCTGTCTGCAGAAACAAGTCAGCAAGGTGCCCAACAGGTGCTCACCACACAACACTATCAGACTGCCTTGGAGTTAGCTCAAATCCTGCCTCTAGCTTGCTGGACCTCTCAAGGCTGTTGTCCTCTCTGAGCCTTGATTACCGCAGTCTTAAAAGGCATGATCCCTGGTCTCTGCTTGGTGGAATTTGGTAGTTATTTGCCTCCCATTTCCCCTTCCTAAGATCCCTTGTCCCAGCTGGCTCCTCCTGCCCGCAGGTAATTAGATGGACACAGTGGGGGTTGCAGGCAGGGAAAGCCACCGCTGGCAGCTCTTTCCCCTGAAAGGGGCCCTTCAGCCCCTCAGGCCCAGCTCCGTATCAGGAACAAAGGCCTTGTGGACATTCAAAGCAAAGCTCTGGGCTGGAGGCCAGAGTGGGCGGCCACAGAGATGGCCACGGGGCTCGTGGCACGATGGCCAGTGACTGGAAGCTGTCCCTATCCATCAGTCAGCGGTGACAGCTCCTGGGGTCTTGCAGCCCCCCTATGGTCCAGCCAGCTGACCCTCCTCCTTCCCTGCCTCGTGGCCCCAGCCAGTGACCTGAATAGCAGATCCTTGTGAGCAGTGACAAGTCTCTGCTCCGGGCTTCTGTTCCTTCCCTGCTGCATCCCAAACACAGAGAGAAATGAGACAGACACCCATACCACACTTACCCTGCTGGGGAACTGAGTCCTAGGAGTCCAGCAGATGGAAGGGATTTGGCTTAGTCTACAGATAACCCACTGAGTGACCAGGGCATGCCTTGGTTCTTATCTGGGCCTCATCCCCAACAGATATGCATATGCACAACATACACAAACACACATGCACATACACATACACATGCTACACACACATGCAGAGGCACATACACACATACACATATATGCACACACATGCACAACACACATGTGTACACACATGTATGTACACATACACATGACACACATACACACACAACACATACATTCATAAGCATACATATACTTACACACATTCACATACACACATGAACATGCATACATACAACATACATACACACATACATGCAACACACACATGCACACACATGCACACATAACACTTACATTCATGCACACACATACACTTACACACATTCAATACACACACATGCACACATACACACACATATACACACATGTAACACACACATGCACATACACTTACACACACACATAAAACACACATGCACATATACTTACACACACATGCAACACACATGCACATACACTTACACACACATGCAACACACACATGCACATACACTTACAGACACACATGAAACACACATGCACATATACTTACACACACATGCAACACACATGCACATATACTTACACACACACGCAACACACACATGCACATATACACACATGCAACACAAATGCACATACACTTATACACACACACACCACTTTGAGGTTGGATTGTCATCTCCAAGCCTTTGTGGATCTGGTGATGTTGGTGTATTTGATGTACCACAGAGACATGGTGCTGATGGGACTGCCTGGTTTCAGATCTGCCTCTGTTTACCCTTGCTGTGGTCCCCTGACAAGTTACCAAATGTCTCTGTGCTGTGTCCCCCTGCTAGCCTGTAAAAGCAAAGTGGGAAATAGGGTTGGCATAAGAGAAGCCTTCTAGGCAGAGGAAACAGTTGGGGGGGGGTGGATGCTCAGAGACCAGACCTCATTGAAAGCACCTCAGGCATGTGGTGGAAGCCACTCTGCCTATAGCAGGACAGGGAGGGAACCAGACCATGGCTGTGAACCTAAGCTCAAACTGGCTTTTTGCTCACAGAGTGGCTTCTCTCTGGTAGGCCAGAGACTGAGACAGGAGAGTGATACCATCGTCTGCCTCTTAGAGGGAAAGAAGGGCCAAAGTATGAACCTAGAATGTTCCAGAGAGGAAGGAAACCCAGATCTGGGCACCATGTCACCCACCGTCACCGTGGGGCCGTGTGGGAGCCGTTCGGCAGCTGTTATTGGCTTCCTGTCAGCAGGTGCTTTTCCTTTAGAAAGCATGGAAGCCAGGGGTGTCAACTGGTCTAGGAGTTCCTACAGCCTGGGTGGTAAAGGGGAAAAGCCCAGCTACACGCCCGTCACTGGGAAGATGACCCAATGTGTAGTGACATATCCGTGCTGTGGAATAGCCCGTCGCCGTGGCCTTGTGTCAACTGGAGCATCACGTATCAACAAGGATCAGGCTCAAAGAAGGACTTTGAGCCAAAAACATACCCACAGGACATGCATCCGGGAGGAGCATGCCTACAGAACACTTCGATACAGTCTAGCCACGCCCCCATATCCTGAGCATGGAGGAGACGGGCAGTGTAGGAAGGATAAAGCCAAGGCAGGATGGTAGCCACCAGAATGCCTGCTCGTCTTCCCTTTATTCCTACTGTGGTCCTCACATACCCAGGGCTGCTCCTTGCTTGCCCCTCACGGCTCCTTTGCCTTTTCTGGGCCATTCCTGAGGTCACATATGGGGTTTTGCCCGTAGTTGTGTGCCAGCTTCTTGGGACCTGGGACATGTAGGTGCTCACAAAACTGATGATGCTCATGGTAGGAGTGAGGAAGGCTCCCCAGAGGGAAGCATCGGCAATGGGAAGGGCACACACGGGCCTTGGCGAAGGCAAAGACTGGGACAGAGGTGGAAGATCACTGGTTCCTACCCTTGGCCTCCATGGCCCATCATGCTGGACAGGTTTTCAGGCTCTCAGGCCCACTATGGAGCAGGAAGGGACCCCGGGACATCAGGGAAGTTGGAAGGTCTGAGCATGGCCACCCAGACACAGGAGGCACCTGGCTGCTGTCAAAACCAGTTTTTGCCTCTGAGTCAGAGAGCCCAGAGACTGAGCCTTGCACAGCTGTGCCTCCTGCCCACCGTGGCTTCCCCTTGGAGTCCAAGATCAAGGTATGTCTCACAGACTGATACCCCCAGCGCCAGCATGCCTCCCAGAAGTGGGAGGCACTGCCAGCTCTGTATCTCCTGTTACCTCCCATGCCACACTGAGCCTTCCTCTTAGGGGCAATACCCTCCCTCCTGAGCCCTCTTCTGTGTTCCCCACTGACCCCAGGCCCCAATGCCACTGCTCCTGCTATGCCCTCCAGTACTTCCAGCACGGATTTTGAATATGCTGCCCCCTTCCTGCTGCCTTTTCTCCTCCTCCGACACAAGCATCAACTCTGGCTGCTCCTTTTTGATGTCGCTCCTCTGACAGGCTCACAACCCTGCCACAGTCTTTCGGGATGCCCAGCATGCCCCCCCCCCCAAAAAAAAAACCAGCTCCAGAAGAGCTGAATTTTTTTCTCAAAAGGTTCAACATTAGGCCCAGGGCACATACAGACTCAGCTTCTGTGAATGAACAACCAAGTGGGCAAATGAATAAATGAATGGGTGAGTGTGTGAGCAAAGTAGTGGATCAGTATCTGAGTGAATGGACAAATGGGTGAATAAGAAAATGGATGAGTGGATAACTAAGCAAACGAATGAGTAAATGAATGGACGAATGAGTGGGTGGATGAATTAATGAATGAATGGGTGAGTGAAAGAGTGGGTGGATGAATTAATGAATGAATGGGTGAGTGAAAGAGTGGGTGGATGAATGAATGAATGAATGAGTGAATGAATGAATGGGTGAGTGGATGAGTGGGTGGATGAATGAATGAATGAGTGAATGAATGAGTGAGTAAATGAGTGGGTGGATGAATTAATGAATGAGTGAATGAATGGGTGAGTGGATGAGTGGGTGGATAAATTAATGAATGAATGGATGAGTGAATGAGTGGGTGGGTGAATGAATGAATGAGTGAATAAATGGGTGAGCGAGTGGATGAATTAATGAATGAGTTTATGAGCAAATAAATGCACAAACTAATGAATGACTGAGTGAGCACTTGGATGGATTGAGTGAGTAAATGAATGAGTGGATGGCTGTTCGAGTCAATAAATTAATGAGTAAACGAGTAAGTAGGCCCTGTGTGCATCTTCCAGGTAGCCTGGACATTCTCTAGGGAGTCTAGATGCAAAGGGAGATCTCCATCTGAACCCAAGTCTCTTTCGTGGGGACTGAAGATATCTGTCTGTAGAGAGGACATCCCTGTGCACCTACAGTCTCCCAGGACTGTGCTGGGAGAGGTAGAAAAAGCCCAGACCGATTTCCCTGCAAGATAGTTCAGGATTAAAGAACATTAAGCTCCACTGGGCACCAAACCCTTGCGTGAGGAGTGGGCAAGAGCCAGAATATCAGGAGGATTGGCAGCACCTTGGATGTCCCTGGGGGTTCAGGTAGGGTTCTCACTACCAAGCAACCAAGGACAAGAGTAAAACAAGAGGATTGAGAGGCCAGGGAGGGGCTGGCCCTGGGGACTCTTTCCTTCACACTGGAGAATGTCAAAGGACCAGCTCTGCCAACTTCCACTCACTCTGGACTTCTATACATAAGCTCCAACCAATGCCTTCATTGTCCCTGTTTTTAAAGGAGGAAGCTGAGGCTCAGAGCATCCAGGTGACTGACTACCCAGTACCTCACATCCAACTCCCCTTCCCAAGAGACACAGTTTGGGGTGCAGGCCTCAGGTTCCCCAAAAGACACAGCACTCCTCTGTCAGTGTCCCATTCCCTTTGACTCCCCTAACAGAAAGTTTTTCTTCTATACACATTTAAAAAGAAGCTCTTGTCACTAGCCTGGGATCTGCCACGGTGGTTCTGTCTGTTTAGACTTCCCCAGTAGGGGCCATGGGGCAGTGGGTTCCATTTGTACGGTGCACAGATCTTGGAAGGGGGCAGGTACAATGGTCGTAAGTTCAACCAAAAAAATTTATCGGTTGAAGAGGGCAGCAAGGAAAACTCAGGGTAGGGACAACTTGGAGAGCCAGCCTTAAGTGCTCCACTATCCATCCCAGTCTGGGCCAAGGATTGACTTCATATAAGATACTCTTGTCCCAGAGGCCCTGACAAGCGCTTCTGACACCACAGGTGCTCTGGCTCAGAGGCAATATGGCTCCTGCTGAGACCTGAAGACTGCTACTGTTGCCATACAGGTCCTGGGAGTAGCCAGGAGCAAGCCTTTTGGGGAAAGGTCTTCAACCTGATGTTAAGTGAGCCCATCAAGGCCCAGAGAGGGAGAGGGAGGGGCAAGAAGAGGAGGAGAAGGAGGATGGAAAAGAGGAGGAAGAAGAGGAGGGCATCAGAGAAACAGAGAGGACAAAGGAGGAAGAAAGAGAAAAGCCAAGACGAGACATGGAGTGGAGATTTATGGGAAAAGAAAGAGGGGGGAGGAAAGAAGGAAGGAAGGAAGGAAGGGAGGGAAGGAAGGAAGAGAAGAAATGAGATGGTAACAGGAAAGTAGAGGGGAGGAGAGGGGGGAGAGGAAGTGAGGAAGGAAGAGCGGAGAGAGGAAGAGGATGGGGGACAGAGGGGAGGAGAGAGGAAGGAAAGATGAGGAGAGGGGGGAAGGAGAGAGGAAGGGGAAAGGAGGTAGGAGGAGAGAAAGAGAGGGGGAAGAAGAGTGAGGAGGAAGGGGAGAGAGAGAAAGGGAGGGAAGAGAAAGAGAGAAGGGGAAGAGGAAGGGAGAGAGAAGAGGGGGAAAGATGGAGGAAGAGAGAGAGGGGGAGGGAAGGAGAGAGGAGGTACAGATAAAAAGAGGGTCACCCCATCCACACACAGGCTGACCCTTAGGAACTTCATCTCTATCCTGCCCCAGGACAGGGGACAATCTGATGACTATGTGGGAAGGTGCATCTATGATTGGCAGCTGGGTGGATAGATGGATGAATGGAAGGAGGGATGGATGGGTAGCTGAGTGGCTGGATGAACGGGTGGGTGAGTAGATCGGTGGGATGGTAATTGTGTGGATGGGCAGATGGATGAATTGATGGGTGGATAAATGGAAGGGCTGATGCATGGATTATTAAGTGCAGGGATGAATAGCTGAGTGGTTGGATGAACAGATGGATGGCGGGCAGGTGAACGAGTAAGTTGATGGATGGGTGGAGAAGGGGGGTGGACAAATATGTAGATGGTTGGAAAGAATGGTGATGGATGATTGAACTGATGGGTGGATGGAAAGAAAGTGGACAGAGAGATGAACAGATGGGTGGATGAATGATGGAGAGGTGGACATACATTGTACATACATGTGAGTGGATACATACATGTATACACACATCTGTACACATGTACATAGTACATACACACCTATATGTATGTGCAGATATACATATGCACATACTTACATATATACATATGTACATCCATGTATGCATACATACATATGTACATTTGTACATGCATGCATGCACACATAAGTACATACATAAACATGCACATGCTTACATGCATACATATATGCATGTGTACATACATGTGCACATTCTTACATACATGCATGCATATGTACATACATAAGTGCGTTCATACATACATATGTACATACGTACATAAATACATATGAAAACTCTTGTAGATAGATGTTCAGGTGAATGGATGGATGATGGGCATGTGTCGGGGGGCACTGATGGAGAGATGGTTGATGGATTTATGGATGGGTGTGGGGATGATTGATGCTTGGTCTCAGGTCATTCTAGCTATCCTCCAGCCTCTGCAACAGGGTCTGGACCAAAAGACTCTCTCATTCAGTCATCCATGGTGAGGACTAGAAGATTTACCAGGGACATGAACAAAGCCAAACCTGAGGCTTGTGAAGCATTTTGAAGCAAAAACAGGTCAGGTCCAGACCCAGAGCAGAGATGGCTAACCTAGGCAAGTCCAAGAAGACAGAATGGGTCCATGGCCTTACCAGCCAGGCAGAGTGTGACACCATAGGTAGGGCTGAACTACTGAGAACCAGCATGGGTCCCTGAGCTCTGGAAAGCTCACCTGGTGAAAAAGGTGACAGAGGCATCCGATGGGGACGCAGTAGAGTCCCGATGCATTTGGGAGCTTGGGTCTTGGCAGTGGGGTATGAGAATGTATGGGTCAATGGGGTTCCCAGTTCAGGTCTAATGTCACAGAGTCAATGTTCTGTGGAAGATTGGCTGCCATTTGAAATGGGAGAGTTAGGAGCTCCTTTGTTTATACACATGAAGATATACAGAGTGTCCCTGTGCTCTCTGTTCTCTCGTCATGCCAAGTCTAGAGACAATGTATCAAGCCCTCTTCTTCCCAGGCGCCAGCACAGCATGTACCCAACCAAGCTACCCGCAGCTCACCAAATCCCCCCAGGAGTGACAAGACCAAGTGTCCAAAGGTGTCAGGTTCTCCTGTCCCTCCCCAGAGCTAGCTGGTCCAATGGCAGCCAAGCCTGGTCCCCCAGGGAGCAGGGAGTCTCCTCCAGTGGTCATGTGTTAGGGTAGTGCTAATCTCTCATCTCCTGTGGCTGGACAAGGATATACAGGGCCTGTCCAATAGCAGCCCAGGTCCACGACCTCACCTCAGAGTGCAGCCAACAGCTGGTCCTCCCTGCTTGCATGACCTTGGGTGGGCTGCATTCCAAAAATGATGGCCCAGGAAGGGGTCATGCTTGAATTCTTCTAAGTGCCTGCTGGCTCCAAGGGTCTCCCGAACACCTCCACAGTGACGGACTAACAGACAAAGTCTAAGAGCAAGGGTTTCTGGGAGGTGTAAGATAGGCCTAAGTTAACCACAGATTATAGACACCCTGCATCCAGCTAATCTTTGCAACCCTCAGGGACAGTGGGGAATGAACTGAAAGACTCATTGTGAAACTGGGGAAACTGAGCCCCCAAAGCTGGGGTCTTGCTGAGGCCACATAAAAGGTCTAAGCCAGGATCCTAACTTCTAGGTCCCAGAGTCCCTGGCTTCCAGTTCCCACAAGTCCTAGCTTCCAGGTAAGTGCCTTGTCTTAGCTCCAAGTGCCTCCCAGGTGGGTAAGGGTGTGAGGTAGCTTGAGACAGACAGAAGAGGAATGAAGACAAAACTCGCTTGCCCAGCCCTCCCCCATTTCCAGATCACTGAGGTCATATTCCTCCCAGAAAGGTTCTGAGAGGTCCTTACATGGCCCCCAGGGGCCAGGTCACGCAAGGCTTTACAAGAGGCTAAATTTAAAACTGCAACCCAGACCTCAGGACAGGGAAAAAAACACTTGGAGGAGGGGGACCATGGGTGAAGCCAGAGCTTCAGGCACCTGCCCAGGCCCTCTGAGTCACCCAGGGGACACAGTTCTAATGCACCCAGGGAGTGGTTTGGCACCAACCACAAGTCTTGGCCAGACCACCTGTTCACCTGGAGCTCTATGGTTCCTGCCTGGCGCCATTGTTTCTCGTTGGAGGCCAGGAAGAGAAGAGGAGAGAGACCTCCAGAGGGCCAGGACTAATATTCCTGCAGAAGAGCAAAGCATGCTGCCGTCAAACACTCACTCACAGATGAAGGTAGGACTCAATCCCATGAACACAGACAGGAAATGTCCAGAGCAGGTACAAGCACACACCTTGTAGGTGTCTCTGGTCTTCTGGGTTGTTGCACAGAAATATCTCACATGCAGCACACACAATACAGAAAAAACAGGCCAGCCCATTCCAGCTAACATCTGTGCACATGGGTATGTGTACATACTCATGTGTGTAAGAGAACGGCACAGGGCTGCTCACATAGGACGAGGGACCTCACTTGCAACGCATATGCTATATATGTATATAATTTCACACATATATACACAAATATAGACAGATACACACATGCAGACACACATACACGTACACATACTTCCACATATATACACATATACTCACATACATATATACATCTACACATATATACACACATATAGTCACACACATATACTCACACATACACATTTATACATACATACACACCCATGCACACACATATGTGTATACTCACACACATACATACTAACACATACATACACATACACTCATACACAAACATACACATACACACATATATATATATATAATATATCTACACAAACATATACACACATATACTTATGCACATACATCCACATATACATACATCCACACACAGGCATTCACACAGACACATACAAACATGTCTATGTACTTATGTACACACTTACACATATATGCACAAACATATATACACACATATACTCACATGTATATTCACACATACATACATATACACACATGTACATATATACACAAACATATATACACATATATACTCACATGTATATTCACACATACATACATATACATACATGTACATATATACACAAACATATATACATTTATATACTCACATGTATATTCACACATACATACTTATACACACATACATATATATACATACACACATATACTCATACATATACACTCACATACATTTTAACACATACATTCTAATACATGCATACTAATGCACACATACACACATGTATATACATATATATATATATATACTCACACTCTCACACACATATATACTTATACATGCAAATATACTCATGCACACACATACACAAATGTACATACACACATATATACACAGATATACATGCACACATACATACTTACACATACATACACATATACTCATGCACACACATATATACATACACACATACACACATATACTCACATACACATACACTCTTACACACACATACACACATATATACATATGCAGAAACATATATACACATACATGCATGCACACACACACACACACATACTTCTTGCACCATGCTGTCATCTAGGACCTAGAGGAGGAAAGAGTTTTGGTGTGTACTGAAGAGCCAAGACAGAATTCTGAGTGGGTCAGAACAGAGACCAAAGGAAGTCATGTGGTCAGAAACAGGGTGCAGGTTTTAAAGTTCACACTCTCCCCACCCTAAGTGACCTCAACATCTTGCTCACAGAAGGTCTTCTCGAACAGAGATGGTGCCAGGGGCTCCTGGGTGAGCAGTAGTGTGAGAGGAAAGGACAGCAAAGCATGGGCCGAGGACTGCCCTTGGGCCTCCATGTCCTCATCTGTAAAATGGGCATAGATGCATGGCACAAAGGACAGCAGGGCTGGACTAGGTGCTGACTCATTCCATAAAGTGAAATCAGACCAGAGCAAACAGAACCACTCCTGGGGGTAGAGCCTACCACCCTGGGGAAACTGAGGCCCAGAGACAGAGGTTAGATGGATACAAGCTGGTCTCACAGAGGAGAGAGTGGCAGGCGAGCCTCCTGCTTATATTTGACAGCTGTGTCACCCCAGCAGGGGCTTCAACAGACTCAAGAAGGGAGCAGGAGGTGAGGGCCACCAATGGGCCTGCAGCATCCACACCCCTAGGCTCCCCCACAAGCTCAGGATGCTACTGAGAAATAGCCATGTCCCAGAGGGGGAAACAGAGGTACAAGTCTCAGTCACCTGCAGAGATCCCAGAGCCAAGTGTGTGACAAGGCTGGGCCTGCAGCCAGTGCTGACACTTCTGAGATCCCACTGCAGCCGGCCCGGCCCTCTGTCACTAGCTTCCCCAGTGTCCAACTCCAGACAGTGGTGTTTCTCCCTTCCTGCCCAGATGGCGACTGTCGCTTTGTCCTGAGGGTGTCCTCCTTTTGCTTTGCATTCTCTGGCTTTCTTTCTTTCTTTCTCTCCCCCAGCCGCAATTGGAAGGACTGAGGAGCAATTCCCTGGATGGCAGGAGCAAACAAAAGGGGCGGCTGTCAGCTAGTCCCAGGGCCCTGCCACCCAGAGCTGGGGATATGGAAATGAGCTGGTGCATATGCAAATGAGACTCCCAGTGATTTGCATGGGGCTGCAGGATAAAGTGGAGGAAGGCGGTGGGAGGCTGTCAAGTTCTGCCAGCCCCTCCGTGGGGCCTCTTCTTGGTACTTGGCCTCTGCAGATAACCTCCCTAGGGACAGCCTCTCTGAATGCTGGTCCTTTAAAGTACGAAGGAGTTGGGCAGCTGTAGGGCTTCCTCCTTCCTATCTGGGTAAATAAATCGAATTTTCTGTTTATTGCCTCATTGTGCCAACATGCTGCTGGTTGGGTGTTTTATGAAATGCAGAGAGAAGTTTGAGATGGGGCTCAGTGAGACTGTGGACAGTGAGGAACACCCAGAGCAGGTGCTATAGACGGCAAATATACAGAGGAGCCCCCTGCCCAGGCTGAGAATCCAAGGCAACTTTGCTATGCTCTGGACGAAATGTGTGCAGAGTACTGGGGGCGGGTGTGGGGATCAGGCTACAAGGGCTCTCCCGGCAGGACCTGGCTGGGTGGAGGATGGGTAAGGGGATGAGAGAGAAAAATAAATAAGAAGAGCTTGAAGGAAGACTGGATGCACGGATGCTTGGATGATCTCTTATTAAGGGTTTCTGTTGCTGTGATGAAACACCATGACCAAAGCAACTTGAGGAGGAAAGGTTTGTTTGGCTTACGCTTCCACATCATCAGCAAAGGAAGTGACGGCAGAAACCTGGAGGCAGGAGCTGATGCAGAGGCCCTGGAAGGGAGCTGCTTACTCACTTGTTCCTCATGGCTTGCTCAGCCTACTTTCTGAAAGAACCCAGAACCACCAGCCCAGGATGGTACTGCCTACATGGCTGAGCTCTCTGGGTTAGCCCCAGTCCCTAGTCTTGAAAATGGGCCTGGCAATACCAATACCAAGGACCTGTCTGCTAGGAGCTCAGCAGAGACAAAGAGGAGTGAAGGCTTGCTTCCTCAGCACCCTGAACAAAGAGCTTAAATGCCTAAGTGCGTAGCTGGCCTTTTCTGTCAGTGAGCCAAGTTCATGAGTGAGACGCCCAAGGCTCACAGGAAAGCATGGAAACTTTCTCATTGGTGAGATAAAATACTTGACAAACCCAAAGAAAAAGAGAAAGAATGTATTTCAACTCACAGGTCCAGAGGGATACAGTGTATCATCG
Organism: Grammomys surdaster; assembly: GCF_004785775.1. NCBI lineage: Eukaryota > Metazoa > Chordata > Mammalia > Rodentia > Muridae > Grammomys > Grammomys surdaster. Next base: position 467,656 of record NW_021604728.1, read on the forward strand.
CCAGGAAGGCATGGTGGGCTGGAACAGGAGGCTGTCACATGACATCCACACTCCAAACGCAGAGGACTATTCCTGCCCAACTCTCTCTCTCCACTTCTGCAGTACAGGACCCCAGTCAGGGAAAGGTGCCACTCACAGTGAGCAGGTCTTCCCATCTCAATAAATGTAATTGAGATAATCCCTACAGGCATACTCAGAGGCCCACCTCCCAGGTGATTCAAGATTCTGTTAAACTGGCAACTAACTAACACTCACCATCCCAGCAGGTGTCTAACCCTGGCATGAGATGGAGTTACTATCCCACAGAGGCCACAGTGTGTTTACATAGGCTGTATAAGAATGGAACATCAGGATGCAGCTGCTGCTGAGGCCATGTGCTGGATAGTTCTTATATCAACTTGAGATAAAACTAAAGTGATCCAAGAGGAGGAAGCCTCAAGTAAGAAAATGCCTCCATGAGCCAGCGCTCGGGAGGCAGAGGCAGGTGTACCTCTGTGAGTCCAAGGCCAGCCTGGTCTACAGAGAGAGAAAGAGGTTCCAGGACAACCAGAGCTACAGGGAGAAACTCTGGGGGAAGGAGAAGGTGGACACAAAACAAAACAAAAACCAAAACCAAACAAATAAAAAACTGACTCCATTAAGACTGACTTGTAGACAAGCCTGTAGGACATTTTCTTAATTAGTGATTGATGTGGGAGGGTCCAGTCCATTGTGGGTGGGGCCAGCCCTAGGCTGGTGGTCCTGAGTTTTATAAGAAAGCAGGCTGAGCAAGCCAGGGGGAGCAAGGCAGTAAGCAGCACTCCTCCATGGCCTCTGCATCAGCTCCTGCCTCTAGGTTCCTGTCCTGCTTGAGCTCCTGTCCTGGCTTCCTTCAATGATGGACTGTGACGTGGAAGTGTAAGCCGAATTAACCCTTTCCTCCCCAAGCTGCTTTGGTCATGGTGTTTCACCAACAGCGACAGTTACCCTAACTAAAACACTTCTGCAGCGGCCCCTCCTCACACACAAATATTGACAGGTACCTACTGAGACACTGTCTGTGAAGCCCAAGCTAAAAAAATCTCAGGACCTGTCTTCAATATCTAAGGGGGCATTGGCACCACACACACACACAAATCCCCACACATACCCTGTCTCCTACCTAGGAATCAGAGCCTGGCTACAGGCTTGTGCTGGGACACCTCCCATCCTCAGAAAAGTATTTATGTTTAAACAGACTCCACTTCTGTCATGTGCATCTTGATTCCTCTCTTCAGAGACCCCACCATGCTGTCTGTTCCCAATATTAGGGGCATGAATGCACCTCATAGCTGCTGGCATACTTTTGCCTCTCTATATGCTCATGTGATTAATAATCCTGTTCCTTACTCTGTTCAGACTATCATAGCAGCTGTGCAGGTCTTAAACCCAGTCCCCTCCGGATTTCTTCTGCTGGAAAAATTCTGCAAGGTCCCTATGTACAAATTGTGTGGGTGACAGACAGCATCAGCAGACAGGAGATCCAGAGCCATCTGGTATACTTAAAATCTTGGCTGTTCCTCTTTTGCTGTGTCCATATTACCTATGTAGATAATCTCAGGAAAAGGGGATTCTTTATCATTTGAAAATTCAGTTGATCATAGTGTGTATGTTGGGAGAGGAAATGTCTGCCTGGAAGCAGCAAGAGACGCAGGAAGTGGCCACGGTAACATAGCCTCAAGGAACTCAATGCTTACCCCAGTTACCTACATCTTCCAGAGAGGTCCTACAGTCTTCATAGCGCCACAGCACAGTGACACCCTCTGGGGTCCAGTCAAACAAAAGACCCACAACTCTCCTGTGATGTCCAGGGAGGGGAGATGCTAAAAGAACCTAAGAGTTGCTTCTCTTCCGTGAACCTCAGTTTTCACATCTGTGAAACGGGCCTTAGATAACTATCAATGGCAAGCTGTGTTGAGCAACCCCTATACACTCAGCCAAGAGGTTTAGCTCTGCTTTCCCAATTCCCACTCCCAAGAGGAGGGGCCTGCATGATAGGACAGAGATTGATATTCTTGAAGTTACACTCAGAAAAGTAGGGGTTCAAACCCAGGCTTTCCTCTTCCCAAGACCATCCACTTGGCTCCTCCTGGAGTCCAGCAAGACACAACACAGGGGAAGAGGTTGGACACCTAACTATACTGGGTGGCCTTGGGAAGGTTTTCCCACAGAATAGACCAACCTTTGTGCCATGCTGGCTGGGTATGAGAGTTCTGTCATTCAGTCTGTGTAGAAGAGCCCATCTCACATCTTCAGCTCCTTTCTCTGCCCACAGCCCAACCTCCCTCCATTGGCTTCCACTTGATCCACTCACAGAAAATGCAGCTTTTAGAACAGAGACACCCACTAGCAACTGCAATCCTATTGACTTGAGCAGAGCCAAGACACAGATCCCTGGAAATGCCCAGAGTCCTGGAGTCACTTAGAGCCCTCCAGGTGTACTTAGCCCTGGAGTTCCTGGTGGCCTTGGGGCGACTCATCCCTTCTTGGCTGTTGCTTTGGCCAATATCATTGCCTCACAGCATTGGTGGCCCTGGTATATGGCACATGCCACATGTCTTCTGGAGCCACCGGGTGCTGGGGAGTGGCCTATAGGTATCAAATACACACACTTGGAGAAAAGGAAGGAGGGAGCTGGCTGACACAGGTTATTCCAGAGTGAAGCCATTTTATGGCTTTTTAATATGAACCCCCAAGACGTTGCTTTTTAAGGGAGAACGCCTGAGATCAAAAGGGTAAGATGTGGGAAGCTTGATTTTCAAGGCCACATGAGGAGGAAAATCAAGGCAGACCAGGATTCAGAAACTCACACTGTTACAGCTCCTGGTATGGATAACTGTATTCTTATCCTTACAGCCCCTGGTATGGACAGATGTGCTCTTGTTTCTACCTCCTTTGTCTCTGCCTCAGAAGAACATCTTCACCGTCACCGTGACCGTGACCGTCACCGTCACCGTCACCGTCACCGTCATCGTCACCGTCATCGTCATCTCCATCAGTGAGGGACAGCAGACCCTCCGGGGCTCAGGACCTACTCCAATCCTGATATTATTGCTGCCTCCCCGGTGACTTTCCTGGGGTTTGAGGTCTTCCTGGAACTCCATCACTAAATGGAGTTCTCAAGCCTATGTTTTCTATCTATATATTCTCTGCAAACGGTCTGGAACTTTGAGAAAGCAGGGGAAAAATAAAACAGTTCATCTCCGGAGCGTAGCATCTTGTCGGTTAGAGTTCTCGACTTAAATTTCTCTCCCCTTCGCTGCACTTAAATATTAAATGTAGTATTAATAGCTCACTCTTAATTACCCATCAGTAATGTACTAAGGCTCAGAAATTAATGAAGGGAAGGACCCAGCCCAGAACATTTCCTACTCCTCTGGGTGCTAAGGGATTATGGGAAGGTGAGATTTGCATATGATTTGCATGTGGGGTTTGGTGGCCCTGGATGGGAAGGTGGAAGAAAGACATACAGGCTCAAATGTGAGTGGACATGGAGCCAAGCGTCGGACAGGCAGCAAGACTTACAGACTTGGACAGACTTACAGACACTGCTGTGGGAGGAGCCTTATATGATGTTTTTAGATGAAAGTCCCAAAATAGATGTCTAGAGACTGCAGGTTCCTGGTTGCCAGGATTGTAGGGGGGTGGAGAAGGAGGTTGGGCCAGTGGGGAAAGATCTGAGGTTTCTTTCTGAGGTAGAAAAAAATGTTCTAAAATTATTGTGTCGATGTTTACTCGGGTCTTGAATCTGCTAAGCCCTCTGGGTCTGTGCTTCAAAGGGATGAGCTGTGTGGAGTGAGAGGCCATTAGGGAAAAATCATGGCCTCTCCAACATAGCACTAGGTGGATGCTGTACCAGATGGAGCACCCTTCCCTGTGCAGTGGAGGCCTCCTCCTAGGGATTAAGGAGGAGAGTCTGTGGTAAAACCACCAGGACCTGAAAAGACCTAATTGATCCACAGTGGCACTCCTGGTCACCTGTGTCAGCCTGGGCATGTGGCTTCATGACTGTAAGCACTCAGAGCCGCCAGAATATGGGGCCAGTGTGATATGAGGGAAGAGTAGAAACCTCCACTGGCTCTGTCTTGACTCAGAGCCAAGAAGAAGAAGGAGGAGGAGGAGGAGGAGGAGGAGGAGGAGGAGGAGGAGGAGAAGGAGGAAGGGGAAGAGGAGGAGGAAGAGAAGGGAGAGGAGGAGGAGGAAGAGGAGGAGGAGGAAGATGAAGAGGAGGAGGAAGAAGAGGAAGAGGAGGAAGGAGGAGGAGGAGAAGAAGAACAAGAAAAAGAAGAGGAGGAGGAAGAGGAGGAGGAGGAGAAGCAGGGGAGAGGAGAGGAGAAGAAAGAAAAGAAAAAGAGAAGGAAGAAGAGGAAGGAGGAGGAAAGAAGGAGAAGTGAAGGAGGGGAGGAGGAGGAGGAGAAAGAAAAGGAAGAGGAATAGGAAGAAGGAGAAGGAGGGGCAAGAGGAGGAGGGGAGGAAAAGAAAGGAAAGGAAGAAGAGAAAGAAGGCGGGGAGGAGGGGAAAAGAAGGGGAGAAGAAAGAAAAGAAGGAGGAAGGGGAAGAATTGGGGGAAAAGGGAGGAGAGGGAGAGAAAAAAAGAAAAGGAGAGGAAGGGGAGGGGAAGGAAGGGGAGGAGTTGAAAGAAAAGAGGAGAAGGAGGAGGAAGAAGAGGAGGAGGAAAGGTGTGGGGTGTGGAGAAGGGGAAGGGAAGGGGTGTGGAGAGAACAAGAAGGGCCAGAGAGAAGCAAAGGGGAGGCCTTTAGGGACAGGTCCAGTGGGCAGTCGCTGGGTCTGGTGTTCTATCTGGAGAGCTTGCCTGGCCTTGGGACCTGCCATGGCTTTGTTTACCCCGAGCTTCCTCCCCTCACAGAGGCTCCAGTCTCTCCCCTCTGCCAGGATATCACACACATGCATGGCAGACCCTCCCCTGAGTACGATGCCTGGACTTACAACATCCGTGCACCTTTCTTTCTTGACTACTCACCCAGAATCTAGGGCACTCTCATCACAATGGAAATGAAGACACCAAACTTCACTTTCATTCGTGAACACTCAAAGATTGGGGGTCACTGAGACACACCTGTCCCTCAGCCCTTCCCAGCCAAGCCTCGTCAATGCTTTAGAGTTCTTCCCCATCTGTGTTTTAATTGATCTTACAGGGGTTTCCCTGAATTTATCAAGATAGCCCATGCTGAGTGAAGATAACTGACATCAGGCTGAGTGAAATGGGCTAGCCTTGGCACCAGATTACAATTGTGTTTAATGTGCTCTTGGGCAAGAGGACAATCCACACACTAAGGGTGAGCTTGGAACAGAGGTGTTTCTGGTTGGGTTGTTTTGTTTGTTTGTTTGTTTGTTTGTTTTATCAAATATTTGTTACAACAATAATTTTCTATCATAAGTTCTGGTGTGATCCGTGGTGCGAGGTCAGGTGTAAAATCTTCCAGTTGTGGCATCACTCAAAACATCCTTGGTCCAGGAAGGTTTGGAATCCAGGTGTTCATATGAACAGGATGTCCAGCCTTATGTGCAGAAAAACCAAACTGATACATGCAACCCCCAGAGCCCAGCATCAGGGACAAACCAGAAGGTTTTAGGTTTGTTTCTTCCATGTTTTTGAGAAAATGTGAGGGTACATATAATATATATGTGTGTGTGTGTGTGTGTGTGTATATATATACATACATATAAAAAACTATTTCTTTTTTAAAGATTTGCTTTGGTTTGTTTTTTGTTTGTTTGTTTGTTTGTTTGTTTCCCAAATGGTTTCTCTGACTTCTCTGCCTGTTTCCCAAGTGCTGGAATTAAAGACATGCACCACTGGCCAGCTTCTATTTTTATTTTAGTGTATGTGTGTGTGTGTGTGTGTGTACATGTGTGTGCACATGTATGTATATATGTGTGTACATGTATCTGTGTGCATGTGTGCGTGTGTGCATGTGCGTGTGCGTGTGCGTGTATGTGTATGTTCAGAGGAGAACTTTTGAGAGTCGGTTCTCTCGTTCTACTAAGTGGGTCCCAGGAATTGAACCCAGGTTGTCAGGCTCGGTTGTCAGGCAAGCACCCTACCCACTGAGCTATCTTACCTACCCCAAGCTATTGAATTTCTACCCATGTGGTAATCTTCATGTGTTCACACAGGATCTTGAGTTGTCTTCCTTTTCTTCAGTCTGCTTCTTGGGCCCTCTCCAGGAGCCATCGATGAACACCAGGCCTGATCTCCTCCTTCCCCTGGACACAGTGCCCTTGGAAGTCCTTGCAAAAGAAGCTGCCTAGACATTGCTGGCACCCACACGGCATCTCCTGTGACCATCACAAATAGCCTCAGTGGTTACAGGAGTGTGCCTACCTCTCATGACCCCCTATCCCCAGAGGCAGGCCTCACAAGGACTTTATTAATCTCTGCTATCCTCTATGGCTGATGCCTCAGACCAGCCAGAGAGGGAGAGAACGCTGACCACACAGCCCACTGAAGCCCTTAATGATCACGTCAAGTGGCCAGCCATTTATTAGTCTCCTTAGTGGAAAAGAAAAAAAGCAGAGAATCTTGAGTAGTTCAGGGGACAGTGGTTTGATTGTTTTTATGCCTGCACCAAGCCTCAGACTCTGAGTGAGATGTGGCAGGGTAGTGCTCCCAGTCAGGGTAGTGCTCCCGGTCAGGGTAGTGCTCCCGGTCAGGGTAGTGCTCCCGGTCAGGGTAGTGCTCCCAGTCTGGGTAGTCCTCCCGGTTAGGGTAGTGCTCCCGGTCTGGGTAGTGCTCCCGGTCTGGGTAGTGCTCCCGGTCTGGGTAGTGCTCCTGGTCAGAGAAGCACGGAGGCCCTGAGCAAAGCCCTACACAATAGGCAACAGATGAGTAGATGCTGCCCATCAGTCCTCGCCCAGGGCTGTGAAGCTTCCCCTTTGCATGTGTATCAGCAGATCCACAGGGTTCCTTCAGATGGTCTCAGACTCTCCTATGGAGACAACTGAGTGAGCAGAAGAGGCATGCGGACACAGTTCAGGAGAGAAGACAGGCGTCTAGGTCGGAAGTGGCGATGCCAGCGTGGGTCACTCCCCCAGTTTCACTTTCCTCATCCAGAAAATGGGCTGGATCAGAGCCATCGTTGGAAATAAAGGACCCAGTAGCCATCACTGCCTTGAAATTCTTTATTTTATCCTTGAAGCCAAGGGGACACGGCAGATATATCCAAGATGAAGAAGGACAAACAGGTAAGTTTTGTTCGTTTTCTCTTCACTCTCTCTTCCCTCTCTCACACACACATGCACACATACAGACACACTCACACATGCATACACACTCACACATAACCACATACACACACACACTCATACACATACACACCATATACGCACACACATACACACACATATATACACATTCACACACATAGACACACATGTACTCACACTCAACCACACATACACTCACACACACACATACTCAGACACAGACACACAGACACATCATATACATAGTCACATACATACACACATACACACATTCACATACATACACACTCATACACACATGTACTCACACTCAACCACACATATACTCACACACATACATACACACACACACATACTCAGACACACATACACACATACTCAGATACAGACACACACATACTCAGACACAGACACACACATACTCAGACACACACATGCACACACACACACATACTCAGACACAGACACACATATACACACACATACTCAGATACAGACACACACATACTCAGACACATACTCAGACACAGACACATACTCAGACACACACACATGCACACACACACACATACTCAGACACAGACACACATATACACACACATACTCAGACACACATACACACATACTCAGATACAGACACACACATACTCAGACACACACACACACATACACACACATACTCAGACACAGGCACACACAAAGACACACACGCGCACACACACACTTCTGAGCACTGAACTCACAGGCATGTGCCATCACGTTGGCTTCAGTTCATCTTCTGGCTGCTGTTTTGCCCTAGGTTTACTTCCCACGAGGCCCTGAAATCTGCAGCCACCAGAGTGTGCAACACTCTTCCTCAGGCCTGGGGAGACTTCTAGCACTTCTAACCTTTCCTTCCAGGGTTCTGGTCCCCTACAGACTGTGCACTGGGCTGTGGTCATAGTTGCCACACACACACACCCGTCCCATTCCAGCCCTGTCTCCAGCACACAGGGCATTTTCTCCTACCTGGCTCTAGCTCTGAGGAGAACCTCACCACTACCCCTGGATTACCTACATCCCCAGCCCCTCTCTTGTCACAGGTGCGAGGGGTGGCTACCCAGGATGCCACTGGGGCCACACCCCAGCCTTGGGCTCTGTGTGCTCCCTAAGCACCACTGGCAGATGGTTTTCTGGTGATGCCCAGCACGAAGCTACCTCATTCTGTTCCCACCAGAACCCTAGGACATAAGCATTGGGCCAGTCTGCATCCTATGTGTAGGAAACAAGCACAGGGCAGTTCGTTCTCTTTCTCAAGGTCACACAGCACGCAGCAGAGCTGAAGTAAGATCCCTAACAGACTGGCCACAGCACAAGGTCTAGAACATAGCCAAGCCTTCCCCTGGGAAAGGACTCACCTACCCTTCCACCCCATTCACAGTTGCCAAGTCAAAGCCTGGGGGAGTCATGGAGCGAGTTTCTCATTAGCTGTGTGACTCCTGATTTGTCATGTCCCTTTTCTGGGCTTGTATTTCCTATGGAGGCTAACTCAGGGCAACGCAGGGGACAGCTAGGCTTTAGATCCACTGGGTGGCTGCTCCTGCTGCTGTTGCTTCTGCTTCTGCTGCTGCTGCTTAGGGAAAATCTAGGGTGTCTTCCATGAGTCCATGACTAAGCCCATCTGTTTCCACATCCATCACTGTGGGGAGGGGACAAGGGTCCAGGTCCCTGAGCTCCGGACCAGTGTGACAGCTCCTTCACAAAGGGTAGTGCCCAGCAGGACAGAACAGCTCACATCCTCCTGCCCACAAGACCTCCTCACCCCAGGACCACAGCCCTCTGCCCACACCCTTCCTTCCTAGGTAGGAACCGCCAAGAGGGGCTGGGCTAGTCCCAGCTCACCCGAGCTGTGACCTTGAACAGTCTTTGTGTGGCCAGAAGCACATACTATTGTCCCGGTGACCCTGGTGGCCAATGATGGAAGCTGCCCTCTAAAACCACGAGGTGGTGCTCACATCAGATCTACTTCATCTGGGAAACGGAGGCACAGAGCAGGCTGGGACCTGTCTGGCAGCTGCCCCGTGTCTAGTGCATGTAGGCAACAGGGACCCACGGCTCTCCCTCACAGGCTTCAGTGAACAGGGAACTCTGAAATGGCCACATGCTCCTCTCTGCCAAAAGCCTGCCCAGGACTCCAGCCACCTGCACACAAAGACAAATAAGGGGCTGCCACCCGCCCTCACCCTCAGGCACACATGAGACATCATAGCTGTATCACATCACCACGGCCAAGCTGTGTGACTCTGACCAAGCACCTTGCCTCTGGGGACTGCTTTCCCCTCATCCCTCCTTATGGCCAGCACAGTGGACCACACAGCCGCTGTGGCTGAACCCCACACCCATCCACAGAACTGACAGATGACTCCCTCCAGATGAGGAAACCTAGGCCCGAAGAAACGGGAAGCTGCGCACCCCAAGTCAGGAAGCCCGTCCAGGGCTCGGCAGAGGATGTGGGTGTCCGTGGGGCATAGGTGTTTCCTGCCCAGAGCCAGAGGTGGGGGCAGGGCCAGCCAGAGAGGAGGGGTAACTCTTTCCTGCCCAGGGCCTCCCCTTCCACTCTCTCCCTCCCCCTTCTGAGGCTGCCAGACAAAGCGTCCTTTATCAAGATTGTGGCTGCGTTCTTCGGTGACACATGGGGACAAAGGAGGGGACCAGGAGTGACAGGAAAGCCTTGCTATCCCACAGCAGTCTGAAGTCTTCCCACGCCCCACCCGCCTCACAGGCCTCCCTGGGGCCTTCCAGCTACCCTCCCCCAGGTCTCCAGAGGGTCTCCCAGGGCAGAGCACAGTCTCCTGCAATCGGAGCATGATAAGGCTGTCTACCTCCCAGCTCCAAGAACCTCAGTCTTTCTGCCTGTAAACCAGATGGGTATTTGAAAGGCCCCTAAGCAAACACACTGAGAGGGGAGCAGACGTGGGGCAGTTGGTGCTGCTGTGTTTCATGTCCCACCCTTCCTGCATTTCTCCTGTCTGCAGAGCTTTGCTCATTTTGTCTCACTGGCCAGGACCCTTCCTCCCTTTTAGCACCTCCCTATCTCGCTACAACAAGGGTCACCATCCTGCACTCCTCCAGGAAGCCCACCCTGACTGCAGTGTAGCCACAATACTGGGTGATTTGTTGACCTCATGTGAGCATTTCTGCCCTGTGTACTGCCTCACCATCCACAGTCCCTTAACTATCCCTATCCACTGACACAGTCACACACCATCAGAGCCACTTAGGGCAAAACCCGGCTTGCTTGCTTCTTCTCCTCAGACATGGGACAATGCCTAGACAAACTCAGACCATGTTTTTGATGACTGGGTGGATGCAGAGGTAACGAATGGACAGAAGGATGGATGTTAGATAGGTAGGTGGATGGATGAGTGAATGATTGAACAACGGGTTAGTGGATGAGTGGATGGGTAGATAGACAGGTGGATTATGAGTGGACGGATGGATGGGTGGATGGGTGGATGGATGGATGGACGGACGAACAGATGGATGGATGGATGGATGGATGGACGGATGGATGGATGGATGATTTGGCTAAGACATATAGATAGAAAATGAATAGGTGGTTGGATGGGTGGATGGGTAGATGGGTAGATAGACAGACAGACAGACAGACAGACAGACTGACTGACTGACTGACTGACTGACTGATTGATTGATTGATTGATTGATTGATTGATTGATTGATTGATTGAGAATGGATAAACATGAGTAAATGGAGAGATGGGTTGGTGGAAGGATGGAGGATGGGTGAATGGGTAGACAAATGGATGAGGGGATGGACAGATGGGTGATGGAGCGATGAAGGACGGTTGGACAGATGAACAGGTAGGTGAATGAACAGAGAAGTATATGGGCAGATGGGCGTACGGACAGCTGGGTGGATGATGAGTATGTGGAGAGATGGGTGGAACAGCCCAATGAATGTGTGGGATTGTTTCCATATTTACTAGGAAGGGAAAGAAGTTCTGGGAAGTGAGGGTAGGTGTCTTCCTCGGCCACAGGGTAGCTAGCAGGAGTGGAGCTAATCGCTCCACAAAGCCATGGCTGCACCACTAACCCCTCCCCATTCCCTGTTTGTGCTCCCCTCCGAGGCTGGATTATGGGGACAGTAGAAGGCTTCAGAGTTTCCACCATAAGAAATCCTGGGCGTTGGAAAGATAGCTCAACAGTTGAGACCACAGGTTGTTCTTATATAGGATCTTTGCATCCCATACTCTCTTCCCTCCCAGGCTCCCTGATCCAGTTCTCTCAGCAGACAAAAGCCACACTGGTTCTATCAAAGCCTCAACAAAATCTGCAGCCTGGACCCAGAAGTTTTCACAGCTCCCCTTGTCTCACACGCTCAGCTCTGTCTACCAGGTGTGTGGGAAGCGTACAGGAAAGAGAAACTGAGTCTAGTTCCCACGGGAGGGAGTTCATAACTTGACCAAAGAGAAAACAGAGTGAAGGTGGTTCCAGACCAGAGAAGGCCTCCTGGGCCACTGCTGTCCTCTCCCTAAGACATATCCAGTGGGGCAGAAGGGAAGTGACACTGACTAAGATGAGGAGGGGACAAATATCTCTTCATTCATGGGGTGGGGAAGCTCCTGGTTTAGCTCCAAAGCTGGCTTTGTCTATTCCACGCCCCTGGCTAGATAAGGAAGCTGGAGTAAGGTTGACCAGGACTGGAGTGGAGCCGGGACTGTCCAACTCCAGAGCCTGCTATTGAGCTAGACAGAGCCAGGGCACAGGGAGTGGCAACAGCTGACTTGTAATTCGGGAAGAAGAGACGGGAGGGGGCAGGGGAGCATCCTCCCTGTGTGGAAATCTTATCCACAGACCATGCAAAGGCCACCTCAGCAGGAGAGCCCAGTGCTCCTTCTCCCTGAGCACCAACTGACCCATGTCTACACCTGAGCACCCAGACCCTTTGCCAGACCCAGATCAGAGGATCTTTGTTGCTTTAGCTGGGATGGGTGGCTCCAGGGAGGCCTGCAGTAGCCTTCCAAGCTGGATAGAAAGGGCTGTCTCTCAAAACAAACAAACGACTTCCGGGGCAGAGGGCAGCAACAAGGTTCCAGGCGGGCCTTTGGGCCGCACGCGGCCCATTCAGCCAGCCCCGCCCGGCTGTGTGAAGAACTCAGAGAATCAATCACAAGCTCTGTGTGTTTGCAGAAGGGTGCGTGTGTCTGGGAGGGGCCTGGGGACACGTGTCTACTGCCCCAGCTCCCAGGCTCACTGGACCCTGAGGGCTTTGATACAACAGATTTCCAGGCCTAACATGAAGGGTGACATCTGTGGCCACGTTGCCCAAGGTTGGATTCAGAACTCCATAGCTTCCTTGTAGGTCTTCTCGATAATTATAGGGAGTGGGTGGGCATGGAGGACCTGTGGGTAGTGAGAGTTTTCACAGATTGAAGGGAACGCCTTCCAACTGGACATTTGTGTTTCTGGAATGTTCTGCTCAGCCATGTAAGGCCCAGTGAACACTCAGTAAATATGAGCAAACATCTTTTGGGGCTGACTGGAAAACCTGCCTGTGGCTTACACTTCATCTGCTCTCTGGGCCTCTGGTCCACTTCCAAAGGATTAAAGGCCCACCCCACAGCTTCTCCACCACCCCACAGCTTCTCCACCACCCCACAGCTTCTCCACCACCCCACAGCTTCTCCAC
>NW_021604728.1:480599-487443 GCF_004785775.1 Grammomys surdaster
CTTCTCCACCACCCCACAGCTTCTCCACCACCCCACAGCTTCTCCACTACTCCACAGCTTCTCCACCACCCCACAGCTTCTCCACCTTTGCTTACCTGTGCTCTCTAGAAGCCATCTTGTTTCTGTCCCCATTCAGAAGTAGCAAATCTGCTGTCTGTGTGCACTTCCGGCTCCTCCTGCTAACAACCTCCTTCACTGCAGGCTGTCCTCCAGTCCAGCATTCAGTCTCTTCCTCAACTTCTTGTTTTCTTCTTGTTGTTGTTTAGTTGTTTGTTTGCTACAACAGGGTTTTGCTATGTAGCCCAGGCTAGCTCCTGCCTTGGGCTCATAGATGCAGGTATGGTGGGTCATATCCCCTTCTATAGCCTGGGCTGTTGAGCTGTCTCCCTGGTCCCTATCTCTGTCCATTGCCTGCCCAAAAAGAGCCTCAACTTTGCCTATCACCATATCATGGCATAGATGGGGTGACCAGCTGGGTAACATTGGTCTGAGATCAGCCAGAACCTGTGGTAGCTTTTCCTACCTTCTCCATGAGGTGTTTTGATCTCATGTTAATCCATGTTGACCAAGTCAACTTCCCAGTTTAGTAAAGACACTAGTCCACCAAGATGGCGGAAGAGGTCAAGGCTCTTGTCTCCAACCCTGACCACTGGCATCCCACCACACAGCAGGAGCACAGAACTGGCTCTAAGCTCTTCTTCAACTTCTAAATATGCAGTGTAGAATACGTGCACGCACGCACACACACACAAACACACACACAAACACACACACACAAATGCTCATGCACACACACAGAATAAATTAAAAATATAATAAAATATTTAGAGAAAGGAAATGAAGATGCTGAGACTTGGGGAGAGGCACAGTTGGTTTGAACATGGCTGGAGGGTGGTGGGGGCTCACAGCAAGAAACCACCAGTTAAGACCATTTTCTCACTCTTCTTGAATCAGCCATTAGTTGAGTTCATCTAGCCAGGGTCAACTTAACCAACTAAACACATCTGTCTCTTTCCCCACAGGGTGAGAGGATATTAGAGAAAATGTCCAGCCCAACTTCCCAGCAGAGGCCTCCCCTCCAGCCTCTCAAGTCTCTATGGCATCTCACTCTGTGTGTTTAGAGTTCCTCTGGCCCCTGGGATTGTTGTACCATGTTAAACTTATTTCTCTTTCTGGTAAAACTCTGTGATGAAAGCAACTTAGGGGAGAAAGGGTTTACTGTAACTCGTACTTCCAGGTTACAGCCCACTCTTGTGGGAAAGTCGAGGCGGCAGCTGCTCACACTGCAATTGTGGTCAAGAAACAGAGCCATCAAAGTGTGTGTGTCCCAGTCAATAATGTGTGAGTGCTGGGTTCCCTCTCTCCACTCTTACAGTTCAGGACCCTCTGTCTAGGGAATGGTGCCTCTCATATTCACAGTGGGTCTTCCTGTATCCATTAACCCAATTAAGAAAATCCCTTTCGGGCTTGCTGACAGATCGGTCTAATCTAGACAACTCCTTATTGGTACGCCCCTCCCAGGTGACTTTACACTGTGTCGAGTTGACAGCCAAATCTAATTATCCCATCCTGCAACCTCTAAACACACTGTGTGACTCTTTCACAACAAGGAGTTTAGCAGGAAGGTCAGTGATCTGCCAGCGCGGGACATGCTGCATTTCGGGTTCACAGAGAGGTTGCGGTTCAAGAATTTCCAAAGGCATTTGTACATTCTATGACTTTGTGCTGGATACCCATCCTCTATATGAGAACCCATATTCCCAGGAATATCCAGCAATACAAAAGGAAATGAGACTAGGCCTGTTCAAGACCTTTTTTCAGGGCTGAAGAGATGTCTCAATGCTGATCTTGCAAACCTGATGACCTGGGTGTGGATCCCAGAAGTTCAGGAGTCAGATGCAGAAGTCAAGCATCTGTCACCCGTCTGGGTGACTTCCAAAAGCTCAGGGGCCAGGGCAAATGAAGATACATGTGCTGCATGTGGGTGCTTGAAGGGTAGGCTTACCCAAGTGCACGGAAGCCCAGGGGATACCACTTCACTATGCCGATGCTAGATACGGAGCTGCAGAGTTTGGTCTGACCTTTCCTCTCCTTCCTTTCCTCCTTTTTAGAGTGGGAGTAGACACTCCACTCCCCTGTGTGTCGGAGGCATGAAAAACTTATAATTTTTATGATACATGCCACTGTCAACCACTATCTTTTGCAAGAACAGCTGCCATTTTTACTATATCATGTTGTGCTTGTGGAAGAACATCACGACTGATGTTAGGTTCCCTTAGAGGACGACCCAGGGTGGTCATTGGATCATCACCTGAGAGACCATCCAAACATGCCTCACGATATTTTATGCAACTCTGATGTGTTCCCTAGTGGTTTAATATCACCTGGCTCTGGGTCCCTGAAGCTGCAATAGTCTACGGACTAAGAAGATTAATAAAGAGGGCACCGTGTATATGATCTCTGAGGAAGCCATTGTGAAACTGCTATGGGGTTACGCATGCACATTTAAGCAACGCCTAACCCCTGCTCTGTAAAGAAGCTCAATAAATTGGTTCCCAGGAAGAACTTTAATAGACTTGGACTTTGGTTTGTCACTAGGACGTTGCTGTTTCCCCAGGGAAGAAATTCTTCAAACACAGGGGCTCACCTTGAAGAAATTTCTTTGAGATTCTCAGAACAAACTTTTGATTTAGGACTTTTTAATATATCAGAACTGTTCATTTTGGGAGGGTGGGGGACTCTCAGGGTGAACCTAGAATGGTTTTCACTAAGAGACGTCCATTGGCCTTTGAAGACCAAGGGTGGAATTTTGTGATTTAAAAGTGATGTTTTGGTGTCAAGCTGACAAGGGGTGGATTTGTGATGAGTCACCTTCCCTGTCAACCTGACAGGATTTGGAATCACATGGATAGAGATCTCTGACCACGTCTGAAAGGGACTCCAGAATGGATTAATTGAGGTGGGAACCCTGAACGTGGGTGTTACATCCCGTGGGCTGGGTCCCAGTCTGAATAAAGAGAAACAGAATTGCCCAACAGAATTCATTTCTCCATGGTTCCTAGCTGGATGCCACGTGACACTCACCTCACATTCTTGCCATGTCATCTCCACCATGGTGGACAGAATAAACCTTCCCTTCCTCCTGTTACCTCCGTCAGGTGTGTTGTCACAGCAAGAGTCTCCCACATGATAAACAGATTTCTTAGAAAGAAAAGAGAAGTGCTTCATTATCTCCTACTGACTACAGAGAATCACATGATCCGCACAGATTGCAGGGAGAAGATGTGGACTCAGCTTCTTAATGGGTCAGTATGTAGGACTGTGGCCAGTTTTGCACTGAGTCGTTTCCAGTTTTCTTGCAAAGACATCTATCTATGCCGTGAATGACATCATAGAGAAACGAGATTCATTTGACTCACAGTTCCAGAGACTCAAGGACACGGGACTGGCATCTGCTCAGTTCCAATGAAGGTCTCACAGAAAATGAAATCAGAATAGCAGGAGTGTATTCAGTGGGGAAAGATGAGTGGGTGGGTGGATGGATGGATGGATGGATGGATGGTTGGATATGTGTGTGTGTATGTATGTATGTGTGTATGTATGTATGTATGTATGTATGTATGTATGTATGTGTGGGTAGGTGGATGGATGGATGGATGGATGGATGGATGTGTAGATGGATAGATGATGGATTGGTGTGTGGATGACTAGATCAATGTGTGGATGGATGGATGGATGGATGGACAGGTGGATGGATAGGTGGGTGGATTGGGGCAATGACAAGCAATATATGGAGCAGTGCACCAAAGGAAACCCAAGGACAAGAAAGTACTAGCCCAGGGACCTCTCATTATGCCCTTCCTCTTAAAGGGCATGCCAAAGCTTTTGTCCCCGTTGAGCATTTGAGGATAAAACAAACCACTTTCTCTCCATTCACGCTGCTTCCGTGAAGGATGCTTATTGCCACAAGCCAACATCCGGTGTGAGATTTATTCTTTGCAGAAACCACCTAAGGGCCACATGCACATTCTCAGCTCCTCCCACCTCCAGGACCCACCCCTCTACTGTCTGTACTTCCCCTACGCTGATGTTCATAGTGGTCAGACTGTGGATGTGGAAACCATTCTGTGCAATTATAGCCACATTCAGATAAGGTAGAGTAAGGGCATCATATCTGCTGAAAGAGGCAATCTTACATGGCAGCCCATGATTGTGAACCCAACATTCAAGAAGCCAAAGCACAAGGGCACCTTCTTCCCAGGCTACTGTGCTCTAGCGTAGTAAAGAGATACATGTCTGTGGCCCCGCGGCCCCTCTTACAGCATCCCGGGAGAGCAACCCTCCCGCCTGCCGTCACCAGGTCCACCTCTAGTCCAGATGGGGGCAGAGGGCAAGTTCCCTGTTGTCCCTGTACTTGACCTCTTACACTGTCTGGTCCCCAGGGTCACATAGTGCGTGCGTCCGGGAGAAGATTTATCCCACGATGTTGTACAGTGCTGGCTGGTTTCCAGTGATTTAATCTCAGAGCCCCATCTGACAGAGGGGGTACCAGCCGAGGAGCCTCTGCCGTATATCGTATATCAAAAAGCAAACTGTGAAGAGATCCCTGTAAACACAGCGGGGAGGGGGGTGAGAACCCGCCATAGCCGTAAAGTCGGCAATGTGGCTGCGTCGGGTGAGCCATCTGCCAAGCTCTCCATCCAGATGCGCGGCGGCTGCCTGGGAGACTCCAGTCTTCTGGAGTTCTGGACATACCCCTTGTGCCTCTCTTCTTGTTGACCAGAGGAGCAAGAGAACCCAGGTGAGAGAATGGAGTCTCATCTCCTGCCTCCTCCGGGAGCTTGCGATAAATCTGAGTTGTTATAGAGCAGACCCAGGCCACACCCTGCTAAGCGTAAGAACCTGGATGTACTTCCAAATGAGTGCCAGCCACCATGTGTGTACTAACAGTGCCCCTTAACTCTTCTACACTCCAGGGAACCTGAAGAGACAGAGCCAATCAATTCGTAGCATGCATACCTCCACTCTCCCAACTCTATACAGAATGTCAAGGCTTGCAAGGGAGGGGAACCCAACTCACTGTGGCTTAAGAAACTGATGTAAAAATTATTGAAGGGACCACTTCAGGCATGGCTGGATCCAGGGTCTTATCTGACGCTGCCTTTGTCTTTCAAGTCAGTTTTCCTCTTGGTTGCCTTTCTGATCAGGGAGTCTAAGGTGGTTTCTGCAACTGATATTCTGTGCTTAGCCAATCCACCAAGAGACATGGTACTGTCAGCGCACCCTAAACTTACAGGAGACAACTCTAACTAGCAGATACGTGCCCTGTTGGCTCATTAGCTAGTGAGTTCCTTGTCCCTGGAGGCAAACAAAGAGCCTGGTAGACACACAAGAGGACCAAGGTTTCCAGCAAGACTCCCTTACTAGAATCTGGGCTTTAGGAGACCCACAGTACCCAGTCTGTTGACTAGTGCATGTCTTCAATGTTTAGTACAATGCATGCACCATGACAACTCAAAACAACCCTGACAAGCACTTCAGTCCATTTTCTGTTGCTGTTACAGAATACCTAGGATGGGTAGGTTTACCTGACTCTAGAAAATCCTGGAACCTGATGCTGGGATCCTCACAGCTTCTGGCAAGAGACCGATTCTGCTTCAAGTCAAAGTTGGAAACTCTGCAAAGCTGGGCATGTTCATAAGTGAGGAAAGGGCTGAGTTCCCAGGATGGCAAACCTCTCAGAAGAAAGGCATTGATTTGATCCTGAGTTTCAGCCCCCTCCCTTGACCGGCATCCCTCTCCCTGGGCTCCACTCTCACATTGCTGTGCTGTGGAGCTGAGGCTCCCACCCGTGAGCACCCACTAGCTCACAGCAGCTGATGTCCCAGCTTCTTCCTCTGATCTCTGCAGCCTTCCCTCCTCAGCTCCAGCCGCCTACTCCGGTTACTCCTCAGTGCCTTTATCTGGGCTGTGAGTCTAGGAGGGCCTACTACTACCACTCTTGGTGTGTCCAGTTTCTTCCCAACCCTCAATTCATGTAAAATGTTATGGTCCCTTCTTAAGCCAACCTGCCCTAACCTCCCCTTGGGAAGTCCTCTCCACTTCCAGCCCATGATCTTGCTTTTTTCTGTTTCTATACTTATGAGCATGTGAAAAAAAAAACTAAAAAATGCTATTTACTCTGTCTTTCCACCTAGTGGAATGAACTTTACTGTGTCCTGTTCCGAGTTAGCTCAATAAATAAATAGCTGCCCAGTGTACCTCCTCACCGAGGATGGTACCAGACACTATGAATGAGCAGCCCTTTGTGGTTCCACACCAGCGTTTTCTCCTCTCCCCTGGACAGATGGCTTTCAGACAATGGATGTCAATCCCTCCTGTTAGTGGTTTTTCTCCTCTCTAAAGGTCTCAGGGCCACCAGATCACTGCTGGCAGATGGAGAGCGTGGGAGACATGGGTGCTGGTTTATGGCCAAACCCAATATGATACAGTGATATAGAGGAGTCAAGGACAAAGGGGGCCTGGGGCAATGTGGTGCAAGAGGAAAGAGAAACAGGTTTAGTAGCAGCCAGCCTCAACAGTGAAAGATGAAGGCATGGATGGCCAGAGTAGGAGTGGGTGGGTGGGTGAGTCGATGGATGGATGGATGGATGGATGGATGGATGGATGGATGGATGGATGGGTAGATGGATGGGTGGATGGATGGATGGATGGATGGATGGATGGATGGATGGATGGATGGGTAGATGAGTGGATGGGTGGATGGATAGATGAATGGGTGGATGGATGGGTGGATAGATGGATGGATGGATGAGTGGATAGGTAGGTGGATGGGTTGATGGAT
>NW_021604728.1:487543-511308 GCF_004785775.1 Grammomys surdaster
GATGGATGGATGGATGGATGAATATATGGATGGATGGATGGATGGATGGATGGATGGATGGATGAGTGGGTGGGTGAATGGGTGAGTGGGTGAGTGGATAGGTAGGTGGATGGGTTGATGGATGAGTGAATGGATGTGTGAGTGGGTGGATGGATGGATGGATGGATGGATAGATGGGTGGGTGGGTGGATAGGTAGGTGGATGGGTGTGTGGATAAGTGGGTGGATGGGTTGACGGATGAGTGGATGGATTGGTGGATGGTGGATTAAAGGGAATGTGAGTGAATGTGGTGATAGATGGATTGTGGGTAGGGGAATGGCTAGAAGATAAGTGGATGATGGGTAGGTGTGTGGGTGGCAGATGTGTGTGGAGATGAGTGATGGGTAGATGAATTGGTGGATAGATGTGTGGAAGGGTGGGTGGGTAGATAGGTGGGTAGGTGATTAGTTGATGGGTAAGTGGGTAAAGGGTTGCGTGGATAGATGGGTAGGTGGGTGGTGGATGAGTAGGTGGTGGTGGGAGGTATGTGGCGTGGGCAGAGGGGTGGATTCAGTGCTTTCGAGTGTTCTTCAATTTATGATCTTTTTATTTTACTTTTTACTTATCCCACTCACAGTCACCCCCTCCCACAATCCTTCCCCCATACCACCTTCTCTTCTGAGTGGGTGGGGTCTCCCCTAAGCCTGGCACCTCAAGTCTCTGCGAGGCTAGGTGCCTCCTCTCCCAGTGAGGCCAGACAAGGCAGCCCAGCTAGAAGAACACTTCTCATGTACAGGCAACAGCTTTTGGGACAGCCCCTGTCCAGTTGTTCGGGACACACATGAAGACCAAGCTGCACATCTGTTACATAAGTGCGGGGAGGCCTAGGTCCAGCCCGTGTATGCTCTTTGGTTGGTGGGTCAGACTCTGAGAGCCCCAAGGGTCCAGATTCGTTGACTCCATTGGTCTTCCTGTGGAGTTTCTATCCTCTTCAGGGCCTGAAGTCTTCCCTCCATCATGAGGGATCACAATGCAGCTCTTCCATGAGAGTTTGGCTGTGGGTGTCTGTATCTGTCAGCAGTTTATGGTCTTACAAAGCTCCAAGTCTACTGTCGCAAGAACTAGCATGTCAGCAGCTTCCTGTCCTGCTGCTGGGATCCATACTACTGAGAAGATACAGACAGGGCTGAGATCTGCTACCCATAAGACATCTGGGTTTCCTGTGTTACACTGTTCCCCCCAACACAATTCAGAGAACAGTATGGGATCCTTTGGCAAGGAATAACCTCACACTAGTCTCCAACTGGATCCCAGTAGGCCTGGCATAAGTAAGTAGCCATCTCGTGCCTTTCCTGAGCTACCTACTGTCTGGAGCTTCAGGGGTATCTGCCCACGACAACACTGAGTGCTCACCACACACACACAGACACACACAGACACACACACATGCACACACACATATACACACATGTGGACACACACAGACACACACAGAGACACACATACATACAGAGACACACACCACACATGCACACACACACTCATGCATGCACATGCATGTACACACATGCACAGACACACACAGACACACACACAGAGACACACACACACTCATGCACACACACACATGTACACACATGCACAGACACACACAGACACAGACACACAGATGCACACATGCGCACACACACATACATGCACACACACAGACACATGCACACAAGCACACACACACACACACAGATACACTTGCACTGCCTTTCACCTTCGTGGTCTTTCCATGTGTTGTTTGATTCACCAAACTCCGAATCAGGTTCTGAGAATACAGCAACAGGTGAAGGGCCTCAGTTAGCCAGATGATAGGGGTAGCTTGCATCATTGTGGCCCTAGCTAAGTGTCCCTTCTAGGGGGACAGAGACATTCCCCAGCCATGGCATCAATAAAAAGAGCATTTCTTGGCAAAGACTCTGGAGCTCACAGGGAGATCAGGACTAGAGAAGGCTTGGAAGGACAGTCCATGCCTCTGGATTTCTGAGATTCTATACTCATGGGGCCATCTGCCCAGAGTCCCCTCAATTGGATGCCCCCCTCCTCTGTGTGGACACAGGTTCCTAACAGTGCCCAGAACCAGCCAGAAATCAGGGTATGGTGGTATCCGCAAGCACAGCTCGGCCGTCTCCATCTGCAGCTGCAGTCTTTGGGCAGGGAGAGCACTCCTAGGAAGCTGCAGCAACTGCAGGTTGAGCATACCACACTCCAGAATCTGGATCCCAAGCTGGTGCTGTCCTGCCCAGCATACACAGAAGGAGGTATCCAGTGGGCTCTCCACCTGCGACACCAAGAGCTGCAAGCTCCCCTTTCGGCTTTTTCTGTGAAGATGGTTGAAGGCCAAGCTCCCCTTCACTCCTGAAGATGTGGATGCCAGAACATGGCTGGGTCTTAGGAATCTGGTGTTTTGAGGCAGAAAAGGAAAAGCCGGCCCAGCTCGGACCCTCCACCTCAGCCAGCATCCCGTGGCATTCCAGTCAAAAGCCAGGCAGGCAGCTGTTCTCAATGAAGGAAAGAAACACACAGAACGCTACAGAACTATTGACGGCATAACCGTAATCTGCTCAGCGATTTGATTGTCTCATATTGCTCTCCAGAGATATAGAGTACGCTCACCCCGCCCCCACCCCTCCCAAATGTGAGAGCTTCATGCTCAGCTCTCAGCCGTTTGAATTTGGAATCGTGATCATGGATCCGTCATGCATGAAGTAGGGGCAGGGCTTGGGGTCCTCATCAGTAAGGGCCTCAGAGCTCAGGAGCTTCCCAAAACTTAGGGACCCCAGAGGCCAGCAATAAGCCTCAGGAACTAGTGTCAGATCAGCAGCCCCTAGAGAGGGTCCCAAGGTGAGAGCACAGTTCTATGTCATAGTCCCCTGGCCCAAGTCACCTCACAACTAAGGCAGCAGATCTCCCCTCTTGCTCATCCCTACCCACTATAGCAGGTAACAGTGGAGATCACTCCCAGATCAGGACGGGTGGGTGTGGGTCATCAGATGGAGTTTGGTAGAGGGACATCCTCCTCAGGAGGCCAAGGGCACCCAGGACGGTGAAAATTAAAAAGGAGGGGGGGGGAGAGGGCCCAGCATATTAACCTCCTTAATCTTTCATTTCTGACATAGATTGTGGGCCTTCATTTCAAAGAATTTCCAGCTAATGTCTGGAGGGCAGAAAAATCTATTTCCCAATACACTGCTGCAGCCTTTGCCCCAAACGACCGCCCTTCCTGCTACAATCAGCTGCTCATTGATTCTCTCTCTCTCTCTCTCTCTCTCACACACACACACACACACACACACACACACACACACTACTAACACATCCCCCCAAATATATCAATACAAACAACATCTTTGAAGGAAATGTCAGCATCTTAGCCTGCCTCTTTGTTAACCCTGAAACTGCTGGCTAAAGATAGATAGGAGGGAGGCTTTCCTAGAGACCCCCACCTGAGATACTCATCTCTGTCCCTTCTCCAAATGGCAGGCTCTCAATTCGTCCAATGCTGGAATCTTCAGCTTCCATATGTTAGGACACCTTAGGGTGAGGATCCATGAAGTTATTTAAATGTGAATTAATTAATTTGAGACAAGATGAAAAATTCTATCCCTCAATCAAAAAAAAGCCACACATCAATATTCGACAGCTGTGTGTGATTTGTGGGGAGAGTCTGTGGTCGGCAAAGCCTTCGAGCATCCTTGTGGTTACAGAATGTTCTATCAGACAGGGCTCGGTTAGAATGGGGTTGGGCAAATGTTTTAATTAAAAAGTCAAACTGACCCCACCACCGCCACCAGTCCTGCACAAGAGAAAGATGGATTTTTTTTTCTTTTTGAACCATTCTCTATCAAACTACCTATCTACTGCCATCGTAAAAGAAAGCAGCTATCTGTTACATACAAAATGAACCAGTCCTGTCTCAATAAAACTTTATTGACAAAAGCAGACAGTGGGTTAGATTTGGTTCCCCAGCTCTGGAAATCCCCTAAAAAGACCTCAGCAGGTTCAAGCTGGCTAGGGTGTTTAGGTTCCCTAAGGAGTTGTCTTGCATAGAAGCTGTTTTTACTTGGAGACAGGACCACACTATGTAGGCCTGGCTGTTCTGAAGCTCTCTGCTGACCATGTTGGTCTCAAACATAGAGATCCACCTGCCTCTGTCCTATAAGTGCTGACATTAAAGGCATATGTCACCAAGCCTGCAAGGAGGTAGTTCTTTCTCGAGGTAGGGTGTCATACCTTAACATTGTGTTTTACAATGCTTAAATGATCTGTCCCCCATCCCCACCCCTGCAAAGTACTCTTTAGAATGTGAGACCAGCTTGGAAGAGACTTTGGAAGAACAAGATACTATGTGATGTCTCAGAACAACCTTATCCTGTTAGAGCACAGCAGGGCTCCAGCCAGAGGTAGGGGTGGAGGGACCAGGATGGCTAGGAGTCTCTCTCACTCGGATCCCTCCTTCAGCTAAGGGGCTGTTGGGCTCCCCAACAGAGCTGCTTCTCCTGGTCTTGTATTATCTGTAATTTCTGAGGTTAAAAATATAACAGCAGTAGTAGCGATCGAATCTGTTCATTCCAAACTTTTAGGAACATGTTGGGGTCTGGGTCAACAGCTCAGTTGGTAAAGAGCTTGCTGCACAAGCATGAGCACCTGTTTCAACATTCATCACCCACATGTAAGTGTCAGGCAGGGTAGTGCACACTTGTAACCCCAGCACTGGGGAGACAGAAACAGGGGGATGCCTGGAGTTTGCTGGCCAGTCAGCCTGGCCTAATTGATGATCAGTACATCCCAGGGAGAAAGTCTATCTCAAAACACAAGATACACAGCTCCTAAGGAAAGTATCCAAGGTTGACTTCTGGTCTCCACATTTGTGTATGTACACACAAACACACACATGCATGTGCACAAACACATGCATGCACACACATATACACACACATGCACACACATACACATGCACATACACACATATGTGCGTGTACACATGCACACAGAAAAATCTAAGAAAACTAGACAGGAACTGAAATGGAGAAGAGAAAGCCTGGGAGAAGGGACTAATGGGGTAAGGGACACAGGACCAGGCAGGGAGGTCTCCATGCACCATGGGGTCTCTAGCCTGCTAAGAGCATTTGATGGAGTTTCCAGAGCAGAAATTGGCAATCAGAAGCCCAGTAGGTGAAGCCAGCACACTACATCTGCCTATAAAGTCTTACTGGAGCACAGCTGGGCCCAGCAGTTGCACACACTCCTGGGACCATGGGGAAGAAGGGAAGTTCTGTTCTTCCTTCCCACAGGTTGTAACTTCTGCCTCTTCTGTCTCTTTGTCTTAGAGTAAGGAGCCTGTTGGAAGCCACAGTAGGGAGAGCTGGCAGCTGAGGCGGGCACTGGGAAGAGTGGGCCAGGTTCAAAGATCTGCCTGTATGACCCTAGGGAAGTGGCTTCACTTGCGTGTGCCTCAGTTCTGTAAACTGGGTGCAATGATAGGACTCAACACTTGTGTGTGCCTCGGTGATGAGTTCTGTAAAATGGGTGGGATGGTAGGACCCAACGTATGAGTTGTTTCAAGAATAAAAGGAGGCGTGACTACATCATAACACTTTGCTTTCGGTTTTGTCTTTCTTTTTTTATTTCATGTGCATGGCATGTGTGCTTGTGGGCAAACATGCTTGTGTGGGGAGACGCATATGTATGTAGCGTGCATACATTCTTGCAGGGGTTGGGTGTTCACGCATGTGGAGTCTTGAGGTTGCTGTCTGGAATCATCCTGACACTCTTCAGCCTTATTCTTTGAGGCAGAGCCTCATGGTCCAACCCAGAGCTGCTGATATGTCTGTCTTCCTGTCCCGTCTGCTGGGTTCTATCTCCATCCTCCATGGCTGGAGTACCAGGTAAGCTACCAGGCTCACTAACATTAAAAGAGGTTTGGGGGTGCGTCTACACCTGGTCCTTCAGACTTATTAAGCAAACGCTTTAACCTCTGAGTCCCTCCTCAGCCCTCAAATGCCTTTGAAGCTTGCTATGCATTTTGATAAATAAAAGAACCTGAGGTCTGCCAGGGCCTCCCTTCATCCCTTCTAAAACAGCTGAGGCACACACCTGGCACCAGGGAGGAAGCAGCCAGCAAGTACCTTTTTCCCAGCTCAGACCCCAGTGGGTCATCACCATACATCTGTGGCATCACTCACCAGGGCCTGGTTGACCATCATGCAAATCCCTGAACCTGGACCAAACCCAGCAGCTTGTCCTAACACCCAGGCCACAAGCCAGGAACTAACTTCCATCCAGCAGCCAACCCAGCGTCCAACGTCCTGGGTCACAGAGAGGCTACATTGTCCTCGTCCTCAACATGGCCTGACTCCTTCAGAGTTTGGCTTCTCTCCTTATGAACCTGAATCCCATTCCATCCCCTACCCTCCCTCTAGCTTGAAGAGACCCCACTCTGGGGCACGCAGGCAACCATCAGACATTGTCCCCACCACCCCCACCCGAGCCAGAAGCCCTTATCCTCAGTCAGCCCTTCAAAAACTATTTTTAGAACACCTACTATGTGCCCAGCTTGGTCCTCAAGACTGGAGTCTACACAGTATCAGAAAGCTGTGGTTTGTACTCACAAGGTCATATCTCCCAGGGATGAGACATTGGGAGGCTTTTCCAGAACTCAGACCAAAGAAGGGAAGAGCTGGGACGGCTCGCCCAATGAAGCAATACCTGTGGAGTAAGCTGACAGCCATGAAAAGCATTCTGGGAGGAGGGGCATGCATACATGAAGGCAGCAAGATGGAGGAAGGGAAGGAGGAACTGGAGCTGTCGGGACAATGGTCCCAGCTCTCTGCACGAGCCTCTTTTCCTGTCACATCTGGTGATACCTCCACCTGGAGATGTGGGGACACCATGGACCGCTGATGGCACATAGTTACCGGTGTTTCAGGACTCTGGGTTTAAATCAAAGCTCAGCTCCCTCCTACCTGACTGACTTCAACAGAGGATGACCCTCCTGGGGTCTCGGTTTCCCCAGTGGAAGATAGATCAGTGAGGACATCTTTCTTTTCTCCGGATATTCCAAGAGCCAAAGAGTCAACAAAGAGTTCTGTTCAGTGCCAGACTTGATTATCTGAGCCAAGCTAGAGAATCTGTTGGCCTGACGGCAGGCAAGGCCTAATTATAGAAACCTGGAGACTGTTCTGAGCCTCTTGTGACTCAGAACAGGGGCCAAAGAAGCTGGGCTGCCCAGGGAAGGAAGGGTCTCCAATGGTCACATGGTCTTCGCTCAAAGGCAGCCAGCCTGCTGTCTGCTCCCAGCTCCACAGGACCCGGACAAGTCGTAGGGCAGTGACATAGAGCAGACACAGCAAGGGGACCAAGAGTTATGTTGGCTGAACACTGGGGAGCCATGAAATATCTTGGTTTCTCTGTCAAAGTGGAGATGTTGGTGAGACCTTATTTCCAGGCCTGTGAAACTTCTAGATTAGGGTCTGGTACCCTACACATCCCCAGACAGATGGATAGATAGATAGATAGATAGATAGATAGATAGATAGATAGACAGACACACACACACACACACACACACACACACACACACACACACAGCAATGTGTGTAAAGTATACACTGTGCACCATTTCTTGGTCTTCTTTCCTTGGCTCAACAAATCCCTGCTAAGTTCTTTGTGTGCCTAACTGTGTTAAACTGGACACACCCAGAGATTCACAAATACACCTGAGCTCAGAGCCGACTCAGACCACTAACAGGGCTGCCAGGAGGCTTTGTGACATGCAGGGAGCAATTGAGGCTCTAGGCTTTGTGATATGCTAGAGGTTCCACAAAGCTGACACTCTTGGCTCCTTCGCCAGAGGCTTGGTGACTGCATGCCTGGCCCAGTGGGCCATCTTGTCTTTAGCTTTTCTGGGGGGAAGGTGGAGGGTCTTTCACCACCTGCATGTGCCCAGCCCCCAGCTGTGGTGGGAACCTATCCTCTAAGATAATTGTCCACCTTGCAAACTGAGTATGCTCCCTGAGTCTTCCCCTGTCCTGCTGTGAAACTTTGTGCAAGACACACAGGCACACTGAGCTATTGCCTGGACTGTGACCAGGGCAAAGGTAATAGAAAGAAAGTCCTCTGACCTGGACACGGCCCAGGTTTGTCACCTCAGCGACTCATCAGGCTGAGGCAGGAGGATTGCAAGTTTGGGACTGGACTGAGTGAGTTCAAGATCAACCTGAGCAAGTTAGTTGGTTCAAAATATAAAGGGGGTTCATAATTCTGCGGATGAGTGCTCCTTGGGATATACAAAGCCTTGGATTCAATCCCCAGAAGAGGGGGCATTCTGTTGAGGCTGATTGGGGGTTCACTGTAGCTATGAGGTTGCATGTGCTGGATCCCAGGGACTCCCCTGGAGAACATTGTCTTTGTCACAACCTGTCTAAGGATGTCATGAGTCCCAACACCAACATCATTCCTGGATGCAGGAGACACACACTCTATATAGCCCCAGCTGGGATGAGCCCAGGATGACCCCGCTCAGGGCTGCCCCAGCTCTGTTTCCCTGAACAAGCCCAGGATGTGCCCCAGGCAGGCCTGTCCTGTTCTTTTCATCTCTGGGTCTTCACCTAAAAATGAAGGAGCCCTGTGCTGAGCAGAAGAGACCACCAAGGATTTCCACTTTCCCCAGAATAGAGAACTCCTTGCACCTGAACTACATATCCCAAGTGTCTTTGCGGCTAGGTGGGGGGGTCATGTGGTTTTCTCTGGCCAATAGACTGAAAGGAGTCGATGTGAGTTACTTTCTGTCATGGTTGATAAACAGGTGTAACACTAGTCTCTTTCTCCCTCCTCCCTCTAGGTGAGGTCACCCTAGCGGTGGAGACTACTGAGGTCAAGGATGGAAGCATCCTAGGTTCCCCGGGGGGGGGGGGGGGTGCAGGAAGGAGTACAGGCCAGCCAGAGACTGCCACATTAGTGGAAAGCCCATTTATATGGGGAAAACACTGGCTAATCTTGGTTGCAGCAGCCAATCCCAAGGTACAGATCCAGTGTGGACTTGAGACAAATCCAGTCATGATTTTCCTACTTCCTACAATGGTGCAAACGGGAGACCCATTCAGTAGAACGTACACATTAGAATCCGCAACCTTCCCAGCAATGCTGGACCCCAGCCCCTCCAACCTGTACTCCGAAATATGCTGGGTAGCCAGCATCTTGGTAAAGGCTGTTCCAAGAATTGCGTGAGCTTTCCAATACCTTCAACAGAAAATTGGATTTCTGGAAGCCTCCTGCAGGGTAAAGTGAGCATCCTGCACCTTCGTAAGCTGGGCTGGACCTCTCATGTTTTACGTCACTTCGACTTAGAATACTTTGAATATTTTAACAGGTGGAAACCCACCGTAAACCGGAATGTTTTCCCAGCTGTGCATACATTACCTCATTTAACACGCCTAAGGCCAGTCAGACGCACAGCTGCTCCCTATGGACACTCAGTGTGTGCCAAGCCCTGAGCTGAGTCATGTGCACACTCAACGCACAAGTGTGTGCATTGCCACAGTCACATCTACTGAGCTCCTGGGTGATGGTAAAGCCCGAAGTTCAGAAGCCATGAACATTCAAGCGGCCGGGGGTGAAGATGGGGGTTCCTGCCAAGTCACCAGCTACTGAGGGGGAAGTGGCAAGATCCTTCACCCACTCAGATTCTTCTCTCTGCTTTTGCAGTTTTGAACCTGAGTCTCACTATGTAGTCCTGACTTGGCTTCAAGCTTGAAATTCTCCTGCTTCAGCCTCCTGAGTGGTGGAATTACAGGCATGTGCCACAGTCTCTGGAGGCTCTGAGAAGTCGCACAGTATGGGTGTGGCTATGAACATTGCTAGTTCAGTAAGTAGCAATGTCTGGCCTAGGGTTTAGGGTTACCCAGAGCCTGGCCTGCTGCCTCAGTTTCTCTAACCTGGCTTCTGTCCCCAGAACTATATAAACAAGCTTGATATCCCCAGGCCTGAAATGATGCTAAATACATTTTCTTCTTGGCGGTCTTGTATCTTATGACCTGAAGGGTACCTTGTGCTTCCAGCCATCTGAAACACTCTTGCTTTCTGGTAAAGATATCTTTCCCTTGTGGTGAGACAACTGAGGAGGGAGAGCGATTATATTCACCAGTCCACACAGAGCACCTACAATGTGTAGTCAGTGCTTCAGATACCACAGCTGCTGAGGCCTCAGGGAAAAAGTAGAGAGACAGTGAGGGAGCTGAGTTCCCTCAGAAAACGGTCTCTGTGGGCTTCCCTGGAGGTCAGCTGGAACTCATGAATGAAGGCTGAGGGTGGGCAGACAAGGGGATGTAGGTTGTAAGGGAACTGGGACGGTATGAAACACCAGCCCATAGGGCACTGGTTAGTGTTTCTCTGTGAAGGAATACTACACAGTCATTTAAAAAAAATAGCATGGATCCAGACGTGGTAGTGTCCACCCTTAGCACTGGAGAGGCAGTGGCAGGCAGATGTCTGTGGGTTCCAGGCCAACTAAGGTTATATAGTGAGACCTTGTCTCAAAAGGGGACAAGGGAAGAAGGAAATATAAGACCCTGTGTCAAAAGGGGATGAGAGAAGGAAAGAGGGAAGGAAGGAAGGAAGGAAAGAAGGAAGGAAGGAAGGAAAGAAGGAAAGAAGGAGGGCTAGTTCCAATGCCAAGAGTGTCTCTTAGTCGATCCCAGACCCAATCAAACTTTTGCGCGCGCGTGTGTTTGTGTTATTAGAATGTCTGGACAGGCTGCTGTCCAGCTAGTCCAATAATGGCTGTCTCCAAATGGAAAGACCCAGAATCCAGCAGTTGTTCAGCACACAAGGCAAGATGTCTCAGCTGGTCTTCAGTATACACTGGGATCCTGAAGAAGTGTGTGCTCTAATGCCAGTGAAGGAGCACAGCATCAGGGTGAATGAACTTGCCAATGAGAGTGGGGTCAAGCAGGCAAAGAGCAAAAGCTTCCTTCTTCCCTGTCCTTTATATAGACTGCCATCAGACGGGGTGGCCCAGGTTTAGGGTGGACCTTCTCACATTAAAGGATCCGATCGAGAAAAAAATCCCTCACAGGTGTGCCCAGCTGATTGGATTTTAGTTAATTCAGATGTGATCAACCACGGTTGACCATCCCACCCAGGAAGTCTGAAGGCCAAAGCTGCCCACAGATACCGGCCTCCTGATGGGTAGGCTTCAAGCTCTTGGAAACAGGTGACTGGGTATTGTGGGAAGTCAGGTGCTGTCTTGAAGTCCAGAGGATCAGGGCTTAACAGACTTACAGGGACAGGGGAGTGTTAGACAGAAGCTTCTGTGCTTAACTATATATACATATGCCTATACCTATACCTTTTCCTTTTCCTATACCTACACCTATATACACCTACACACACACATACACACACACACACACACACATATATATGTATACACACACACACACACACACACACACACACACACATATATATATATATATATATATATATATATATATATATATATAATACACATATATATGTATATATTATATACATATATTAACCACACTCAGAGGCAGCATTCTCAAAGACAGGCAAAAATCAGGGCAATGTAGATAGCGTGGTGACCCACAGGAGAACCAGGAGTTCAAGGTCATCCATAACCACCTAGCAGGCTTGAGGCCGACCTGTCCCAAGGATTATTTTTAAAGAAGAAAGAAAGGGAAGAAAGAAAGAAAGAAAGAAAGAAAGAAAGAAAGAAAGAAAGAAAGAAAGAAAGAAAGAAAGAAAGAAAGCAAAAGGCAGTAACTAGGAATTGTATGTGTGTCTTACAGGGGCTTAGGATAAGAAAACTCCCCCTTAAGACTGAACACCTGTGGGTCCATTTCCACAGAAGTTTGATGTTTTGCTTTGTACTATTCAATTACAATATATGAGGTGCTGAACTAATAAAAACACAAGCCCAGAGCAGGGATCCTCCATCTCTACGAACCAAATGCCAAGTCTCCTGCTGAAGCTGGCACATGCTGACCAAGGCACCAGTTTCTCTGGAGATATGACCGCCTATCAGAAGACACGTGGGCGATCAAGCTGCTATAAAAATGCCTGTAAGGTCTCAGGAAAGACTATGTGTGCTGAGGAGGAGTGCAGCTGGAGTACAGTAGGACTGCAGTTACTCATATTAAAAAAAATTCACTTATTTTATATATATATATGCGTATATAAGATATACATATACATATATACACATATATACATATATACACAAATATACATATATGAACACACATACACATATGTGTATATGCATGTATGTGTATATACATGTATATATGTATGTATACATATATGCATATGTATATATATGCATATATACATAATACATAAGTATACACATATATACATACATATATACATATATACAGACATATATAGGCATATATGCTACATATATACATACATGCATGCACATATACACATATACATGCATGTATACACATACACACACACGCACACACACACACACACACACATATATATATACATGGGGGTGTTTTGCCTGTAAGTATGTTTGTGCACCACATGGGTGCAGTGCTCACAGAGGCCAGAAGACTGGAACTGGAGTTATTGGTGGTTATGACCTTCCATATGGGTGCTGGGAATAGATCCCAGATCTTCTACAGGAGCAGCCGGTGCAGTTCCTCACAGAGCCATCTCTCCAGCCGTGTTGTATTTTCTTACACTGCCGAGGTGGTTTAGGAAAATCCATGTTCTTTCTTCAGTAGGAAGATAAGAGATCTCTGCTTGGAAAGGAAAAATAAAACAGAACAGGGAAGGGGTGGAAGAGGAGCGAGAGGGAGAAAGGTTCACTCTGCAACCCTGGTGGCCTCCAATGCTGCCCAGACCCAGCCCTGTCTCCCTCACCCTGCCTCCTTCACCCTTCTCCCTTCACCCTTCTTCCCTCACCCCTGCTTCTTTCACCCCTGCCTCCTTCACCCCTGCCTCCCTCACCCTTTCCCCTCACCCCTGCCTCCCTCACTCTGCCTTCCTCTAGCATGCAGGGAGCCAACCTGTTTTGTCAGCATCTCCTGAGTGAGAGGGTTTAGGGAAAATAGGGTGGCTCTCCGAGTTGCTGAGTGAGTAGATAAAGATGAGACACCTGGGTTCTAGATTGAGGCAGAAGGTCAGAGACTCCAGATAAGTCTCCTGAGCAGGACATGATGGGAAGAGATTGGCAGACATATACAACTTCTCCTCTTGCCTCTTCACCACTGCAGAACCAGATCCCACTTGACTTTCCAGACAGCATGCAACTGAGGATCTAAGGAGCTCCCACTGTGTGCCAGGGCCATGAGCACCTACTGTGTGCCAGGCCCTCAGTACCTGGTTCCTGTGGGGAATGGCGGTACAGTCTCCCAGAGGCCTCCAGGAGGTCTAGAATCCTCTGACCTCTATTTGTACTCTGCTCTTGCTGCATCAGCCCTGCCTTCACATCAGCGCTGTGGATGTTAGGATACTCTTGCACATTTGAAAACCCCAAGAACACACCACCACCACCACCACAGCTTCCCTGGAAAGAGTGGACTTGCTCAAACAACAGTGAAGTCACATGGTAAGGCAGCAGCCCTTACCTCCCACTGCCATGCTGTGAGTTGGGGGCTGCCACACTAGAGATGAGCCCACTCCTTCCTCTTCCACTCAGCTTAACCCTGAATTCCTGACAAGACCATTGGAAGAGCAGGAACCAGCAGGAATGGGAAACTAAGTATGATGGTGTACACCTGTAATCCCAGCGCTCGGGAGACTGAGGCAGAAGGATTACGAGTTTGAAACCAACCAAGGTAATATGGTAAGACTGTCTCAAAACAAAGCAAAATTTGAGGTCCTCCCCGCTGTGACGGACACACGCATTGTCATGAGGTGTGGGCGTGTGAGTGGCTGCCTGATCTTTGTAACAAGAACCAGAGTTGTTGATCCATGCTCTGGTCCTGGTTAGCAAGCTTGTTCTGGAATGTTCTTATCACCGACGAACTGACTTTAGCTCGTGGTGTCTACACCAGACTTCTCCCACTCAGGTTCCTGGGTTTGCTATGGGGGCTTCCCTCTGCCATGTGCCTGCTGACCTTGCCCTCTCTCCTCCTCTGTGCAGGTGACCCTACTGTGTGCATCGTAGCAGCCTGCACTCCCCTTTCACACTCTTCACCTCTGCACACACGAATCCATCTCCCTGTTCCCAGCATCTCCTGTAGGAATACCCAGCTAAAATATCCTCCCTCCTGAGATCTCTTCCAGCCCTGTGTGCATCTCTGACTCCGTTCTGTCATCCTGAGTCTCCCCCACTGGACTGGAAGGTTCCTGTGAGTGTGGATTTGATGTCTTATGACTAACCAAGTGTGCTAGCCATCAGTGGCAGGCAGCTGTGTGAAGCTCACGCTGGCTGGATAATGGGATCCCCATGCCGAACTCCCAGGCTTGTGAAGAGACATTTGGAGAACTGGAAGATGACAGGACAATAGCAATACCTATCTCTCCCTTGTGGCTGATCTGGAGGCACCACAGTGCCAGCCCCTTCCAGAGTATCACAGGAAGAAGCGGAAAGCCAAAGAGAAACCAATAGACATTTACTTCCTGCAGTTCAAAGTCGCCTTCTCCTCCTGACCCCAACCCAACCCTGTGAAGGGAGCTGTTTCTGCTAGGTTATCACTCAAGCTGGCCAATAGACTAAAAGAACCTGTCCCCTAGTCAACGAAGCTGTCCGTTTTGAAGCCATGGGGCTCCATCCAAAAGAAAAGCTTTTGTTTCCTCTCAGGACCCTGTGGTCTCACTTCCAGGCTGGTCCCTAACTCAGCAGCCATTTATGGAGCTGCGAGTGAGTCTGGTGCAGAATAAAACAGAGCTCGCCCAGCTGTGCCCAGTGCCAGAAACGGTCTCTGGGTTTTAGTGGATTCTGTGGAATAGCCAGTACATCCATGCAGCAGCCTGGAGAACCTCCTGCAGATGACCCTGAGCTCAATACAGAAGAGGAGCCAGGGACAAGGGTACGGAGAAGCATAGGAGGGGAGCTGAGTAAAAGCTCTCTCTGCATCCTTCCTTAGTTTGGTTTTAAACCAGGGTCTCACTGTGTGGCCCTGGCTAGCCACAAACTTCCGATCCTCCTGCCTCTGTGCATGAGTGCTGGGATTCCATGTCACCCCAGACACAGGTGGACTAGGGTGTGGGTTCCTCTCTCCTTCCTCCTCCATATTACCTGGCTTGTGCCTGGTTCAGCAATGGGTGTGTCTGAACCCTTTCTTCTCCTCCACACATCTGCTGCCAGGTGCAAGGGCCTGGAGACTGAGGCTCAGAAGAGCTTAGAGAGGAAAAGGTCATCCAAGGTCACACAGGCAGCCCAAGTTCTCTGCCTCCCCAGGAGTCCTTTGCCTCCCCTCCCAGGTCCACGGACGAACGCCTCGTGGGAGAGAGGGTAGGCAGCCTCCATATATAACCCTTCCCGTGCACCTTCCCCACATTAATAAATGGGGAACCGAGGACTCATAAATCCTGGGACTGCCAATGTCCCCGAGACCAGCTCTTTCTCTGGCCACGCACTAGTACTTTTTACAACCCATTAATTAATCCCTCTAATAAAGTTTGACAAAATGATAACTTGCCCATGAAAAGCGTAATAAATACATTTTCCCTAACTTTCGACCATTCGAGCATGGCCACCTCATAAACCCTCTGCTACGGTTCACCGCCTGATCGTCTCTCTATTTCTCCATCAGTGTAGAAGTTGGGGGCCTGGGGTGTATTGGACCCGAGATAGTCCTGAAGGAGGGTACCCAAGACCTCCAGGGAGACAGCCAAGGTCAGCACCTCCCTGCTCACAGACTGTCAATGGCTCCCAAATGCCAATCTACCTCCTTGGTATTTGACTTTAGTCATGAGATTTAGCCACAAGGATCCTGAAGGATCCATTTCTGGGCATCATGATTTCTTTAGATCTATTCCCTTAAAAAGTGTTTTTTAGGATGAAGTGTAATATCATTGAAGAAAAATAGAGGGGGCACACAACAAGCCCAAATAAAGGGGGACGTGTATTCATGGGAACATGGCCCATGGTGGTGTGACCCAGTGGGGGCGTGGCTTTGTAGGGCGTGGCTCAGCAGGGCACGGCCCAGTGAGGGCGTGGCTCGGTGGGGGCGTGGGCCAGTGGGTAGAGCGCTTGCCTGTATGCCTGCAACCCTGAGTTCAATCCCCAGTACTGCATAAACCTGGCACCGTGGTGTGTACGCATAATTCCAGAACTGGAAAGGTGGAGGCAGGAGGATTGAAGTTCAAAATCATCCTGGACTACACAGTGAGATAGAGACCAGCCTGGGTTACATGAAACCCTGTCAAAAAAAGAATGGAAGGAAGGAGAAACAGAGACCTGTAAGGAGAGAAGACAGGAGGAGCGGGGGAGGAGGCCTGTCACTGCCCCGGCCTACACTGTCCTGCTGAGCTGAGCCCAATGCTACCCCCTCTTCTTGTCTCATCAGAAGCTGTTAAAGATATCAGCGCCAAGCTGACCTCATAGACCAGCGTCTGGAATCCGGTCCCAGGAGGGATTTCCTGTGAGTGACAGGTGGGCCTGGGGTGGGGTCTGGTTGTAGGAGGGGCCACAGGGTGAGTCAGCCTACTGGGCTTCACTTCAGACCAGAAGGACCCAAGCCCCTCCTACTTTACATAGATTCCTGAAGACTATAGGTCGTCAGTGAGTGGAAAGAGAATAGTGTTGAGGACGGGCAGACTGTAGGTAAAGTCATCTCCACCCATGTCGGGAGAGCCTCTTCTCCCTCCACACTCACTCAACTAAGTGGCCAGGATCCCAGCTGCAGGCCCAGACCCCATCCAGGGACTGCTCTTGGACTCCTGGCATCTGCCCCTCCCTACTGTCATTTGATATTGTTACAAAGCAGGCATTGTAATCCTGACCATCTAAGACCAAAATCAGACACAAACAGCACCTTTCTAATGTTTAACTCAGTTTACCATTTTTCATTGGATAGCATCTCTGGCTACTGTTGCCCAGGTGTGGCCCGTAGTCTGCAGGTTGGGCACACCTGCTGTAGGTCTCATTTCTCCTTAGCCGGCATCCCAGCATCTGGCCCTGCACAGAGAGGATTCAGACAGTATCTGAGTGGCTTGGAATCAGTACATCTGACAGACCATCAGCCCATTTCACAGATAAAGTGAGAGGAAAAGACTAAAGGAGTCTGACTGAGAATTATAATTGAGCCAAGACCCTGGACCAGAACCCCTGAATCAGCTCAGGAAAACCAGAACCCCTGAACCATCTCAGGATGACCAGAACTGCCAAATCACCTCAGGGCGACCGGAATCCCTGAATCACCTCAGGGCTCTTCTGCAGCCACCAAATCTGTCCACGTGAGAAAACCACCGGCACCAGAACACCTACCCTCCAGCCTCCTAGTCGCCACTGGCTGAGCCAATGGGGTGCTAACTCCCACCTCTCCCTTCTTCTGGTGTCCTGTCACATGTTGTGACTGCCTGACTCTCTGTGCCCCGCTCTTTGTCCTCTGAAAGCTCAATCCTCAGGTCCCGCCCTGAAGCAGCCACGGCAACACTCAGATTCCCCCGACTGCATTACAACTGGGAACGTCTAACAAACACAATTTTAGACCTTAGGGGTCATAGGTACCCGGCAGCATTACTCCAGGTGAATTCAAACGGAAGTCCTGCTCATCCTCCTGCACACAGGAACACCCAGAGCCTACTCTAAACCTCATGAAGGGACAGAGATGCCAGCCAATGGGAACACGCCTCCGGAGGGCACGGGCTAGCTTGCTGGCCCTGTTAATTTTAGCAGAAGTGTGAGCTCCCTTCGGCAACACTGGCACCAACCCCCCAACAGGCCTGAGGATCCATCTCTTTGAAGGAATTTATGGCCATAATTTAGGAGTGAATTATGCCGGCTGGCACAGGGGTAATGAGAATTGCCAGGCACGTTAAACCCACCCCAGACACCCCTCAGCGCTGGAGCTGCCCTTTCAGAGCCTGTAAATAGAATAGCAGGCAGGAGGCTGCGGTCCATGAGAGGGACACTCTCTGGGGAGCTGCGGCAGGTCTGAGGTCTGTCCCAGTGCCAGCGGCTCCACAGATGATGGTAGAAAAAAGCCCAAGTTCAACGGAGACCGACACATTTGCAGCCAGAGATGTGTGGCCACAGGCAGGTTAGGGTCACCCAGACTGCAGTGATGAAGACCCAGAGTGGGGATTTGAAAAACCAGAGAGTCCCAGACATCGGCCAAGAACCCCTTCTCCTTGGTCACAGAGAGCACTCCCACTGGGACTGACAAAGGGCAGAAGAGCCCCTCCCCGGGGAGCCTCTGGAATGCCGCTTATATGCTCTCTCCTGACCTGCCCACCTCCCAAAGGCTCTGCCTCTGAATGCCAGTGACTGGGTTTCTCCTGAGAACTTGGGGTTCATGTTCAAACTGTAACCTGGCAAAACCCATGCAAGCCCAGCCTGTCACCCCGCACCCACTCTGCCCCCACCACATGCACATAGACTCCCAATGCTGACTCCAAGAAATGTGGGTCTCCACATGGTACCACAAATCCATACACGTGCATGTGTGCATACACATGCACACACTCACACATGTGCACACACCACACACACTCCCATGAATACAAACGCATATGCCTGCACACACAAACTCACACATATACACACACACACGGGCCACACACACTCACATGCACACATACACACATGCACACACTCGTATTATGCACACACTCATATGCACAGTCACACACACACACGCACACATTAATACACCCATACACACACATGTGTATACACCCGCATGCACACACAGTAACATGCACACATACACAGGCTCACAACGCTGTACACACATGCATGTGCACATGCACAAACTCATATATATGTGCACACACTTGTATACACAATCACACACACACAAACACACACACACACAACCTCATGCACAGCCCCTGGTCTTTTTTGTCTCACTGTTGATGAGTTTCTGTCACTTGAGAAAGTTCCCTCTTGCATGTTCATTCAGGAAACATATACCAACCAAGATGGAACCGGTGCCAGGAGCTCTGCAGGTGCCAGGGTTTGGAGGCAGGGGCTGACCCGGAAGCCATGGAGGGGTGCTGCTTACTGGCTTGCTCCCCATGGCTTGCTCAGAGGCTGTTTTCTTTTAAAACCCAGGACCACCAGCCCAGGGCTGGCCCCACCCACAATTGGCTGGCCCCACCCACAATGGGCTGGACTCAAATACATCAATCATTAAGTAAGAAAAGCACCATAGGGGTGTGTGTGTGTGTGTGTGTGTGTGTGTGTGTGTGTGTGTTCTCAA
This sequence comes from Grammomys surdaster, assembly GCF_004785775.1. Classification (NCBI taxonomy): domain Eukaryota; kingdom Metazoa; phylum Chordata; class Mammalia; order Rodentia; family Muridae; genus Grammomys; species Grammomys surdaster. Next base: position 506,929 of record NW_021604728.1, read on the forward strand.
TTGAAATTCCTTCTTCCCAAATGACTCTAGCTTGTGTCAAGGTGACATAAAACTAGCAAGGACAGGTGGCACTGGCCGAGAGCCGGACAGCCTGACTGTGGCTGTGTCTCAGAACTATCCACCATGAGTGGGAGCTGAAGAGCCATAGACAAACATCCATCATAACTCTGCAGGCTGCCAAGTCCAAGGTCTAAGCCCCAGCAGTCCCAGGAGCTGCCAGGTCCTCTCGGCTGCTGGCCTGTAGTGTCTCAGCATGTCAGAAGAGTCAAAGGTGCACTCAGACACCAGTCCCCCTCAGAGGCTGCCCCTCCCAACTTTGTCACCTCCAAAGTCCCCACCCCTCTAGGGTGCTGTCACTGTCCACTGGGTCCATATTTAGCAGCATTTTCATCTACAGCCTGCAGAAGTGGATACGGGTGCCTGGAAAGGTAGGGGATGTAGCTCTCAGCAGAACTGTGTAGCCATGAGGGTCCTGCTAGAGGACAGTTGGGTCTCTATGCAGATATCCTACCCTTCCTTACAGAAGGACCACCCCTCAATATCCACACACACACACAGGAGACACACATACTAGAGATACATATGTATACACACACTAGAGACACACACTGGAGACACACAACATACTGGAGACACACATACATGAAGACACACACACACTGGAGACACATATGAATGTACACATTTGCACACACACTGGAGACACACACACTGGAAACAAACACACTGGGGACACATATGTATGTGCACACGCATGCATACACACACACACTGGAGACACATATGCATGTGCACACACATGCACACACACTGAAGACATACTGGAAGCACATACATGCCCACATGCACATGCACACTGGAGACACATACACTGGAGACACATACGCATGTGCACACACATGTACGTACACACACACACACACACACACACACGAGAAACACACACACACTGGACAACACTGGTGTGCCCCTCCTCACATCTCTTGGCCTCTCCTCCCCTCCCCCACCACCTCCCTATTCTACCACATGAGCTCCACCTGGATGGTCAGCTGCGATACCTGTAACTGCACACGCACCCAGACTTCTCTCTCTGGTCACCAGAATGGTCTTCCTAAACCTCTGTAGGACCCTGTAGAAGAAATCCTGGAGGATGACAGAATGGCTGGGGCCAGCAACCCTGGGGTCTGGGGCTTGTGTAAGGATTTGAAAAACAGAGCCAGCAGCTTATGTTGCTGGTTTCTGTTGAGAAGAAGAGCCTCAGGGGAAGAAATGATGCTCAGGCTCAAGACCTCACTCTTCCTGTCCAGCTGTCCGTTCTCCTCTGGATGGGGGCTTGACTGTCCCTGCTAAACTCAGAGGGTCACCATGGAAATCAAAGGAGGTGAGAGTATGAAAATACATGGAACCAGACGAAGCAGGGACCGAGAGGACTTTATTGGAGGCAAGACGCCCACACACTGGGTTAGGGGCCCTGTATTCTCTGTTGCTCAGGGTTCTAAACTCTGCCAGGGTGGGCACCCTGGGCAGATTTGTGGCCAGTAATACTTTGTTTGGTTTTGTGTTTGTCCGGTCAGTTTTTGAGACAGGATCTCACTATGTAGCCCAGGCTGGCCTCCAACTCTCCATTATTACACCTCAGCCTCCTGAACCCTAGGGTTCTAGAATAACAGCAAGGGCCACCTCGGTCAGCATTTAATAATTGCATTTATGAAGCTATGTTTATCAGCCTCTGGGTTGTGATTTGAGAAATGTCAAGGCTCGATTACCACCCCTGGTACGTTCTCACTTGACCCCAGAGTCTTCTCACTTCACCTCAAAACTCACAGCACGGAGGGAAGGAAAATAGCCAGTCCTCCATAATTCTTGACCTGGGACCAAAAAGGTTACTCTCTAATGGCCTGAGCGCCAAGGTATAGACTGGTTTTCTTTTACTCCCTAACTCTGCAACACATTTGCTTGGTGCTGGGTATAGGAAGTCGTCTAGGGTGGGTTGAAATATTCAGAGGGTGTGGATGGCTCATAGACTCACACACCACTCTACATAAAAAACATGAAGTGTCTACTGGAGTTCTGAATCCAATCTCATTCAGGTACCGTGACACTCCAATCTCTAGATAGTTCCTTTGCCCCATGTGCTCAACCCTGCACTCGCATCAGACATTGCTAATCAATCCCTGAATGCTTTTCCAGGAAGCACTGATTTCAGGCCCAAATTCTCAGGTCAACATTCCAGAGAACCACTGTCTCCTGGCAGTATCCATCCAGAGAGGAAACAAAGGTGACTTTGGTCTGTTTTATAGAAGAGGATGGATGGTAGGGTACTCTGCCCTAGGAGGGGTCCATGAGACCTGACGTGTCTGACAAATCTGGGAGAGTCTGGCTGTGGCAGGTGGGCTAGGGTACCATGGGGCACAGCTAGGCAGCTGGCACAGAGCACCCCATGTTCCCAGCCCTTGCAGACTGGGCTCTGCCCACCGGCTTCCCACAGCTGCTCTTTTGAAAGCCTTGTATGGGAAGCTGTGGATGTGGCTCCCCCATTCCCTCTTCAGGCCATTGTCCCTCCCTGGCGCCAGCCATGCCCCACCCCCTCGGTTGGTTAATTAACAGTATTACTAATGCCAAGAGAAAAGTCACAGATCCTCTATGGGGCAGCTCCAGATCTGAGGATGAACCGAGCCACAGGCCTCCAGGAAGCAGGGCCGGTGCCAGATGATGTCCCCTCCCCATCTCAAGAGTCCCGGTCTCTGCCAGCACTCAGCTGGTCTTCTCGGGGCCCCTCCTCCTAGGCTACCATTGAGGCCAGGAAGACTTAGCAACTGCAGATCTAGCTGAGGCACCAATGTGGAGACTGGTCCGTCATATCGCTCTGAGGAATGGAGACAGGTTAAATGTTATGAGGAGGGATGACAGAACCAAGCCCATGGTGGGCTCGGAGCCCAGTGATCCCACGCTGACGCCCACAAGGGAGCAGCAGGACCTGGGCTGCATGTCCAGCACTCTGTGAGCGTGGAACAACCCACCACTGTCTCTGTGCCTCCAAGACTCCTGGGAGCGGGGACCTTGTCTGTTCCCTGCTCTGGTACAGCACAAGTCATGTCCAGACTGAACCACAGTCTAAAGCACCACAGATGACAGTCTGCAGTCACAGGACTGTGCACCCCAGGGTCAAGGTGAAGGGATGTGAGTTCCTGTAGAGGAGCCTTGATGTTCTACAAGGCAGTGAGGATGGTTTATACTGTTGAGGTCATATTCAGAAAACACAGTCTACCATGTTCTTCAAAAACAATGGCAAGAGGAGTCGATTATCACTCCCGTTTTAATCAATGACGCTCAGAGAAGTTGGGACGTTTACCCACAGTCACACAGTGAAATGGCTGAAAAGAACAGTCTGGCTTCACTACTTGGTTGTCCTTCAAACTTATTCTGTAGCCATAGCATCTCGTCCTAACAGTCTCCACTGCGGGATGAGCTCAGTGTCCACCGCAGACTGAGCTAACACAGTCTCCACCACAGACTGAGCTAACACAGTCTCCACCATGGACTGAGCTAACACAGTCTCTGCTGCAGCACCAAGCAACAAGGAATAGCAAAGTACTGGTCCTGCTCTTCACCCTGGATTCTGTCCAGAACTCGAAGTTCCAAGGAGTGATTGAAAGTCCAAAAGATGTCCCTTGAGCCCATCCATCCCTGTGAGAAGAGAGCTCGATCCCTCACCCAGTGGGTCAGCATTTTTCTCTCTGGCCCTAGGGTCTGTTTCTTGTTTCCTGGTGGCATCGACCCACCAGGCCCAGTTCTGGCTGGAGGTATTTAAAACAACAAAGGATGTCGGGGAGAGTGGTGGGTCTAAGTCAAGTGACCGTCAGACCATCAGGGCCATGAGCAGGAACATCAGAGGCCTGAACAGCCGCAACCGGGCCAGCAAGAAGGCAGAGCTGGGGTGAGGGAAAGGGACCTATTCTGAGGAGGAAGGAGGATATCGGCTTTGAAAACACCATGATCAGGTTTTATCAGTGTGTGCACATGCATGTATGCATGTATGTACATAAGTGTGTACCTGCCTGTGTATGTGAGTGATGTGTATGTGTGTAGGAGCCAGTCTCCTGTTCCTCCTTCTTTTCCTTTTCTTCCTCCTCCTCTTCCTCCTCCTCTTCATCCTCTTTCTCTTCTTCCTCCCCTTCACTTTTTCCTCCTCTTCCTTCCTCCTTCTCCTGTTCCTCCTCCTCTTCCTCCCTCTTCTCTTCTTCCACCTCCTCTTCCTTCCTCTCTTCTTCCTCTTCCTTCTCTTTTTCCTCTTCCTCCTCTTCCTCTTCCTCTTCTCCTCTTCCTTCTCCTTCTCCTCTTCCTCCTCTCCTCTTCCTCCTCCTCTTCCTCCTCCTTTTC
>NW_021604728.1:511318-513662 GCF_004785775.1 Grammomys surdaster
CTCCTCTTCCTCCTCCTCCTTCTCTATCTCCTCCTCCTCCTCCTCCTCCTCCTTCTTTTAGAGAAAGGTTCTCTCACTGGCTAGGCCGACTGGCCAACAAGGCCCAGGGGCCCTCTTCTCTGGTGCTGAGATGATAGCTCACACCACAACAGCTTTAAAATGTGTATTCCAGGGATCAAAGTCATGCCCTCTTTCCAGGAGATCTGACCTTTTAAACAGGAGAATCCCAGCCAGAGTGACAGCAGGGTTCAGAGGCAGGCAGGATTATGAGGTTCTGTCACTAAAACAGAGGGAGATGTCTGTGCATGGGCTCTGAGGACAATGTCCCCAAGGCTCTGGCTGGGCGACTAGGAGGACAGTCAGTTCTTGCCGGAACCAGGGTTCCTGTCCTGAAGAAACGCCCACCAAAGAACTCAGAGGAACTCCAGGGAAGGTGGGTGACTGGGGGGGGGGGGGGGCGCCCAACATCACTCTGGCTGAGCGTCATTCCTAAGTCTGCCATGCTCCTTCTTGGTGACTATGACATGAGCATGCTTTAACTATAAAAAGCAGAGTTAAAAATAGCTGGCTTGACGTGAGGCCCAGGGAAGAGAGACTCCCCCGCTCCACACACAGGAGTGACGTGGAGCCACCCAAGCTTCCAGAACTGTCACTGCTCCTCCTCCTCCCAGCCGCAAGGACCTCGGCTTTGTGGGTTTGCTGACATCCTGCTCAGAAGCCTTTCTACCACTTCATCATCTCCATGAGACAGCGTGGCCATGGCATCTCCCAGCTCCCATCTTCCTTCCCGCATGGTTCCTCCGGACTACTGAAAGCATGCTGTTGGCCTGAGAGTCAGGGTGGCAGCCCAGGGGACACTTGTATATGTATGTTCAAATGCTGTCCCTCTTTCTTTCTTGCTGTGCGATCTTGAATGAGTCAGTTGACCTCTCCGAGTCTCCATTTCCACACTGATTTAAAAAAAAAAAAAAAAAGCAGAGTCTACAATACAGGAAAGATGAAAGGCTTGATTCGGAACGTCACCGGGAAGCCTGGTTCTGGAATGGCTCTGTACCTGCCATGTAGATTCAGTGAGCATCCACTGCCACCCAGAGAGATACTTAGCAGAGAGGGGAACCAATGGGGAACCGCCAAGTGCCTTCAGGCTTATTGATCGATGATACATTTAGTACGATAAAACACATGACTCAATTCCTGTACACCACACGGTGAGGGGCTGCGGGGGTGTGCCCTGGGACAGCCTCCCTCAGTGGTACAGAAGAGTGACCTAGAACATTGGAATGACAAACGTCTCTGCCAGTAGGCATGGGGACAAAGATGGTCTCTCTGGTCCTTCACTGTGACTTCTGCAAACACACGGGGGAGACGACTGAAGCTCACACACCCTCTCTCTCTCTGCCCTCTCTCCTTGTCATAATGGATCTGAATGCAAAGCAGTACCACATCCTCAGGGCACCTGGGGCTAGGCACACTTTGTAGCTTAGCTGGACATCAGCCAGTAACCCCTGTAGAGCAGAACTGGGCTCCTTCTCATGCCCAGGGTGATGCTAGGTGATCTGAGCAGACTGGCTGCAGCACTAGGGACCATGGTCCTGTCCCATCTGCCTCCAACCCCAGGAAGTCCTTTCTGGGAGAGATGGTAAAGGGTCTGGCATGCAGTGTCTCACCTCACTACACACAAACAGCACGACTGAGCCAGTCAGAAAAGTACCCAGAGTGCCACACCCAGGGGAACCCATGTGAGTATTTACAACAGGAGCCCTCCCAGTGAAGCCATCCCAAGTTGAAATATTGGAAGGAGCACAGCCATTGTGGAAAGCCCTGGACCATCCCTCTTTATGGTCTGTCTGCAGAAACTAGAATAGCACACAGAGCCGATCACATGGTCCTCATGAGCTGAGACCTGAAAACAACCTTGATGTCTATCAACTGAAGACTGCAAAATGACAACGTGTTGCCAGCACAGCTGGAATACTACTCAGCCATTACAAAGAAAAAAGTGACTTCCTGTCACTGGAAAGCACCACAGGTGGAGCTGGGTCCCCGTGTCAGATGGAGTAAAGTTAGGCACAGAAAGAGACACATCGTGTGGCCTCATTCATGTGTGCAAGGTCAAGGACGACGATCTCCCAGAAGCTGGGGATAAATCGTGACTGCCAAAGATGAAAGAGAGCAAGGAGAGGTAGAGACACACAGCTTGTTTGGAGGGGTGATTCCGTATCTTACTAATCTCCACGTTCGTTCAGTATCCATGTGTGTGTGTGCATCAGCTAAACGTGTAATCCCAGCTCTGATGGTAGCACACATGTGTAATCCCAGCTCTGATGGTAGCACACATGTGTAA
>NW_021604728.1:513672-516722 GCF_004785775.1 Grammomys surdaster
CACATGTGTAATCCCAGTGCTGTTGATAGCACACATGTGTAATCCCAACTCTGATAGTAGCACACATGTGTAATCCCAGCACTGAGAAGGTAAAGACAGACAGGTTCTAGCCAGTCACCCTAGCCAAATCACCAGGCTCCTGGCCAGTGAGAGACGTTGCCTCAAAACACAAAGTGGACAGCACCTGAGGAACACCATGCACACCTGAGGTCGACCTATGCCCTACACATGTGGACAAACACAATCGAGCTCTGATCATTTGAGGGACATCTTCTCCAAGCCACAGCAAGCAGAAGGGCCATTAGTGGAGTGGACTCTGAGCTCCACTGTCTTCTGCCCCTATGCACAACCCTCAGAAGAGAGAGTGAGTGTCCCCAGCCTCCCAGAAAGAAGCGATTGACAACCCAAAGCCCAGGACAAGCAAAAGGCAGGAACACAGGTTTGCTCTCTCTCTCTCTCTCTCTCTCTCTCTCTCTCTCTCTCTCTCTCTCTCTCTCTCACACACACACACACACACACACACACACACACACACACACACACAAACACACACACACACACAAACACACACACACACACACCAGCACTGAGATTTCCATCTAAGGATCCCGGGCAGTGAGAATAGCCCACCTAGGACATTGTTATCTGAGCCCCTCTTCTGGAGTACCGAGGTGCACACTGCTATACGCCATCCATGGAGAAGCCCACACCTCTACTATCATGTGAGTAACCAGTGTGGTCATGCTCTCCAGAGAGGTCAGGACCCAGAAAATCAAGACTCCAGTTAACCTATGCAAGGGCTTCAGGGCAAAGAGGAGCTCCCTGAATCCACAACAGACTCAGCAAGCATTGCTCCTGTCCCCTTGATGGACATGAGGCCAGGATGGTAGCTAGATCCAGTGCTCAGGAGGGTGGATGCTGGGGTGTCCCCAGAGTCCCGGAGCCTCCCTGCTAGGCAGATAAATGGAAAAACAGGTATCCAGCTCTGTCCCCTGCAAGACCTGACATCCACACACTCAATGAAGCAGCCTGGCTCAGTGTTCAGAGCTGGCCAGAGTGGACACACAGACACACACACAGACACACACACAGACACACACACACACACACACACACACACTGTCCTCACTGCCATCTTTACCTGAAGTCCTCAGCCAGGTGCAGAGATACAGCCACAATGTCAGGTGACTCCAGGGCTGTGCAAACATGGACAGCACTCTGTGGGAAAGGTCTGTCAGGACACCACTGGGTCACTACTTCACTGGCTGCTGGGAGGAATACCCATGTTTGGCTCACACTCTACAGATCAAGGCTGGGCAGCATCTGCCATCTGAGAGAGATGAATGCTGGCCTTCACTTTCTCCTTTGTGTCCCGTAGTGAGAATTGTTTTCTTAAAAAACCCAGTTATGTTATGTGGCTATGTTTTTGCTTTAATCCCAGGGGTTGCTTCAGATTATTCACAGACACTGATTTGTCCTGTGCTCCAGGAGGGGTGTGGTTCTGCCAGCTGAAGATAGTTTACATGTGGAATTCTGGGGACTCTTGAGAAGGTATAGATGCCAGAGTCCCAAGAGACTGAGGAGGCTGCTGCTTCCCCTGCTGCTGGTGGTTCCTGCTTCTGCGTTTGTTGTTTGCTGGATTGCTGTTTGTTGTTGCTGCTGGTGGATGGAGATGTCCAGACGATGATGCTTGAATCCAAGGGATCTGATGCCCTAATCAGCAGGGAGTAGTCTAAATAGATCTATGCCCCCTTCCCCTCCAACCTTCTTCCTCAAATACCTAGTGTCGGGGGGTTAGAAGGAATTGTGGTGGAGAAGGGTGGTAGCCAGAAGTATGACTACGGAGTTCAGCCCTGTGGACCACAGTCTACCTTCTGGGTGTGATTCCTGCCCCAGTTAACCCAGTCTAGAAACATCCTCACAGACATATCCAGAGGCTTGGGTCTTGACAAATCCAGATCCCACCAAATCAGGGATCAAGTCTCCAGCTGTCATCTGTCCTGCCTCTGCTGTCTGTCCTGCCTCTGCTGCCTGAGTGCTGAAATTACAGGTGTGTGCCATCAGCCATGATCATTTATTTGATTCGTGGGCCAAAACGTCACGTCACAGTGGCTGTGGGTACGCAGCTTTGCACCTCAAGCCCCCGCCCACCATCTCCCAGGCCTGACTTCTACTTCTTCACCTCTTAGAAACAACCCCAGTTAAACATCTCCCAAGAAAATCTATGCAATCTTGCTGGACACTGACTATCCCCAAACAAAATGTGTTGATTTAGCTCACGGGTCCTCCCCTGCCATGGGGCTGGTGACTCAAATGTGTGTGGTAGACATTGGCCTTTGACAATGACAGGTTCTGAATATGAGCAGAGACTACAGACCCCTCAAGGTCCTGCTTGGAACTGGACCGAACCCATTTCTGCCACACATGGTTGGCTAGTACACAACCAACCCAGCACTACAGACTTGCCCCCACCCCACCCCCACTCTTTATCTCTTAACCCCCTATCTCCAGATATCACACTGGGACTTAACCTCAAGTGTTAACTGGGACTTAACCTTAAGTCCCAGTGGGATGTCTGGAGATAGGGAGTTAGGAGATAAAGGTGATGAGGTCATAACCGCTGGGCCCTGATAAAATATGGTTGTGGCCTTATAAGAAAGATCCCTCCCCTCCAATGTCCCCTCCTCCACCCTTCCCTCTCCCCTTTCCTCCCCTCCTCACCCTTTTGTCCCCTCCTCCCTCTTTCCTCTCCTCCTCTGTCCTTTCCTCCCCTCCTCCTCCACCTCCCCTCCTCCACCCCTTTTCCCTTTCCATTTTTCATCTCTTCACTGTTCACGAACCACAGTAAGAAAATGGCTACTTGCCAAGTGGTGGTGGCTCACACCTTTAATTCCAGCACTTGGAAGGCAGATGGAGAAACCCTTTCTCAAAAAGCCAAGGAGGAAGAGTAGGAAGAGGAAGAAGAGGAGGAGGAGAAGGAAGAGGAGAGGAGGAGGAGGAGAAAGAGGAAGAAGAGAAGGAAGAAGAGAAGAAGAAGAGGAGGAGGAGGA
>NW_021604728.1:516822-535125 GCF_004785775.1 Grammomys surdaster
GAAGAAGAAGAAGAGGAGGAGGAGGAGGAGGAGGAGGAGGAGAAGGAGAAGGAGAAGGAGAAGGAGAAGGAGAAGAAGAAGAAGAAGAAGAAGAAGAAGAAGAAGAAGAAGAAGAAGAAGAAGAAAGAAGAAAGAAGAAAGAAGAAGGGAGGTGGAGGAGGTGGCAGTGGTGGCGGAAGCGAAAGTAGCTGCAAGCTGGAAGGGAGCCCTCACCAGAAGCCCACTTGTGAGTGGCTTTCCTCCAAGTCAAGCAAGCGCTGTCTTGGGAATTCATCTCGGAGACTTGCCCCCTAGCTAAAGGTCATCCCAGGTGGGCTACTTGATAGTTTATGCCCAGTTTGGCGTAGGGCAGGAGGCCCTCACCTGAGTATCCAGCTGCTGTACCACCGGGCAATGCTTGGCAGGAAAGACTGTGGGTAAGAGATGCTCCTTCTGTGCTACCCGGGGAAGCCTTCTCTGTTAGTAAAGGCTTTCCACTTTCCGGTGTAGCCGATTTGGGGAAGAGTGCCCGCATTCCTGTAGGTAACCCCTCACCTTAAGTCTGTGGGGGAAGCCCAATAAACTCACTGGTTACCTACTGGGGGGAATCTGGTTGTCACTGGACCCTGGGAGGAGGGGTAGAAGTTTTACTTCTCCCTCAAGGAAGGAATTTTAGCAACACTCACTGTGTGACATCTTCATTGTTTAGACTTTTCTGTGAGTTTGGGGGTGTTTTGTTCTGTTTTGTTTTGTTTTGTTTTGATGAACCAGTGAGTTCCACTGGAGCTGCTACCAGGAGCCCGGACAGCTCGCTGGTAGCTCTGCACTGAAGAAAATCCCTCTCTTCAGCTACTATTAGCCTCAGCAAGGGCAGGGCTTCCCCTTGATCTTGGGGGTGCGGCCCCCTCCCCCAGCCAAAGCAGATGCTTTTGTGCTGTCTACACCTCCTTGCCAGTGTCATGACTGATCGTGTCTAGATTTCGAGGAACAGAAAGTAGACCCAGTGCAGCACAGAGGAGCCAAAAGCCGAAGCCTGTAAGGAGGCGGGACAGGGGCGGGGCCTTTCAGTCCTAACACCACCGCCCACACTGCAGAGATAACACCGGAGGGGAGGCTTTGTCTTCTAGCCATTTGGCCTTTGGCTCTTAAGCCAAATGGGGATTAAAGAAAGCATCTACTTCAGGAAGCCACCAACCCTGGGAGCTACAAGCTCAGGCAGCCAAGGTTCCTGAGGTGAGGATTCCGTAAATATGTGTGCACTATCAGGGATCCCAGAGAACTCACGGAGGAGGAGGCAACTTCGGTGTAAATGGCTGCCCAGAGACTTGGAGTGAACGCTCAACAACAGTACACCTCTGTATGTTTGCGTGCCCGAAGGTGGCAAATACCCTCTCCAGACCTACTGTGCGGGGTAGGGAGGGTAGGTAAAAGACCTCAGAGCAATGGTCCTCAACCTGTGGGTCGCGACCCCTTTGAGGGTTGACCGACCTTTTCACAGGGGTCGCATATCTGATATCCTGCATATCAGATATTTACATTACAATTCATAACAAAAGCAAAACAAATCACTGTTATGAAGTAGCAACAGAAATAATTTCACGGTTGGGGGGTGACCGCAACATGAGGCGCTGAAGTAAAGGATCAAGGCGTGAGGAAGGCTGAGAACTGCTGCCCCAGAGGCTCAGCTATTGCTGTGTAGCGTGGAGATCAGCAAGATAGGTGGTTCTGATGAGCAGCAGGTATTGACGTTGATTCTGGCTTCGAGAGGCAAGAAGAACCAAGAGCCATCAAGGTGCCGTGGGTCCGTCCTCAACACTATCACCATCATCACAATCACCATCATAATCATCACCTTCATAATCACCATCACCACCATCATCTCCATCAGCACCAGTACCAGTATCACCAATTGCCATGCACAAAGCCTAGTTGGCAGGCTGACACTGGTCGCTTTATCTCAAAGGCACCATTGCTTAGCCACGGACACTGGTGGACTCTTTCCTGACTCCGTCACAGTTCCTTCTGTCTGCCAAACCTTTGCTCCTGATCACAGTGTCCCTGTCACCCATACGGTGGACCCCACATATCATGTGGTGCAAAGACTTCCCTGGGGGCCTCCTCCGACTTCTCACCCTTCCACAAGGACTTCCTTTTTCAGACACACCCACTCCCTGGGTCTCCAGGATGAGGTTCCAGTGTGGTCTTCCAGTTCCTGCAGGTGCTGGCCGCCTGCAGAAGGGAGCACGACTGGCTTCTTTGCCCATAGCTGAGCCCCGGGGTAGCTGCCCAGCAGGCTTGCAGTGGTTTGGGTGTGTTCACATAAGGGAGCCGAGCAAGAGACCTTAGCACAGGCCGGAAGCGCCTTCCCAGCGGCACAGGAGGAACCAGATGGCCTGTTCCCTTGGGAATTAAGGATTAATTATCACAGAGGCTGGGGTGTGGCAATCGCCCGCGGGAGAGTCATTGTGAGCCAAAGGCCCTGGGTTCCATCCCCAGCGCCACAAAAAGCAAGGCTACACGCAAAATCCCCCCTGCCGGTCCCACGAGGCAGAAGCAACCTCTCCTTCAGGATCCGGTGCCTGGGGCCACGTGTCAGGGACAGGCCTCTTGGAAGAGACTCCTGCCCCCTCCAAGCAAGGAAGCCTGTACTTTCTGGGCACTTGCCTTTTATGGCTGCCGTGACATCATTTCTCCTTCTCGAGCAGACATTCCCGTGCAGATCCGCCCCCACCCCTTCCTGTCGGTTGGGAGGACCGATTTCCTGGACCAGACAATGGCTGCTTGTGTGCACAGACCTTTAGCAGGGGGACCGCAGACTGCATAGCCCGACCTGTGCTCCCTCAGCCCAGAGTTGGGCTGCCCCCACACAAGGCTCTTGGGAAGATAGAAGTAGATTTTCCAGGCCGGCCACGTGCAGGCAGTCCTGGGGCCTGCAGTCGGTGCCCGCACAGACCTCCTTCCATTCCTCCCTTCGTGGGAGCCCAGTCCTGGAGCGTCTGGATGTGAAGAGTTTACAGTCAAGAGACTGCTTGGAGTCTCAGAAGAGACTTGGGACTTTTAAACAGTGTTGAGAGCGTGAAAGACTATGGGGACTTGTGAAGTCAAATGCATTTTGCATTATGATATGGCTGGAAACCTATGGGGGCGGGGGAGAGAAGTGTGTGTGGTGTTTTCAAGAATTGCTCCCATGGGCTCGTGGATTTGCATGTTTGTTCCCCAGCTGGTAGAGCTGTTTGAGAAGGATTAGGGGGTGTGGTCTTGCTGGAGGAGGTGTGTTATTCAGAGTTGGTTCTGAGCTTTCAGAATCCCATACCACCAAGCTCCATGTCTCTATGTCTGTCTCTCTGTCTCTGTCTCTGTCTGTCTCTGCCTCTGTCTAACTCTGTCTCTATCTCTCTCTGTCTCTCTGTCTCTCTCTGTCTTTGTCTCTCTCTGTCTCTGTCTTTGTCTCTGTCTGTCTCTCTCTGTGTCTCTGTCTATCTCTGTCTCTCCCTCCTTCTCTCCCTCTTCCTTCCTACTTCCCCTCTCCCCCTCTCTCTCCTTCTTTCTCTATCTCTCTCTGTTTCTCCCTCCTTCTCCCTCTCCCTCTCCCCTCTCTCTCCCTCCCTGCCTATAGATCTGATCTAAGCTCCCAGATATATTGCTCCAGCACCATGTTTACTGCCTCCTGCTGTGCTCCCCGCCACCATGACGGTCACGGATTCACCCTCTGAAACTATAAGCAAGACTTCAATGAAATGCTTTCTTTTATAAGCAGCCTTCGTCATAGTGTCTCTTCACAACAATAGAACAGTAAGCATTATCGTCGAGAGTTGTATTATTTGTCCCGGGTAACTACAAATTGAAAACATGGATCAATAGGTGACTGGGTAGACGGGCTGTGGTATGTCCATACCGTGAAATACTACTCAGCAATACAAAGGAAGCAATTATTGTGGATAGGACAACCTTAAAGTATTATACAGAGAAGGCATAGTTGGGTGTTCTTGTCAATGACCATGCCATTAAAGGTCCCAGAGTAGACTCAGCTGCCCCACACTGATGGGAACCACAGTGTTGGAGGGGATCTATCCAGGGATAGTCAGAAAAGAACTTTCTAGAGAGCTCATCCCGATGGAAGTCTGGGCTACACAGGTGTTTGTGAAAGTAGCAAATTACACATATAGTATCTCTGTGCTCTGTTTTATGTAAATCATACTCCCGCTTTTAACTCTGACTTTTCTTCTCAGTGCTGGGATTGAACTCACACATGTGCTCTATGAGGAGCTACATGCCCAGCCATGGCTCAGATCTAAAATAAGACAAGGGGTGTCATTGGGGTTAACAAACAAACAAGGGTCGATAAGCTGACTTGGGGTGAAGATGATTACCATTCAAGCCTGGATAACCTGACTGATCTTCAGAACCCATGTAAAGGTGGAAGGAGAGAAATGACTTCTTAGGGTTGTCCTCTGACTGCCACATGTATATCACATGTGCATCACATGTGCATCACATGTGCATCACATGTACATCACATGTACACCACATGTACATCACATGTAAAGGTGGAAGGAGAGAAACGACTTCTTAGGGTTGTCCTCTGGCTGTCACATGTGCATCACATGTGCATCACATGTGCATCAAATGTGCATCACATGTGCATCACATGTGCATCACATGTACATCACATGTAAAGGTGGAAGGGGAAATGACTTCTTAGGGTTGTCCTCTGGCTGTGACATGTATGTCACATGTGCATCACATGTGCATCACATGTACATCACATGTACATCACATGTAAAGGTGGAAGAAGGGAAATGACTTCTTAGAGTTGTCTTCTCACTGTCACATGTACATCACATGTATATAATGTGTGCACCACATGTACATCACATGTGCATCACATGTAAAGGTGGAAGGAGAGAAACAACTCCTTAGAGTTGTTTCTCTGGCTGTCACATGTACGTCACATGTATATAATGTGTGAATCACATGTGCATCACATATATGTAGGAGAGAAATGACTCCTTAGCATTGTCCTCTGACCCCCACATGTGCATAAATCACATGCACATTGCATGCACATAACATGTTCATCAAAACACTCTCAATACCCTCAAACACAGCACACTCACAAACAACAACAATAATAAAAATTTTAAAACAAAAATTAATTCCAAACATATATATACACATACATACATACATACATACATGCATTCCATGCCTATAATCCCATCCCTCAGGAGTTGAGGCAGGAAGATTGTGAGTTCTAAAACATCCTGGCCTATACAAAAGTAATAATCAGATGACTCTTTCCAAGACTCAGATGACACAGCACCACAGAGAGAAGTTAGCTCTTTATCAGAAATACATCGGCTAATATATACATTTTTCACTGGAAGCATACACCAAGATGAAACTTGTTCACAGATAGTCGTTACAGGATTCATCACAGTCCGAAGTGTAAAATAGCTCCAAGTTTTATGAACAGGCGAATGGATACACACACTGTGGTATAGCTAGGCAATGGAGTAGCATTTAACTGTGCAAGGAGAAAATATTGCCTGGCTTGCTCCAAGGGACATATCATGAGGAATGAACCCAGACAGGCACAAAAGGCCCGTAGCACATGGTTCTCTGGGACCAGAGCAGGGATGTCCACAGGGACAGAAAGATTAGTTGGACCACGAAGGGTGTGGTTGCTAAAGGGCCCCTGTTCTTTGGTGGTGAATAATTTCTCCAAGGATCGGCACTGTGAACATCCTGGGGATCCTGCCTGTTCCCCTCACAGCAAGCAAACTGCTAATTTTATATCACATGGCAGATGTTCTCTCAACAAGAAAATTCTGTCCTGGGATTCTCAGGAAAAGTCCTGAGGCCATTGTGACTGCAGACCTATCTAGTCCTGTCTGTGACTCGGTCCTGAGCCACTGGCCTTTCTGAGCTCTGTGTGTTGCCGGGGCTTCAGGTGAAACCAAGTTACCCAGGGTCATGAGTTGGGGCTACAGTGGCTTTTTAGAAAGAGGAAAACCCAGCCTGATACCTTGTACCGTTCGCCAGCCTTTCTCACTGCCTGTGGCTGTGACCCCCTGACATTGAACATCCAGCTTTTTGGTAAGCAATAATGGACCAAGACACGAAGGGTTACAGTTGTAGAATTCAGTACTTACTCCAATACATCCTGGTCAGCTCAGTCCTGGGTGGAGACAAAGGCTCGTCACTCACTGCCACTGACTAGTCTTCTATGACTCAGCTACAGCATCCCAACACACAGTTCTCCGGGCAGAAGACCTCCCTAGATATCACTACTCTTGTCTGCCCTTGGGTCCCTTTTCTAATCTTTTAAGAAGAAAAAGTGGTGCCAGGTACTCTCTGTGTACCTGCATCCTTCCAAGGAAAGAAGTTCTGTTCCATGCCCCCAACTTCCATGCAACCCAGAGGCATACTGGGGCAGACACCTGCTCAGGTGCCCAGGCCCCTGTCCTGCTTCCCCATGTGCACACCACCCTCACTTGCACCATTAAATCAAGAACCCCTGTGTTTGCATTCTTTATTTCACAGATGGGGAAGGGTGGGGACGCTGAATCTTCTCCCACAAAGTAGCAAAGGGAACTAAAACCTTACATCAACCTCCAGCCTTCCCTGTTCAGGGTGAAAACCCACTATGTGACAGTCAGGAGGCTTCTTGTTTAGTGAACACCTACTAAGTGCAGAGCACTCGGTTAAGGAGCACTGGAGAAGCCTACCTTCCCGAAGGTTGAAGCTAAAGGACACAAAGTTCAGAAAGGTGAGGTGACTTGTCCAGGGACACTCAGCAGCGTCCATAGAGAAGGCCAAGTAGCCTGAGAACCCACCAAGCTATTTTCTCTAAGAGGACTGTCCCCAGAGAGACAGTGAGCTCAGCTGCAGGCACTGTTCCTAGCCTGTGCGGGTTACGGTTTATCCAACCCCCATGTGTAGTGTTTCCTTCTCTGATGAGTGACACTGTGTACAGGTGAGAATTTAAGAAGCATTTGGCGTCGTGAGGAAGTCAGGCTTGGGAATGGACTTTCCCTTTCTGCAGCCTGTGTTGGGTGTCCCAAGACTGGATGGCATTTTGGGGGCTGGGTTAGTCCCACAGCAAAGCAAGTTCAGCCTTCCCCCTCCCCCTGTTATTCCTCTCCCTCCCCATTCCTCCCTTCTTCCCTCCCTCTTTCCCTCTCCCCTTTCTCCCCCTCCCCCCTCCAACCTCCTTCTCCCCTTCCCCCTCCCCTCTCTCTCACCCCACCCCCCTCTCCTCTCCCTCCCCCTTCCCTCTCCAACCACTGCCACGCAGCATCCACACCTTGACGGCAGATGCAGCTGAACTGTCTCGGACTTCCAGAAACTATGAGCTCACCAAACCTCTTTGCTTTAGAAAATTCACAGACTTGACTGTACTGCTATAAGCATTCGAATCAGACAGACAGACGCGACAGTGAAAGAAACCACCCTACCACAATTTAATTGAGGGGGAAAAAAAGGGATGAATTTACTTTATTAGGACACTCGAAATGTTATTTCAGCTTTATTAATTAAAAAACAACAACGATTCAATTTTAATTTAACAGAGCTACTTAATGTCTTTTCTTTTTTCCTGGCCTTTTCCTTTCTCTTCCTGAATCCTAAGCATATTTTAAACTTAGAGAAGATCTCAGCTTGAACAGGAGCATCTCAGCATCCAGAACCAACACTGGGATGGGCATGCAGTAGTCCCTCCTCCCCCCACGCCTGCTACACACTCCTGCCTCAGTCCCAGCACAGAACAGGAACTTGTGAGTCCTGGTGCTACTTAGGCTGGGCGTTTCCTGTCCTGGAGGGCAATCAGCTTCTTGTCTGTGTCCCTCTTCTGTTGCTGTGATAAGATAGTCTAACCAAAAGCAACTCAGAGGAGAAAAGGGTTTGCTTGGCTTACATGTCCAGGTCACGATCCAGCTGCCTTAGTTACTGTTCTATTGCTGGAATAAACCACCATAACCAACGTAACTCATAAACCATTTAGTTTGGGGGCTCATGGTCCCGGAGGGTGAGTCTATGACCACCATGGCAGGAGGTATGGCAGCAGGCAGGCAAGGCACTGGAGACCTGGCTGAGAGCTTTCATTTGAATCAGTGGCAGAGAACAAGGCAGAGAGAGAGAGAGAGAGAGAGAGAGAGAGAGAGAGAGAGAGAGAGAACAGGCAAGGCAGAGAGAGAGACAGAGAGACAGAAAGAGACAGAAAGTGAGAGCGAGAGACACAGATAGAGACACAGAGACAGAGAGACAGAGAGAGAGAAAGAGGGACTGGGCCTGGCCTGGGGTTTTGAAGGCTCAAAGCCCACCTCCAGTGACACATTTCCTCCAACGAGGCCACATCTCCTAATCCTCACCAGAAAGTTCCACCAACTTAGGACCGAGTATTCAAATATAGGAGCCACGATTGTCCCAACCGTCACGCCATCTTTGAGGGAAGTCAGGACAGGAACTCAAAGGAGGAGCCGTAAAGAGGGCTGTCGACTGACGTGTGCCCAGCCTTCTCGTTGGCTGCTGCTCAGCGTGCTTCTGCATATACCTCAGAACCAACACCTAGCGTGGCGCCGCCCACAGTGGCTGGTCCCTCCCCCATCAATCACCAATCCAGAAAATGCCCCACGGGTTTGCCCCAAACCACCCTGATGGAGGCAATTTTTCAGTTGCGCCTCCCTCTTCTCTGGTGACTCTAGGTTCTCACGTTGAACCACCAAGGACACAGTTCCTCCTCCCCCCCATAACAGACAAGCAAACAGAGGCGCAAAGGGCGAGCCCTGGACTGTGACGCACCCACTCATCCTGGACTCTGCGTCTCCTCTCCCCTGCAGTGCAGGGTCTCCCCAAGTCCCGACTGGGGTGGGGTAAGACCCCTGGCCACCATCTGCCCCTCATCCCCAGACTGTCAGGATGAGGTAGGTGGAGGGGAGGCAGTCTGAGGCAGTGTGGATGGATTGGGGCTTCCCCTGCCAAGACTAGAAAGGCTAGGGTATGAGTGGTACCCCCACCTATGGCTGAGTCCCTGAGCTGGCACTCTCCAGAGCTAGCACCTCTCTCTGTTGCCTGTGTCTGGGGTTCCCACCCCGGTGATATATGCTTCCTAGGCCATCAGCAGAATGACTCAGTCCCAGAAGCTCACTCAGGCCGGACATGAACATCCTCCACATTTGTGCCCTTCCCCAGGTCCCCACCATGATCATCAAACAGTGACACTCTGGAATGAGCCTTTCAAAGGTTAAAGGATTTTTAAGCTGAAGACAGAGAGGATCTGTCCTTGAGCTACTGAGGCAAAGACACTATTAGCTCAATAAAGATGACTTCACACCCCTCCCCCAAAAATCTGAACAATCAAGATCAATTTATATGGTGAGAGAAGTAAGGTAAACTCCTACCCATCCTTCAAAACCCTATCTGGACATGCCCGGCTGGAGGAAGCCTTCCTCGAGATGCTTATACCAGTACTGTGGCTTGAGTCAACACTTTAGGCTCTCAGTTAACTCCCATGTTCCATTCCTAGACTTGGATAATTTATGGACGGAGGGGTGGGGGGAGGTCAAGATGACTGTTGTAACAGGACTCGACAGCTTTGTAAGCTGAGCCCTTGGTCCCATCTGGCACAAGTGGCCATGGAAACTCGAGGAGACAGCATTGATCTGGGGCGTGCCTTGCAGGACCCCACCTCTGGCTTGTGGGTATTTGATAGTCACCTGGGTGCTGCAAGAATAAACTGTGAGTTCAAATACAACACTGATTTTCTTGTGATCCTGGTGTCCTTTGTAAGGGGGTTCAGGTCTCCCATCTGCCCCCCACTCTGCATCTGGCTCTGTGCCCACAGACCAGCTTTGTCGGGTCAGTAGAGAGCGCTCTGGGTGCATTGTATCACAGAGGAGAGTGGGGCTCAGGGAGGCCTGGGTGAGGCTCAAAGCATTGTGGGAAACAGCATTCTTTGCTCTTTAGAGAGAGGCATGGAAGTCCTAGGGGGCCAGTTCCATGTCTATCTGGGGATCGGCTGGGTAGAATAATCGGGTGAGGGGAGGGGTAGGGGTGGTAGTCACGTGTGGCTTGGAGCATGCCGCTGGGCTCCCGTGAAGTATCCAGTGTCCTTGCTGACCATGGCAGGCTAGGAGAGAAGCCCGGGCACATGACTCTGTAGAGTTCAAGGTCAGGGTCTGGTTCTGGCCAGCAAGCCGGTGTTAACAAGCCCTTCTGGGTTTCTGCTGGCAAATTTCATGGATCACGCTATAGGGGACACGTCATTAAAGATGTGAAGGGGAGAAAGGGGCATCTCAGTCACACCATAGAGCTGTACTTGGAGTTCTGGGCCACAGAAGATGGTGGGAGAGCCTCTGATTGGATGGTATCTGCATCCATGGAACATGAGGAGTGGAATCCAGGGCCTCCACTCCAACATTCCATGGAATATTAAAAAACCCATGGGGGATGGGACATGGCTCAGTGAATTCAGTGCTGCTTACACAAGGGTGAGTGCCTGACAGTTACATGTCAGGTGTGGTAGCCACCTGTAACCCCCATGCTCAGGAGATAAAGATGGCATCCTCAGAGCAACCTGGCTAGCCAGACTAGCCAAACTGGTGAAAGCAGGGCTCTATAAGTGATAGGGAGTGATGAGGGAAGACACATGTGCACACACATGTGAGCACACATGTGAACACGCATGTGCACATACATGTGAACACATATGAACATGTAGGCACATGCGTGCACACACGTGAACACATATATGAACACACAGGCATGTGATCACGCATGTGCACACATGTGTGAACATACACAAACATGCAGGTCCATGTATACACATATGTGAACACGCATGTGAACACGCATGTGCACACACAGACACCCCACACATAACACATGTGCACCAACTAAGGGTCCTATGGAAAGAAACAAGCCCTGCCCACAAATACGCCCCAGACACCGTTAACGTTGTATTTATTGTTATTTAAGCTGCTCAGCAAAACATATACACGTATATACAGTATGCGTGAATACGGAAGACTCAACTTTACATATTTTTTTTTTAAAAAAAGAAAGAAAAATACCACTCAGTTCCATGAGCTATTGTCAGTCACTGTCTTCCAACCAAGCATTCAGAAATTGTTTTCTTTAAGAGTCAAAAAAAGCTTACAGGCTCGCGCAACGCACCGCAGGGTTAAGGGTTCGTATTATACATGTGCAATAGCGATTTCCTTCTCTCTACTGGAGTCGGCTGCGTACAGATTACAGTGTTCCCAGGCTCCTGCGCTTCGGGCGTGGTTTTCTTCTACTTTTATTCTTTCCGCTAAACCAAATTTAATGACGCGATGTCCTTTTGCTTAAGGCTATTTTAAAAGCTGTTCCACCCCCGGGGGAGGGGGGTCGTGGGGAGCGAGAACAGATAACACCGAACACTTCCGGGTGACCTGAGCCACACTTCCGGGTGACCTGAACCACAAGCTGCCTGTGGAGTTGATGCTGGGAAGTTTCGCTGACGGCCATTAATTAGCTCATCCCCAGCCTTAAGCACTGAAAACTGTCATTCTTGTTTGGGGAGTGAAAGGCTGGCACCCTCAGACAGCTAGATGTCAGCCCATGGACGAGGGAAGCCATCCTCTTACTGATTTGAGCACAGAACAGAAGGCCCTTCCTGCTCACCAGCACAGGCCACGTGTCTCTGCCCTCTGAGCCCCCATCACACTGCCCAGGCGACAAGTGCAGACCCTGGGGCTCAGGCCTCAGCCACAAGGAGGAGAAGGAGGACTTGAGGGAGATAGCCCGCTTTTGGCAAGGGGCTCCCACAGTTGAAAGTCCCTTGACACAAGATGGGCGTCAGGAGAGACCCGAGCCTTCGGACCTCTTGCTAAGAAAGGGAAGGGGGTCTGTCAAGTTAGGGTGGGGGCTCAGAAAGGAGTAATTGAGGAGACACGCTGACAACAAAGAGCAAGCTGAAACAGGAGTGCTGGCCCTGGCCTGACCCTCCTGGGATGCACGGCCCCACACCATAGCAGTGGGCCACATAGGTTGGCGGGGTACAGACCACACTCTAAGCTGTCATCCATATCAGCTTGACAATCTGTTCCTCTCCACTTAGGCAGAAGTGTCTCTCTCAGGGAGACACACTGGGCAGGACTCTGCTTTTAAATCAGAATGAAACCAAATCAAAAGGGCAGGAGACATCCCACAAAGGAAACATGAGGCCCAGAGATGGGCATCATGAAGACTCTCAATTTATTCTCCTTCCCTCCCTCCAGGAGCTGTGTAGGACCAAAGAGTTTCCCGGCCTGAGTCTGGCTGCCCCAATCCTTCCTCCCAGGGATGGTATCACTTAGGGAGTGCTATGCAGGGTGGAAGTGGGGAGCTGAGGTACCCTGGCCACCATCTGGGAGAGCAGGGCCAAGTCCCTTGGAAAACTGACGGACCCTCCCTTGTGCCCTGTAAGGGTCACAAGGCCACAGAGAAGGCAGAGGATACAGTGATTTCAGGAGAGGATGCTGAAGGCCCTGGCTGCATCCTAGCATCCAGCTCACTATCCAGGAGGGACCAGAGGGACAACTCCCAGTGGGGAGAACGGAAGCCCCGTGAAGGCTAAGGGCCAGTGGGGAGAGGACCTCTTTCTGCAAGTTCTCAGGGAACAGAAAGAAAAAAAGAAAAAGAAAAACAAAACCCAGCACCTGACAGCTTCTTGAGCTATTCTGTGTCTGTCACCAGTCAACGCTGCCATGA
This sequence comes from Grammomys surdaster, assembly GCF_004785775.1. Taxonomy (NCBI): domain Eukaryota; kingdom Metazoa; phylum Chordata; class Mammalia; order Rodentia; family Muridae; genus Grammomys; species Grammomys surdaster. The sequence goes on from NW_021604728.1 coordinate 529,534, forward strand.
ACCCTGCGGATTCCACCTGGGAATGCTCCAGGACTCTATACTCTATCCTCCAAGATCTCCGTAGGGATGAACAGAGCAAACAGAAAAGACGGAGGGGAAAGAATCAAAGAGAATGGTGGTTACAGGTATCCCTGGCTGGGCTTAGACAAGACAAGCGCCTTCTAGAACACACGCCGAGTACAGGAAATGGGGGTTCTCTAGCAGGAAAAAGCCTTGCGCCAGCCGGCATCTGGTGCTGAAGATGACACGGGTGTGTCACGGCGTGGCACACGGTTTCTTTAAGATAACTTTTTGAGGTTCTTTTTCTCACCTTCCTCAGCCCCCTTTAAATGAACCCTTTCCATTCTGAGTGCCACTAAGCAAGTACCAACCTAGACCAAAAAATAATAATAATATAATAATGTAAAAAGTATGCTCGGCCACAGAGGCCCTCGTGGTGGTTAGGGCGGCGACTCCCGTGGGCTCAAGTCAGGGCGGCCACAAATGTCCCGAATCGGTTGGAGATGTCGGAGTGCAGAGACCGCCAGGTGGGTACGGAGGTGCGGGCCTTGGGGTCACCATCTGTGCAGTGGACAGTCAGGCACTGCAGGTGACTGCCGGGCTGGGTGGCTGAGGCCTTGTTGGTGGGGTGGTCGTGGGCTGTGGAGAAAGAAGATACACATTAGTGACTACTGGGAGACTGTGCAGGGGTGACAGATGAGGGGATGGGGAGAGGCGGTATCTGGCCTTCTTCCATGACTGGAGAGGGCCTCCGAAGCTTGGGCTGTGAAGATGATGTAAGAAAAGCCTCACCACACCACAGTACACCATATTGCATCCAGGTCTGTTACCCTCTGGGAAGGAGGGGATGATGGGATGACATCATAGTTTGTCCATCTCTGATGGGCAAAGCCAACCAGACACCAGGAGAGCGAGAACACCATCTGAAAGCACATCGGAGCGCTCACAGGGCTTTACAGAGACTCTGAAGAAGTGAGGCGTCTACACCTGCTGTGGGCCTACTATGCGCTTGTAACGTCCTTAAACAGACAGACTGCCGAGCACACCCCAGGAGCTAAGAGTAGTCACCTCACTTTATAGCTAAGAAAACTGAGCTCCAGAGAGTGGAATGGCCTGACTCAGGGGACATGGCTGACAGGACAGAGGAGGAGTCAATGGGGACAAGTGAGGCAGAGGCCAGACTGATCTGTGGCCACATCTCTGTAGCTTCCTTCCATCCAGACCCTTCTGTCCCTCCTTAGGGCACAGGGAATAGGCTCAGAAGAGGTGGCTTGGGGAGTGGGCTGGCAAGGGAGAGGTCTATGGGGCATCTACTAATTTCCTTTACCCTCCTAACCCTGTACTTCACAGACAAGGCATCTATGGCCCAGAGAGGTACAAAAGCTTGCCTGCAGACATACAGCTCTGAGATTTCAGTTCTAGCTCTACAAAGGAACACAAATTGAGTTCTCTGAAAATGGGGTGACCCAGACACATGACCTCAGGGGCTTCAGCTATCAAGGCAATGACTGCCCTCAGGGGTTTGTATAAACTGTAAAGTGCCTTGAAGTGCTTTAGGTAGTAGACAGGGTTCAGCTCCTAGACTATATCACTATGGAAAAGCCAGTGGTTGAGGTGGTTCATGGGAACTCACTCAGCCGGTTACACAGAACCAGAACTACCACAGGTCACAGTTGTCTCTGAGTAGATATGCCCCCAAGGACCAGGCATTGAACAGCCACTAGCATGTTAGTAGGGGTTAGGCCAAAACCCTTCTCCTCCGCTTGAGATAGAGATGGGGAACTTTCGGAGCACACTGTCAAGCAATTCTGGGCCCTGCCCTACTATGTTTGAGTGACAGTTTCCCAAGTCTCCTTTTCCAGAGGCTCGGGTACCCTACCCAAGACTACCCTTCTGCCGGGAAGGCTGAGAAAGCTAGGTTTGAATACTGGTGACTTCAGTAGACAGGCAGAAGGATGAAATTTGGGTGGGGCCCAACTCAGATTAAGGGGGCACACCCAGATACTGAACTCCATGGCCTGTTTACCCTCATCACTACCGCAGAAGTTGCCCACCCACCCCACCCAGTACCTAGGATTAAGAGCCTAGCCCTAACCTGCAGGGAAGAAAGACTAAGTGCTAAGCCCCACCCCCTGGGCCAGGCAAGCCTCCATGACTTAGGGCCCCACTCTAGGGCATCTGGACCTGCAAGGTGGGGAAAGTAATGGAATCTGCCCTCATTCATTCAGTCAAGAAGCATTTACTTGATACCTATTATTGCCCGGCATGGTGGCCCATGAAACCTCCCAAGTGACAGCAGGCAGTACCACTCTGTGATCAACTGGAATGGCTCAGAAGTGGTATTTCTATGACTCTGTGATCAGTGACAACTCTACTGCTTTTTTTCCCCTAGACCCTCTGATGGCCTGGTATAGAGAGGTCTCGGGTAGGGCTGCTCTCGGCACAACCTTGGAGAGATCAGAAGGGAACCACCCAGAAGCCTGTGAAATCCCTCATTCCCTAAGTCTTTGTCAGGTGGTCTACCCACCACCTGAGTCTTCACTCATCTCCGCAAAGAAGCTGAGGTTTCAGGCGTAGGTAACGGGTTGATTTTTTGCTGGTGGACCCGTATCTAGAACACCTCAGGATGACAGAGACAGAGGCTCAGCCCTTAGCACATGCAGGCCCTAGCTGGTCCTACCATGCTTACTCTGCTTGACCCCACTCCCAGCAGAATCCCTGCTTCCTGCCCTGTGTTAGATCATTCCAGAGTGGACTATCCCACAAGGAGCAGGCCATCCACTCAACAGGTTCACGTGGCCATGGCTGCATTCATTACGCACAGAGAGAGACAGAGGCACCGAGAAACAGAACCCCTCATCAAAGCAGGGATGAACCATGTGAGCTCAGGGCAGAAAGACCCCAGCCCAGTTCTGACTGCAGGTCCAGGACGATGATAGGAAATAGGGTCCCTCCTCCATTTCTTAAGCATGTATGACTGGCAAGCTCAAATAAATCCCCAGTCACTCTTTGCCTTTGTTCTTCCTCCTGACACTTGCTAAGCTGTGTCTGGATCTCAGAGCCAGGCCTTGGCTGCACCTGAGGTAGACTGTCTGATCCCATCCCGCAACAAGCCAGCAAAGCACTATTCTTCCTCCATTTTGTCGAGAAGCACCTGTGGCTCAGAGAGGGTGAGGATCTGGCCTGATGGCACACAGCGTGGGTTCGAAACTCCCCTGTCTCAGCAGGGAGCTTACGAGGCAGTCAACCCCAGTCTAGGGTCTACACTTGGTGGTCCTTTTAGGAGAGAACGTTGTTCTTCAGCTCTTGACTATGCAAGCATGACTGTAGTCATCCTATCTACTGGATTTTTACAGTGGGGGTACCTATTTCTTCATTTGTTACTGGAGGGGCTATGCTGGGTGAGCCAGGCTCCCAGCAGCTAAGGGACCGTGGAGCCTCATGTATATAGATGAAGTCTGACAGGACCCACCAGAGGGGAGGGGTACCATCATCTCCATGATGGTTTGTATTTGTCAGAGAGTGGCACTATTAGAAGGTGTGGCCCTGTTACAGTAGGTGTGGCCTTGTTGGGGGTGTGGCCTTGTTGGAGGGGGTGTGGCATTGTTGGAGGAGGTGTGGCCTTGTTGGAGGAGGTGTGGCCTTGTTGGAGGAGGTGCATCACTGTGGGTGTGGGCTTTAAGACCCTCATAGTAGCTGCCTGGAAATCAGTATTCTGCTAGCAGCCTTCAGATGAAGATATAGAACTCTCAGCTCCTCCTGCACCATGCCTGCCTGGATGCTGCCATGTTCCCACCTTGATGATCGTGGACTGAACCTCTGAACCTGTAAATCAGCCCCAATTAAATGTTGCCCTTATAAGAGTTGCCTCGGTCATGGTGTCTATTCACAGCAGTAAAACACTGACTAAGACAATCTCTAAACATCCTCTGCATGAACCTCACTGACAGTGGCATCCCAGGGACAGAAGCCAGAGCCCAAAGCTGACTGGCCAGGAGAATTTGAAAAGCTCCTATGAGAAATGAGATAGATTTCTCATGCCCACAGCCAGGATCAAGGCTGGCTCTGGGTGGCCCCTGTGAGACCTCTGAGGCCCTTCCTCCTCTCAAGACCAAACCCTGATGGCCACAGACCGCACACGGTCATCATTACAGATGGCTTTGCTTCATGGCATTGAGGTCAGAGCCGGTCTAGCTCACCCACTGTAGCCGCAACACCCGTGGGGGCTTCTGTTTGCCAGGCTTCAGGTCATAGCGAAACAGCGAGACTTCAGCCACAGAAACAGAGGAAGCAGTGCAGCCTAGCCAGGGGTCAGATGCCTGATATCTCCTTGCTTCCCCTGTGGGTCCAATAGCAACGGCAGCTAGCACCTGGGCATTGGGATATCTGTGTGTCCCACCCTTGGGCTTCAGACCCTGGAGTCAAAGAAATGGAAGCAGGCTGTGCAAAGGGAGCTGAAAAACCAGGACTGGGAAGGGCCTGACGTGACTTGAGTGGGTACTGGAGCCAACTGCCCACTGGGGCCTGTCGTCTTCCCTCCCTCCTTCCCCCTCCTCTTCCTTTCCTCCCTCCTCCTCAATCCCTTCCCCCTCCTCCTCCATTCCTCTCTCTTCCTCTCTCCTTTTCTCCCTCCTCCTCCAGTCCTCCCTCTTCCTCACTTCTTCACTCCTCCTCTCCCTCCTCCTCCCTCCCCCTTCCTTCCTCTCTCCCTCCCTTCCTTCCTCTTCCCTTCTCCCCCCCCCACCCCACCCCCACTCATTCTCTCCTTTGCTTTGGGCGTTTCCTCCCTTGTCCTTTCTTTCTTCCTCTAGACCAGCACAGCAGTCCTGGCTGCCCCTGTTCTGCACGGAAGCTCCAGCCAGGATCCCACCTGGGGCCCGTGCTCAGGCACCAGCAACCTTGTTGGCAGTCTCCTGTCTCAGTCAGTGACTCTCCAGAACCATTCTGAATCCTGGGATGTGGCTTCTGGTCTGGCCTTCTGTTCTTTGCCCGCCAGAGGGATGACCAAGACGGGGGACATGAACGAGGTCCAGCTAGTGTGCAGATCGAGAGTGGGCACAGAGGGGAGGTGGGTGATCCCACCTCTGGGTGTGTCCACGAGACACCCAAGCCTCTAAAGGGCCCAGAGCCTACACGTGTTACTCAACAGCCCAGGATTTGGGGGGTCCCAGACCCAGAATAGCGGTGCTTTCATCTCTGTAGGGGCTCCCTACGGCCAGCTTGAGGCTGAGTCGGTATTTTTAACTCATGGTTTATGTAAGAGGGAGTGTGGGCCTGAACACCAGCTAATGCCTCCCCCGACATCCACCTCACCCGATTCCCACAAAGGGAAACATGTTTTGAATTTTCTTTATTTGGACCCAGGAGGGGTAAAGGGAGAGATGCTGTCTCCAGTGACTTTTGACCTTGGCTGGGCCATGGCTGCTGGATCTCAGGGCTGGATGACCTCTTTTCCTTGACACTGCCCACACCAGCTCCAGCCTGTCCATACCAGTTCCAGCCTGCCCACATCAGCTCCAGCCTGCCCACGCCAGCTCCAGCCTGCCCACACCAGCTCCAGCCTGCCCACACCAGTTCCAGCCTGCCCATACC
>NW_021604728.1:535135-538382 GCF_004785775.1 Grammomys surdaster
ACACCAGCTCCAGCCTGCCCACACCAGTTCCAGCCTGCCCATACCAGTTCCAGCCTGCAGCCACTTTGCTCCCTCTATGTCTACTGTGCACAGGCCTGGACAAACCTCTCTCCCACTCAAACCTTCCATAGCTCCCCAGTCCCTAGGACTTTACAGCCTCTTGGTCACATTTGCAGCTTGGCCTCTGGAATGAGTCATTTTTCTGCATCTCTCCTACTGTATGCAGTCCCTACACAAAGCCCTGCCCCAGCCCTATCCACACTGCCTATAGCACCCTCCCTCTGCACCCCTGATGACTCCCACCATCCTGTCCAGCTGTCAGATTCATGGGGGGTCACCAACCCAAGGTACATGACCTCCGTCCCTGCTGTCAGGCACAAAGGGAGGCAGTTGTACGTCCAAGGCTCCTCCCCACAGGCTGCCAAGATCAAACACCTGGAAACGCAGGCTCAGGTGGATGAATTCCTGACAGCAGGGCCTGACACGGATGATGTCACACAGCTCTGTAGCCAAAAACACCGGCCTCTCAGGCCTGCTGAAGAGCAGGAGCTTAGGAAAGGCTATGCTGTTCAAGGCTTTAGTCCTGTGGAAGGGCCATCAAGTGTGTGTGTCTATGTGTGTGTGTGTGCATGCGATAATGCATGCATACATGTATATGTGTGTTTGTATGTGTGTATGCATGCATATATGTGTGCATGTTCCTATACGTACAAGTGTGCATGTGTACATGTGTGTATACATGCCTGTGTATGTGTGTGCCTGTGTGCTTCTGTGTTATATGTATGTGTGTGCATTTGTGTGAGAGAGCATATGTGAACGCATGTGCCTGTGTGTGCACATGAGTGCACCTATGTGTGTGCCTGTGTGTCCACATATGCATTTGTGTGTGTGCATGCATGTGTGCACATGTGCCTGTGTGTGCGTGTATTTGTGTGTGTACCTGTGTATGTGTCCATGTGTGTATGCATACCCATGTGCCTATCTGTGTGTGTGTGTGTTTGTGTGTGTGTGTGTGTGTGTGTAACACATACAAGCCAGAGTCCACACAGGTGTCTTCCTCTGTAATTCTTAGTTTTTGAGACAGGACCTCTCACTGAGACCGAAGTTCACCGGTTTGGCTACACTGACTGTCGAGCCCCAAGGACCCTCCTGTCTTTACTTCCCGAGTGCAGTGATTATAAATACATGCTACCATGTCCGGGCTTTACATGGGTGCTGGGGATACAAGCCCAGCCCCCCATCCCTGCACTCCAAACACTCTACCACCTGAACTGTCTCCTAACCCCTCAACTCTCTTCACCACAGTGCTAGGGCTTGTCTCCATGAGCTTGCTTCTGGTCAGGGTGGGGCGTGACTGTCATCCCAACATTCAGAGGCTGAGCCACAAGGACCATGTGTGCGTGGAGGACCCAGTCTCTACAGCCTGTGTTGAGTTTCAGGAGACAGGCCCACAGCTCGGCCCTCTTGCTCCTGGGATACAGCAAATACCTCTTAGGTATCTGTTCGATGTCTTCATAATACCCTGCCCATTGCGCTGCCTGTGTTAAACTCCCCCACCCTCACTAGGCAGGTCTCTCTGGTGGGTATCCAGCCTTCCTTTTTATAGGAGGATGTGCTGCATAGTCCTTCTGTGTAGCCCAGGCTATCCTAAACTTACAGTCTTGCCTCAACATCCTGAGTACAGGAGTTACAGCACGCACCCCATGCCAGCTGTGGTTGGTGCTGTTTCTTTCACAGGCTGTGGAGCCACCTAGGACCCAAGCCTCCAGGACACCTGTGAGGATGGTCTGGACTGAGCTGATTACAGAAGAAAGACCTGTCAGAAATACAGGCAGCTCCATCACACGGGCTGTATGCTCTCTCTCTCCCTGGCAGTGGTGTGATGTGACCAGCCTCCTCCATGTCTCCCCACCATGACAAACTGCATCCCTGAGCTGCGAGCCTGAACAGAACCACCTGTGAGGCCGCTTCTGCTTTGTTTCTTATCCCAGCAACAGGACAAGTAGCTAGGATACTGGCTGACCTACAGTCCTTCAGTTCCTTGAGAGTGAGTCCATCTTATAGGCGGAGGTTGGGGCAGGACTGAGGCCCCCAAAGCAAGAGACAGAGGCCTACATGGCATCTCACAGGGACCAAGTCAGGCAGCACCTGATTTCAGCTACTGGCCTACCACCATGTTGTGGCCTCAGCTCTCTCCCTATGACGTCCAGTCCCAGTGTCATGTGACAGAGGAAAAGGAGAGACGTTAGCCATGTCTCTGTATCACCAGTCACAGATGATAAGAGCCACAGGCTCTGCTGACATTGGGTCACCTCAACAGCCAGGGTATAGAGGCCAAATATACAACCCATTTCACAGCATTGGAAACTGAGTCCAGGGAGACTAAATTCACAGCACTACATCCACAGAGCTGATGAGCAGTACAGCTGGCCACACCCACACTGGTACAGAGTCATTTGCAGAAATAAAATGTCCCTACCTGGCTGGTAGGGACTATGGCTCCAGTACCTCCCTCATGGTCTCATGGTCTCTCCCCCTTTATGTATTTCCATCACCTTCTTCTGGTCAATACCCTCCTTGCTTTCTAGGAGGGATGCTCAGACTCACACAGTGAGCTAAGAATTACCCAAGCTAGACAGACACAGGGCCCCTTAGAAGCTGTCTCATCAACACTGCTCCGTGCAGCTATGCCCTTTGTCACAGGTCCCAAAAGAAAGCCCTTCAATGCCCTTCAGCCCCAGCACAGGGCCAGGCTGGATAAAAACCTCACTGAGGATCAGGAGTCCAAGAGCCCAGCTTTCAGGGCCCAGAAAAGTGAGGACGGCCATTGTGGGGAGCTGGGCAAACAATTCACATTGCCTTGAGACAATGCAAGCTGTCAGTCAAACGGGCCCTGAGGGGAGGAAGGGGCAAAGCTGGGAGGGGAGGGTGTGGGAGAGGGAACCTTGGGATGCAAGGAACACTGTCCACAGGCCGGGCAACATCTCACCGGGCTGGAGCAACTCTGATGACCCTCTTCTGGGAGATCCTGGCCTGAAACACGCCCAGTGGTCTCTTGGCTGACCTGACACTTGGGGACTTAGCTCCAGAAGTTCCCACCAAGCCTCAGGCCCTCATCCAGGATGCAGGACAGAAAGAACATAGTTCCCAAAGGCCAGCCTCACAAGTACCAGGTGACCTGTCACCCGTGACCACCCCGCGCGGGGGGGGGGCGGGGCGGGGGGGCGGGGGGGGGGGGGGGGGGGGG
>NW_021604728.1:538482-540078 GCF_004785775.1 Grammomys surdaster
CCCCCGCTGCATGCTGACTCCAGCCAAGATGACCCCAGGGGCCTTTTGTGTTCTTTTGTACAGTGACTGGAGATTGAATGCTGGGTGACCTCACACACAACGCTGAGCCTGTCTCAGCAATAAGGGCCTCACGCACTCTGCCAGGATGTGGTGACTTCAGTAATAAGTGTGTGTGCAGAGTGGGTGATATGAGCACATGTGTGTGCGTACACGTGGTGTGGGTTTGTTTGCATGTGTTGAGAGGGGAGTGTGTGTGTGGTGTGAGTGTGATATGTGTGAGTGTGTGTAGTATGTGATACATGTATGTGTGTATGAATGTGGTGTGTTTGTGTATGTGTGATGTGTGATGTGTACATGCATGGTATATGATGTGTGTGTGAGTGTGGTGTGTGTGTGTGTGTAGTATGTGAATTATGTATGTATGTGAGTGTGGTATGTTCATGTATGTGTGGTATATGATGTATGCATACATGGAACATGATGTGTGTGCGACATGTGATATGTGTGTGTGTGTATGGTATGTGATGTGTGTCTGTGGCATGTGTGTGCGTGGTATATATGTGTGGTATCTGATGTGTGTGTGCATGTGGTATGTGATGTGTGTATGTGTGTGTGTGTGGCATGTGATATGTGGTGTGTGTGTGGTATGTGGTATGTGTGTATGTGACACGTGTGCGCGTTGTGTATATAGAAGTGTGTGTGTAGTGGGGGTGGGTGAGTGGCAGTGTGTTGGGTGTGTGTGTCAGGAGTACCTGCAAGTGTGTGCTCTCGTAAGCATACTTATAGAGCCAGAGGATGATGTCCGTGTCCATGACCATTGCTCTCTGCTTTATTCCCTTGAGGTGTGGTCTCTTACTGGACCTGGAGCTAAAGCCAGCCAGCAGCAAGCCACAACCATCCCCCTGCCTCCACTGCACGCTGCTGGAGTTGCAATCTTGTGTATTCATGCCTGGCTCTCCAGCTGGTGCCGAGCCCTGAACTCGGGTCTTCATGTTCACATATCAAGTTGCTGTTCTCAGCTGAGTGTCTCCTTGGCCCAACAATATTCTGTCCATCAGGACAAACAAGACTTTTTCCTCCAAGTGACCCTCACTGTGGTGCTGTGGAGATTCTCATGGGACACAGCGACGTGACATGTACCATGCAGTGTACTGGGTTCTAGGCTCTAAGAGGTCACTCCAACCCATGCCCTGTCCTCAGAGTTTGTAGCCAGAGAAGAGATTTTGTCACATGCTGGTCAATAGTGAAAGGCTTTGCCATGAACTGTACAGTGAGCTGTGCTGTGGGCTGTGCTGTGGGTTGTGCTGTGGGTTGTGCTGTGGGTTGTGCTGTGGGTTGTGCTGTGGGTTATGCTGTGGGCTGTGCTGTGGGTTGTGCTGTGGGCTGTGCCATGGGCTGTGGTGTGGTCTATGCCGTGGGCTGAGCCGTGGACTATGCTGTCAGCCATGTTGTGGGCTGTGCCATGGGCTATGCTATAGGGGTGTGTTGTGGGTTATGCCACGAGCTGTGCTGTGGGTTGTGCCGTGGGCTGTGCTATGGGCTGTGCTGAGGGCTGTGCTGTGGGCTGTGCCATGGGCTATGCTATAGGGATGTGTT
>NW_021604728.1:540088-543370 GCF_004785775.1 Grammomys surdaster
GGGCTGTGCTGTGGGCTGTGCCATGGGCTATGCTATAGGGATGTGTTATGGGTTATGCTATAGGCTGTGCCGTGGGCTATGCCGTGGGTTATGCTGTGGTCTGTGCCGTGGGCTATGCTGTGGGCTGGGCAAGAGCCAGGGCTCAATGAGAACTTGGATTTGGGAGAGGTATGTGGGCAGATTTAAGAACGAGCACAGAATTTTTCAGGAGAGGAAGAGGTCCATCTGAAGCCATGTGTGTGTGTGGGGGGGGAGGTCTTCCTGAACAACAAAGAACTTCAGACAGTCCTGGACATCCAGAACCCTGCCTGGACTCTGATTTAGACTTAGGGTTGGGGGCGAGGAGAGCAAACTGCAAAGCTCAGTGGGCTCAGTCTTGGGGTATCCAGGATGGAGCTTGGTCCTCCTAAAAGCCACGGGGAGCCCTGGAGGAATCAAGTAATGGCAGGGTGCTGGGAGTCCTGGAGGAATCAAGTAAGAGCTGGGAATATGTCAAGTAAGGGCTGGGAATATGTCAAGTAAGGGCTGGGAATATGTCAAGGTGGGGAAGAGTTTGCACCTTCCTCACCTCGATCTTGGCACAGGACTCCTGACTTAGAACAACACAGTCCCTGGTTTCCTTCCACCCTGAGCAAGCTGGAGATCAAAACCACTGTCATAACACCTGAATGACGTTCTGAAAAACTCTCGCCTAACTAGGCCAACCAGGAACCCTGGCTGGCATCCAAGTCACACCTGTAGCTTGGGTCCCCAGATCCAGGGGGCCTCACCTCATCCAGCCACACCTCCCTGTACCTATGCCTTCCCCCTGCATGACAGACAGATGCAATGATCATAGCCTGCACCTCACATCAGTGAGGCCCCACTGAAGTTATGGGGTGGGAGACAGAGGCCCAGGAAGGGAAATACTAAGATGCTCCCCCACGGTGCATGGGTAGGGTCAAGTGGGTCCTGCTGCTGAGTCTCAGTTTCCCTGTGTGTGCTATGAGATCACAGACACGGGACAGGGCAGCTAGGAAACTCACTCATGAAAATATTTTGATGACAGGCAGCAACTGTGGCTAGCAGCACCCCAGTCTAGACCTCAACACGGCTGAGGGCCCTGTCTGGTCTCCTGACCCAGTAACAGAGACACATACACCAGGCTAGTCACAGAGATGATTACTCAAGGCTAGTCACAGAGATGCTTAACCCAGGCTAGTCACAGAGATGATTACCCAAGGCCAGTCACAGAGATGTTTACCCTAGCTAGTCACAGAGAAGCTTACCCCAGGCTAGCCAACCTTGGCTCACACCTGCAAGTAAAGTTTTGCTAGCATGCAGCCTTCCTTACGACTATTTTCAAGTCATTGTGGTCTGAGTCTGGACTTTGCAGACAAACAATAGTTAACCAAAAATCTGGGCACCCCATCACCCAGGTAAAACAAACCACTATGTTGTATAATCCACAAATCCCAAATATTAACCGGCCCCTGTGCAGAGAAAGTTTGCCAACCTTCAAACCCGAGGCTCAAGTTCATACATGGAATAAAACATCAGTACATGCTCTAGACACATAAGGATATCACACCATGAGTCTTAGGGAGTCTGAAATACCCTTACTGGTCTCTGTAACCCTACCTTTCCTCTTAGATGACCAGACACTTTCTTACCTCCAACTGAAAAAATAAAACCAGTGAACCAGAGTTGCTCTAAAAATGCTTTTCAATTAAAAAAACAAAAACAAAAACAAAACAAAATCAGTCCAGGTGTTTCCACAGAAGGAAGATAGAGTCTCTGAGTTGGAGCAAGCCAGCCACATCAGGCCAGAGAAGCATACTGGAAGCTGAGCCTCAAACAACAAAGACAAAGATGGGATAGCCTGGGATTGGATGCCCAGGCTAGCCTACAAGTCTGTCAAGGCTGCTTGATGTCTTTTTGAAACAGGGTCTCACACAGCCCAGGCTAGCCTTGAATCTGAGGAATTCTATCCTCTCATGTCCACCTCCCCAGGGCTGAGATTACATCTGTGAATAGCCAGGCTGCTTCTGGTGTATTAAGGATCAAACCTGGGGTTTTATGCAAGCTAGGCTTGCATTCTGCTTCTGGTGTATTAAGGATCAAACCTGGGGTTTTATGCATGCTAGGCTTGCATTCTGCCAAACCAAGCTGCATCCGCAGCCCGGTGGATCCTCCTGACAGCCTGTGGGGACCAAGACCACACGACTGAAAGTGACAGGCTAGATTTGAACACAGTTCTTTATGAGTCCAGAGTTCACGTCACATTAAACAGCCACTGGACTTAGGAGCCATTGCTTACGTCCATCCCAGCAGTGGGGACAGACTTCTCTGGGCGCTATGTTAAGAGCTCATCCCCAGGTCCTACCTCTCGAGGCTTCCGTGAAAGCCCACCTCTGAGTCTTTGGAAAGAGGGGAGCCAGTTTGATGTCCCTCTCACCAGGCTCTCCTCTCCCATTACAGAAAACCAGGTGTCAGGTCTTCCAGAACCTGTGTGACCTCAGGGGCTTGCCTGTCACTTGGCTGCTATCCCTTTGGTGATTGGAAGGCGAGAATCAGCTGACAGAATCGTGACTCTGTGACCTGGAGAAGCCCCCAGTGGGTGTTTCCCACCCCCAACCACCCTGTGGACTGCTGGGAAATGTTCCTTAATCTCTCCCTTGAGGGTGGGAGAAGTCTTTGAAGGATTGAGCGCTGGTGACTGGCTTAGCTCTGAGAGTTCCCACTGGGCCTGTAACACCCAAATGCAGTTTCTGGCATAACCCGGGGAAGGTGGGGCATGGATTCCTCAAGCAGCAGAGGCCTCCAAAGGAGGAGGCAGGTGCGGGGGTGGAGGCCAGTGACTGAGTCAGTGTGGCCTCACCTCCTGTCAGATTCCCCCCGACAAGTCACATTTGGTAATACCCATACTCCACCTCGGGAGCGGTTTTCTCTGTTTGGCTTATGTCTCTAGGACACATTGGCTGGATTGGAGCCCAGAGCTGCTTCTCCTCGAAGGGTAGAGGTCAAAGTTCTTTGTCCCTGTGACCTTCTGAAGAAGACAGAGAAAGACCCCAGAAGACAGCACAGAAGCCAAGGCTAGAACTTTTAGGTCATGACGGAAGCATGACAAGCTCCATCAAAGACACCCTACAGGCATGGTCATAGCCTTCACAGTCTGCTGTCACCCAAGAGTGCAGCAGTGTTCCAACCTTCCCCTGGTTGGGGTCCTACGGTTCTCGTTTCTCTCTCTCTCTCTCTCTCTCTCTCTCTCTCTCTCTCTCTCTCTCTCTCTCTCTCCCAGTA
>NW_021604728.1:543470-555932 GCF_004785775.1 Grammomys surdaster
TTCTCGTTTCTCTCTCTCTCTCTCTCTCTCTCTCTCTCTCTCTCTCTCTCTCTCTCTCCAACTGGCTTATTCTCTTACATGTCCAGCCTTAGCAAGATGGCTCTATGCCCCTTGTTGTACCTGGTACCCTCCGACCTGTAACAGGGCACCCCAATTTCTCATACTCGTCCATACAACCCAACAATGGGATTTCTATATACCATGGGCCCTGTCTTCTGCTCACTGAGCTGACTCTGGTATTGCACACAGTAGGTCTTATAATTTGCCAGGTCCCAACAAAGCTCCACAGTGAGGGAGCCTTGCCACTGCTCTGGGCCTCCAGGGCAGTATGACTAGGAACCTGCAGAAGACGGCTGGTGGCTGAAGACACAGGACTTCCTGAGGGCCTACTGTGCTCCCCCAGGCTCACAGTCAGGGTGTTCCCCCAGGCTCACAGATGGGTGCTCCCCCAGAATCACAGTCAGGTGCTCCCCCAGGCTCACAGATTCATGGTGCTCCCCCAGGCTCACAGATAAGGTGCTCCCCCCTGGTTCACAGACAGGGAACACCCACAGAACCTGCTCTTATCAGTAGCCCTGCCTCAGAGCCGGGGTCCTAAAACATTCCCTGGGGGCTTTAGATCCAGAGAGGGAGAAGAGAGAACACAGGCTAGACCTGGCTATGGCTGGCAGATAGCAGCCGTGGCCTCTGCTCTGTGAAGGCCCCCGTGCCCACCCTGCCTGGCTACAGCATGGATCTCGGGGATGATATCTGAGTTCTGAGTGATATTTAAGTTGACCTCAGGCAGGAGCATGGGTCCCCAGCTCTGCAGTCATGTCTGGATGGGGGAGCGGGTGTGGACAGGAGGGGGAGGGGGGAAGTCGGTGGGGCATCCGTGGAGATAATTTTCCCCCATAATGGGTGCTACGTTCCCTCCCATGTGCCTCGTGCACACTTCAGGGTCAGTAAGAACTCTGCACACACCAGTGTCTGCACACACAGTGTGCACACATACAGTATCTGCACACGAAATGTCCGCAGCAAATGGTCTAGAGGACAGAGTCAGGATGTCCCGAGGTTACCCCCTCCTGCCCCTACATGCACACACCATTGTTGTCCCTGACTTCTCTAAATTAAGTGAAATTTAGAAATGAGACCCCACCCAGTCAGTCCTTTATAACCAGCCAGGCCAGGCTGTCCCACAGAGGCCACAGCCACAAGGCCAGGCTGTCCCACGGAGGCCATGGCCATGAGGTCAGGATAACCTGCTGGATTCATCCCAGTCAGTCGAGGGCTAGCTCCTGACAAGTGTCTCTCCTACAGAGAGCCACCACATCTCCTGACAGGAAGACCCTCCACCCCACGGTGGAGATTTGGGGTCACCGGATTGTCTCAGGGTTACAGGATGTCCTCGAGGTCACCAGACATCCTCGGGGTCACCGGATATCCTCAGGGTCACCGGACCTGGCTCAGCTCTCAGGGTTCAGCCCCACATGGTCACAGGCCACCATGAGTCCATCTCAGTTAATAGCGGTGCTGAGCGTGTGACCTCACAGATCCCCAGAACCACAAGCAACTGAGCCAAAGTTGGCACACAGGAGGCGTGCACTTCACAAGTGTGCTGAACCATGGCTGAGGCAGGAAGGCGAAGACCACCTCGGGCTACATACTGAGCTAGAGCCAGTCCAGGCTATCCCTCTGAAAACAATGAACCCCACTGGCGCCTCCCCTGTGAAAGCCCTGGGTCAGGTGAAGTGGTAACTTCACTCAGCGAAGTCTTGGAGATGCAGGGGATGAAGGGTAGTGGTGATGATGGTGATGATGATGAAGTCAGAAGTAATCATAGCAGATGTCTCACTAGCTGTCACCCTCATCACCATCACCGTCATCACCAGGCCTGTAGCTCATAGCCTGGGGCTCCCCCCCTACTCTAGGCCCAGTCCACAGCTGGACTGGGAATCATGAGACTGAGGAAAGCCTGGCTTTCCCAGCTTGCCCCAGGAGCCCCAGGAGGCCTTGCGCCATGACAGAGCCCGAACGAGCCCCCAAACAGGCTGCCATGCCCAAGCCGCAGATCTCTCCCAGCCTTGCCGGAGCTCCATGGCAGAAGCAGGAAGAAAAGGGGAGCCTCATCCCAGAACAGCGCCAGTGCTTGAGGCCCAGGGGTCTCATCCCAGAGAACCACTGAGCATGTGAGGAGGGAGGGAGGAGCTGAAACCATGTGGGGGAGGGGGAAGGAGTGGAAACCATGTGGGGGAAGGACCAAAAACCACGTGGGAGGGACTGGAAACCACATAGAGGGAAGAGGATCGAAAACCATGTTTTCGTGGAAGACTAGGGTCTGATTCTGCCACTGCAGATCTACCCAGGCTGCACTGGGCCAGAGACTGTGTCCTGGGAAAGAGCTCAGGCTAGCCTCTTCCATGCCATGTCTCACCCGGCCCCAGCTTCCTGGGCACATATCATAGGAGGGGAAACTGATTCAGAAGAGAAAAAAATGTTTGAAGTGGAGCTTCATAGAAGAGCAGCAGGATTCGAACCCAGGCTTGCTGATACCATTCTGGCCCTTCCCATGCCTCAGTGTGGGCCTTGAACGGATGGGGAAACTGAGGCCCAATGTGTGCTGTAGCGACCACCGGTAGCCCAGGCTGGAGATGCAAAACAAATACCCTCCTCCTACACTGGAAACAGAGCAGCGAGATGACTTATCCAGAGCCACATAGCTCCAATTAGAGGCTAGCCCAAAGGCTAGGCTGGGCTGAACTCCCTGAGTCTAGCTCCTACTGGTTCCCCCACAGATGGGCTTACTCTAGCAGGCCTTCTTCCCCTGAGCCCTGACACTACCATCCTCCCAGTGCTCAGATGAGGAAATCCACCTCTGATTTCCCTAGCCAGAGTCTTGTGTTACCGTAAGCTAAGCTAGCCAAGGTTAGCATGTTCATCTGTAAAATGGGTCTCAGTAATGCGGACACTGAGGGTAACCCACTGCATGCCCGAAGCCCCACTGTGTGACTACAGAATAGCTAGGACTTCCCCATGTGAGTCAAGACCCCTCTTATGGAGATCAATTGTGGGGGGGGGAATAGGGGCATTGCATGGGGGCGTGGCATGTGAGGGCGTGGCTGTGGGATGTGGCTGCAGGGGGCAGGGCATGCGGGGGCATGGCTTGTGGGCGTGGTGGGAGAGGCATGCAGAGAGGTTTGAGGACCAAGACCTGGGGAAGCCTCATCGAGCTCCACCCTCCCTGTCACTGCTGGGAGGCTGAGCCCAGCACCACCATCCAGACCTCAGTTTCCCTATCCGTGAGTCCAGACACAACATAGCTTGCAGTGAGGACTGACATCATCTGAGCCTGGCTGAGCCTGCTGGTTTGAAGCAGTGAATGAGTCCTAGCCTGCGCTACACCACCACGTCTAAGTGGTGGCCGCCATCAGTGCCCATAGGAAGGGAAAACCCTTCACTAAAGCAAGCCGTCATTCCCACAGCTCAGGCTCTGCTCGGTGTCCAAGGATAAGGAGGGGGTCCCGCATTCCAGAGTCCCAGGCAAGGCCCAGCTTCTCCCAGCATACCCAGAGCAGCCAAGGCTTGCCACCTACTCCCCCACCCCACCCCCGCAGCTCCACCCCGAGATCAGCTGGGGCTGGTGTGCTTTGGACCAATTAACCCTGACAGGGTCCTGGGCCCGTGTCTTCCCGGGCAGAGGTGGCTACTCTGAGGGAGAGAAACTTAGCTGCCCCATGCTGGGGGTGCTCAGGCTGCTTGAGGCCACCTCTACTTGGAGACAGAGATGATGATGAATTTATTGAATGTGATTTCTGCGAGGACCCCACCCCCACCCCCGATTAAACTGTGGGTCCTTGCTTGTCTTCAGATGCAGCCAGGCAGGCCTGGTCACATAGGTTTTTAACCCAACCCTGTTAAAGGATAATAAAAAAAAAAAAAGACAATGGGCAGGGAAGCCTAAGATGGTGGGAGGCTGGCCAGCAGCACCAGGGCAGGCAGGGGACAGTATCTAGAGCAGCACTGTGACCCTTTAACACTGTTCCTTGTGTTGGTCACCCCCAGCCATACGATTATTTCCGTTGCTACTTCATAACTGTGAGTTTGCTGTTATAAATCGTAATGTAAATGTCTGATAGGATATCTGATATGTGACCCCTGTGATAAAGGTCATTTGGCCCCCAAAGGGCTCACTACCCAAAGGTTGAGAACTGCTAGCTTAGAGGAAGGTGTGGGGGAATCTCAGTCCCTGGGCTGTGCATAGCTGTGCTCAGGCTGCTCTTTCTTGACACTGCATGGCCCCAGGCTCCTCAATAGCCCTGATTTCTTCCAAGCCACCACAGCAATCAAAATGACACAGGACTGGCTATCTGGGGTACAGATTCATTGAGGGGTGGGTGAAAGAGCATACTGGGAAGGAGGGAGAAGAGAACAAGTGTGGATCCAGGAGGCAGCAACCATACCTGGTCACCTCAGCCCCAGCCTTTAGAGTATGAGTTTGAGGCAAGCCTGGGTTATGTCTCAGAAGAAGGAAGACCTACTGGGTGCTTCTCCCATCCCACCTTGTGACAAGCAGCAAGGTTGGGTCTGTGACTCAGCCATTGGGCTTGTGTCTTCACTGCTCACACCCACATGCAGGCGATGTCTGTGAGATGTTCTTAGCAGGACCTTCTACAACACTTTCTTCACATTAGTGAGGGGCAGGTTTTCCAAAGCCCACACAAGCAGAGATGGAAGAAGCAGCTGCCTGGAGCGGAGGGTTTAAAAATGAATGCATCTGGGCCAGCAAAATGGCTCAGTGGGTGAAACCACTTGCTGCCAAGTCTGACACCCTGAGTTCAATACCCAGGACACATAGTAGAAGGGGAGGACCAACCTCTACCTCCAACCTCCAGGTACACTCTATGAAATGTGTATGCATATAAACAAGTAATAAGTGAGGAAAAAAAATTTTTTTTAATTTATAGAAAACCACCAGTGTTCATGCCTCAACAGATGTGTTTTTGTACTGGCTTATACTGGAAAACGCACAGCCAACCTAGGAAGCCCCATACCCTAGTCCCTGGGATCATCTCAACCTCAATCTCCAGTCTGATCTCTCCTTTGGTCCTGTCCAAGGTCGCTGTGAGGGACGATGGCTCCCCCCTCTTTCTGCAGCATCCCTCAACAGCCCACGGGTCCCTGATCCAACCAATCAGTAATGTAAACCATGTCTGTCCATCAAGGCCTGTAACAGCTATGCAGGAAGTCCTACCATAGTCATCCTGGTCCTGAAGACAGTAAGAAGCTGAAGTGGGAAATGGTTTATCATGGGAGATGTGAGGAGCAAGGGTAGGTGGATGGGCCCAAATGGAGATTTCCTCCCAGGCAGAGATGGATGATCTTGGAGAGCATCTAAGCCTCAGGGGTCAAAGACAGCAGGGTTATGGGGTTGCTGTGCCCAGTATTATCTGTGACAGGCACTGGACCCACCTGAAATCAACAGGAAGCAGCTGCACCAGGGTGGCCCTGTGCCCCTGGACACACAAAGAGCTTCCCGCTCATCAGGAGAGGCCAGGATCCGTGTCTTGGATCCTGGAGGCCCAGTGGAGAGATAAGGCTGGCTTTGCCCCAGCCACATCCCATAATAATACTGATTCCCAGGGCTCTAGGCCCAGCCCTGTTGCCTATGGGGAGCACTCAGCAAATCTGTATTCTTGCAGGGCAGGGCGTGTGGGAGAGCTGTGTTACCTCCGGTACATGGTAGGGAAACACACTCCTGTGCCCTCGCCTAAACATGGCTCACATGAGCCATGTAAGTCTGCATACCATCCCTCTAAGATGGATGACCTTGGGCAGCACACGACCTTCAGCTGAGCCTCATTTTCCCTGTCTGTAAACTGAGATTTAGGCCCCGGGTTCATATTCCTTTGCCACACACAGAACTGGGAGGGAAACAAAAGACAGAAGCTTCTAGAAAGGTGGAAGCCAGGACAGTCACCTGGGTGGAGCCTGTGCCTCCCTGCTTGTGACCTCCGTGGGCCTCAGGAACCATGGCTGACGGACAGAACAGAGATGGCAGACACCTTAGATCAGCACATAAATCCTCCCTTGACCTGAGCAGAGGACAACAGACTCCCTGGGTGAGGCAAGCTGGACCACCTTGGTGCCCCAGCTCCCCTCCTGGGGTGGCAGGGACATCCCTTGCCCTAACCAGTATCCTGGCTCTGAAAGAGAGAATGTTCTGGATACCTTGGATTCCAATAAGCCCCAGTTAACTGGAAATTTATGGTGACACAGACTCTCACTTTCCAGAATCCAAAACCTCCTCAGCTCCCATCACCCCCACAATGAAATACCGCTGCCCTAACCATGTCTCCGAACCCTCTGGACAATACTACCCTTGAGCCTGCACTGTTGGACACGGCTGGCTTCAAGGCAGGAGTTCATGTTACAATGTTACAGATCCAGAAAGTCTGTGGATGAAGCAACAGCTACAGTGTTTACATTCTGGGCATCCGCAGCTTTGATCTGATATCCCAGAATGCCACATTCTCACCATCTATAACTCAGCACATGTCCCCATCTCCCACAGACCTCTCTGTAGCCCAGGCTATACACTGTGTAAGTCCTTCCTCATTTCCAGGCTGGTCCATCTTGCTACTCTGTCTTGCTGTCTGTGGGCTCCTTCCATAGAAGGCAGACTGCACCAGAGTGAGGCAGTCCCTGTGGCTCCCTGTCGCCCCCGCAACATGGTGGAGGGCTTGATGTGCACCTGTTGAATGATCTGAGGTTTATCCTGAACTCAGGCCACTCTTTCTTGGCTTCCTGGGCACTACTGATGTGTATTGCTGGATGGGTTGTTGTTGTTGTTTGGGAAAGAGGCCACACCTCACACAGAGTGGAACCTTTAATAGCCTGCCAGGCCTCTATCCAGTAGATTCCAGAAGGAGCTGGACTCAGAGTAACAACCAGAGCTGTATCTAGATGCTGTCAAATTCCCCTGGGGGACGTCTCCCTGAAGCCACCATAGCCCAGTCGGCAACCATGAACACTGAAGTTCATAACTGTTGAGGGTAGAGAACCATCCCTTCCCTCTATGTTCAGTACCCCAAGCTCTCTGCTGCTCAGCCAACACCCACTCTTGAGAAGATCACAGGATTCTACCTGTCTACAGAGGAAGGAATCAGTGGTCAGGAGGTGGAGTTTCTGACCAAGGTCACACAGCACAGGGGTGGGGGTGGGGGATTCAACGCAGACCTTCCAGTTCCTTACACCCTACAGCAGCAGAGAGAGACCTCAGTCTGTCAACACTCTGTCCCCAGATCACTCTCCCTGTTCAGCTCCGTTCTGCAGGTTGCTGAGGCCCCACCTGAGGTGCTAGACACTGGGGTTTTTGCGGGTGTACTGTCAGCTCCCAGACTGTTTATGGCTGGCTCTGGCTCCTTGCCCAGAACTGGGAGGCTAGGGTCGGGGTAACTCATGAATTCCTCCAACGGGGGGTGGGGAGGGGTGACCGTTACGCACACCGGGACCGCTTCCTAGCCGGGTATTGCTGTCAGGAGGAAGAAAAACACCTCCGTGCATCCAGCTGCTGGCGACCAACAGTGCCTGACAGTGCTTGACAGCGCCACCAGCCCGCCAATGCCCGCATGAGGTCTGTCCAACAGGCTCAAACAAGAGGGTCTGTACACAACTTGCCTCCCACCCTCCAGCCTGATGGTGAGGTGGAATCATTACTGCAAGGATGGCGTACCCCATCCCTGTGACACTGTGACACGCCTTGGTTTCTCCAACCCTTGGGTCGGACAAACAGTGAAAGCGATGCTTGGTGTGTATGTCTTACGTCTCTGAAGGTCTCATATGATAGGCAGCCGGCAGAGCAGGCTGTCAATAAAGGCTGGAGCTGTGCTCGGGGTTCCCAAGTGCCGGCTCACTGAGGTAGAACTCTTATTAATCTCGATAGAAGCACGGAATGACTGAGTAAAGTACCCAAGGGCACACGGTAGGAAGGAGAGCTGCTGGGGTCTGAACCCAGGTATGGCTTTGGGGTTTATGCTTCTGCAACGTTACCCAACACCCGCTACTTTCTCGCTAAGACTTCTATAGGGCAAACAGTCCACATCACAGATGTCAGTCAGCAAGTGAGGAAAGGCATGTCAGACACCACACAGCTCAGAAAAGCCTGAGAGCTGGGCCTGAGGCATAGTCTCTCCTCTGGAGGGATGAGGGCCATCACAGCCTCCCCAGAATCCAGACCCATCTGTGAGGGTGAGCACAGTCCAGGAGGCTGAATGCTCCTGGGGGATGTGTGTCCTAGGGGCAGTCTAGAAAGGTTTGGAAATTTCTGGTTTGAAACCTGGCTTTGGTCCGTACAAAACTTAGCTGGATGAGATCCTGGCCCCCAGTGAAAAAGAAAAGGCCTCAGGCAGGCTCACTGGAAGCTATGCTGTGTGATCTTTTCTGAGTTGCCTGACCTCTCTGGGCAGTTTTCCCAGCTGGGAAATGTCTTAGGACAGGAAACATTAAAGACAAGCATAAGTTTCTCCCATCTTAGAATATTCACTTTAACCCTGTCTCACACATGGAGATAACACAGAGCTGTGTTCTGGGGTTCCGGTGTGTTCTTCAGAGGCAGCCATCCTGATCACCTGAGTAAGACAAGCCCACCAGCCAATCCCAGGGAAGCCGAGACAAGTGGAAAACACTTTCCGCTGTGAGCTGTTGTCTCGCCTGTACCTGATCTCCTGCCCAGAACAGTCATTCAGGCAGAGACTGCTGGACCTGGCCCCCAGTGCGGCCCCTTGCTGTGAACCTAGGACAAAGCAGGCCCTTCCCCAGCTGTCACCTATAAAGGAGCTGGCCTGCAGGCAGGCAGACACAATCAGAGAGAATCATGGGAACTCCCCACACTGGAGAGGTGAGGCCACTTTCAAGGGTAGAGCCAAGGCCCAGGGGCTAATTGCTCAATGCATCAAAAACACCCCAAGCCTACAACAAGAAAAAGGAAAGAAACCCACATGGGGCAGATGCAGCCCTCTGCTTGTCTCAGCCTAAACATGCATGGTCAGTCCCCGGGCTTTCCCGCAGCAAGGGGAGCTGGGGTGCCATCCGCATCTGCCCGCTACCAAACACACCCATCATCCTACCCCCAAGTTCAAATGAAACTTGCTCCTGTTTGGGAGAAGAATTTCATTAGAGGGAAAATATAATATGAAAATACCCATTTAGTAGGAATATGCTATTAATTCTTAGTACTACATGCAGAAGGGAAAATTGCATTTTTATCTAAATGGTTTTTCTGCATAAGCCATTTACAATGTACTTTGCTTCTTGTAATAGGCCCTGCTAACCATTAGTGCCAGGACACCCAGACGGAGAGCTGAGATCGGCCTCAATTTACTGTAACCCCCCTAAAATGCTATTCAGATGGGGAACTGAGCAAAAGGGCCCAGATGCCTTTTTTTTTTTTTTAAAGGAAGAAACAAAATATTGCTGAGCAGGGGAGAGAGAAGAGAAGAGATAGTTAAACCAAAAGCAAATGTCACTAGCTGCCATGCCAAAGCCCCGTTGCGTTTTGGTTTTGTGGTTCCAACCATCCAACCAACCCTGCCCGTGCAGATCCAATGCACTACGGCACGATGGTGCACACGTCTCCGTCAAACAAGCAAATAAGGGTACGACAGAATTCAGAACATCAAAACAAACTATTTTTAAACACGGAGCAAACAGTGAGGTGGCAAGACCGCTATTTCCCACTAAACCTCGTTCCTCTAGCTGTGTAAGCCTAGATCGTGCAAACAGCAGCACCTAATGCCACACAGAGGTTCCTGGCCATTCTGAACCCTGCTACTCGGAGCTCTAACGGAATGCTCACCACGAGAGATGTGGGGTCAGTGGCAGGGCCACCTCTGGCTTCGTGTCTGTCCCCAAAGTATTTAGTGTCAAGTCGGCTCAAATTTCTTCAAGAACAACACTCTTTCTTTTTTTCTCAAAGTGTCTTTTTTTAAAAAAAAAAATCTCCCAGCTTTCTCCTTTGGATTCCCAAAATAACTACTGAATACCAAGTATGAAAAGCTAAATTAATTCATTAAAGGGAAGCGAGGCTGTAGCAAAGGCTGGGCGCGGGGCTCCCTCACTACCGTGCCTCTGCCTGCCGTCTTCTGGCACGACCTGGCCCATAAATTCTTACTACCATCCAGGAGCTCAAAACGTCATAATCACGGTTAAGAAAGGTAACCGGTGTGCCCCTACCCTGCCAAAGTACCCCAAACAAGGGAGATAGGCGTCGTAATTACAGGAAATGACTCTGGTTTTAAGGGTTAGATAAAGACCCTCTCCAAATTTAAAGCCAGACACTGATGTCCATTAGAGTTTAACAGGCCCACATAAAAAAGAAATCGTGTTCTCATCCTTCCAAACGCCCATTTCCTCAGAGCCTCAAGTTCACTGAAGGTTGGTGCAGCGCCAAAAAAACACCCAGGCTGGGTCTGGCTATGCGAAGACAAGGCCTTGGAGGAAAACATGTGAGAGTCAAAGCAAAGGGAGGACCCAGGGGGTCTCAGGAAGATGTTTGCTCAAGAACTGTCATCACATCATCTTACTTTATGGTGGTAGTTGCTTTAGAACGTGGAGTTTTCAAGCACCGTCTCAGAGACAGGCACGGATGAGGAGCCCACAGACAAAGAAGGCCAGTGGTGGAAGGGACCACCGTCAATATGACACGTGCATCCCGTGAAGACTGTGTTCAGAAAGGTCGGTCTGCCATCTCCGTCCTTCCTTCCGGCTTATGAAGCCCCAGCCAGCATGGCTTCCCTTCCTTCTTTGGAAGTGCACCCACGCATTTCTGAAGTTCCACGCACACACAGAGGCCCACATACCACCATTCCTACCGTTCATTATGCCAAGAGTTGAGCAGGGTGCCCCAAACCACTTTGAGACGCCCCAGGCTGGGGGTCATGCTACTTGCCTCCCAGACTGTTAGGAATTAATGCTCAGAAACATCCCAGGGTCCCAGGATGGGGGCATGAGAAGAGGCTGTGTTCTAAACACTGCCTCCAAGGCCCTGGGTAGTGGAAACAGCTGAATAGCTACCTTCTCTCCAAAAGAGTACAGCTGAAAGCCACTGTCCCCTCTTCCTGGCCTGTGAAGGGATGGGGGTGTGGAGATATTCTTCTGTGACCAATGACTGGATTCCTTCACTAATGCGCGCACGTAAGTGTGCGTGTGCGTGCACGTGTCTGTGTGTGCAGACCCTTCTAACCTCACATGCTTGCAAATGGTTCTCACAAATCAAACGCAAAATAAATGCTTAATCTCTAAACCGAGCCAAATTCCGAAATACACAAGGAACTTCACCAGCATTCTCCCAGAGGCCCAGCAGTATAGCCAGTTCAGGGAAACCTGATCATACCAAGATCGGTGAAGCCTCCACCTCACACCAAATGGGGACAGAACTTTGTCTGAGCTTTGAGGAGCAAAAACTATCTTTTAATTTCCTAGTTAGAGTTCTGAGGCCTTAGCTCAGAAAGACACACATGCATGTACACAACACATACACACAGAGAGAGAGAGAGAGAGAGAGAGAGAGACAGAGAGAGCCAAAGCCTGGATCATTTAGATACAGTTGGAGCATAAGGATCAGGCAATCACTCCCCTTTCAAAAAAAAAAAAAAAAAGCCAAATCCTGGCCTTTCGCTCAGCCACTAGCAAGCTACGAAACAGAGATGAAAAGATGACCTGTTTTAATCAGCCAGGCCTTTCACTGGGGTGTGAGGGTTTCTGGTCCCTTAAAGGCTGAGCAAAAGTCCCTTTGCTGTGGCCCCTTCCTATACCTGCTTACCCCAAGTCAGGAAATCTCCCTTCTGCTAAATTTGTCACTAACTCAAGTTCCCTCTCGCCTCACCATTCAGAAAAAGGATAAAAATATCTCCTGAGTGGGAGCCTGCGCCTGCCTCGGGGACTGAGGAAGGTAGGACCAGCCCACAGATCTCCAGGGGAAAGGCCACTCCCCGTCGCATTGTCCCTGGCTTACTGACCGACCCCAGCACACCCTCTAATCTCACTGCATCTGTAGGACGTCTCTGGAGGGATATTTCTGTGACTCAAGCCACCGAGGCTGAGAACCACACCAAAATGATTCCTGACTGCAAGCAGATCTTCCAAGCAAATGCTTCCATGTCTGTGTCCCTCCACATCCATGGCCCTGTGGGAAAAGTTCAGCTCTGTCATTTGTGATGGGTACGTCAGTCTTGGAGCAATTTCCACACTCTTGCCTCCGTCCGGGTGGTGGAAATGATTCCCATTGTTAGAAATTATTTTCCATCCTAAATCTTGAGATGCAGTAAATAACACTGTACTCTTAGGGTGCACTTCAGCCTGTCCATCATCTCTGAGGCACCCACTCCTCCCACTGTAAGAAAATGTGCTATACCCGAGTCTTTCAAACTGGGAATAGCTCTCTCTCTCTCTCTCTCTCTCTCTCTCTCTCTCTCTCTCTCTCTC
>NW_021604728.1:555942-559754 GCF_004785775.1 Grammomys surdaster
CTCTCTCTCTCTCTCTCTCTCTCTCTCTCTCTCTCTCTCTCTCTCTCTCTCTCCCTGCCTTCCGGCTCCTGAGAAAGAGAGCAGAACACCCCACAACCTTAAAGCAGTTAAGAGTTTCAAACAGGAGAAGACCCGCCAACTTCTAGCAGAACCTCAGCCCAGGCTAGCTTCCTCCCAAAGCTGATCGGGGGAAGGGGGTCTCTGCAGCCTCACCCACTGGCTCAGATCTAAGGGATCTTCGCAAGTATCCTATTCCTGGTGGCCACTGTCAATCATTTAACAATGCTGTGTTCTAAGATCCAAGGACGTCATGGTAACTGGGAAAGGTCCTGTGCCCTGTGTCCTGAATGACTAGTGAACTCGTGTGTGTGTGTGTGTGTGTGTGTGTGTGTGTGTGTGTGTGTGTGTATTGGGGAGAGGTATCAAATGAGCACATGCATAGAGAGATTCATTAACTATCATCTCACGTCCCAGAGACTCCTAGATATAACCAGGAAAGCTAGACAAAGCGTGATAGGGTTTCCAACTTCACAACGGACTCATGGTCCCATTCACTCCATGTGAAGCCCAAGGCATCAGAAAAGCCAGAGCATCCTGTCAGCCCCAGGAAAATGCCTTTCCCATGCCTTAGGGTCAAAAGAAACCTTTCAGCTCAAAGAATCCCATAAATACCTAACAGCACCTCGGAAGAAAAAGTCACTTTAAATCTTGGAGCTCAGATACCGACTGAGTTGCCACAGGCCAGTTTCAGGGTAAGGGAAAGGACAAGATGTTCAGGAGTCCCTCAGAGTCAGTTCATGGTTCCCCCGGGGCATCTGTTATCTGAGGGGGCTTGGGAGAGGTTCTGGAGCACAGTTCTCCACATGTCTTTAAAGCAACAAGCTTTCTATAGACCCTTGAAGGCAACGTGTCCCCAACATGCTTTTCCAACACAGTTTAGCTCATCCAGAGCAGGCGTCATCCCAGGTAGATTAGACGACAAACCCAAAACCAATGGCTGACAGTCATCTGAATCCTAGGGATGAGAGTTCTGAGAAGAGTCCAGAACTCTCCACAGAGAGGTCAAAGATGAAAAGAAAGATGGAGATTTTTAGCCACATAGTTTATTTATAAACTAGAAGGGACATGGAGTGGTAAACATGGTAAACCTCCATGTTTTAAGGGCAAGACTATCAAGATTTCAGCTTCTGCTGCCAGAGATGTGGTCTGCGCTGGCCTAAACTGACTGGGTGTTTTTTACCCTCCTTTTTTAGAGCAGTTCATTTCATATAAGATGTCTCTTCCGGGACATTCAGAAAGAGCCAGCGATCGAAACGGAATGTGCAAAGACCTCAATTGCCTTCTGTTTAAAGGTCATTTGGGTCCCTTCGATGATGTATAAATCGTGGAAGGATTCACAGGCAATCGCTATAAAGTTCTTTCTGATCTAGGTTCGCAAGGGAACGGGGAGAATACAGACCACCCAGCTTCCTCAGCCCTGAACGCCATGGCTAGGTCCAAGCCCCACTCTGAAGGTTCAAGGGTATTTACCAAAAGGCTGCTAGGTCCAAGCTGAAATAACTGGAGAATTGCAAGGCTCAGGTGGTGCCTCCTGGACTTGGGACCCCGATAGGGCAAACACTATGGCAGATTCTCCACTGGCCCCCCCAAACCTCAAGCTCATTGGTTAAAATATAGGCAAGAAAACAGAGCAGTCCTCAGTTCCCTCTGTTCACTATACCCCCCGCCAAAAAAATGATGCCTTTCAAACCTGATCCTCACCCAAGAAAAGTAAACTTAATTCCCCACTTCCGGGCACATCCCTGTAGAGTTTGGGGCCCTGGAAAGGCCACACCCACAGGGCTTCATTACACTTACACCCAATGGTGAACAACCAGTTGTCCCCAAATTGGACTGTCACACAGTTGCCCCCACATAAGACTGGATATTGCACGAAAGCCCTTGGAAGATGGGAGGAAATGGCAGCCACCTTGGGCTGGCAACCCATCCAGACAGATGTGCCAGGATCCCAGCAGCTGCTTGAGCTTGGAACCCCATTCTGGGCTTTGCAGTCGCCCAAACAGCTGGGTGTTGGGGATGTGAATGGCTTTGCCTTTGGACACAGAGGGTCCCTGCAGGCTGAACCATGACTAATTTGAAAGCCCGGCATCATCTCTGCCACATCATTGGCACCAAAGAATTACAATAAAAAAAAGGAATTTCCATAAACAACCAGCAGTGTCCGGTGCCCACATTTTGGGAGAGGGGAATCACCAACTCAATCATTTCTCCCCCTCATAGGAAACCAGACCTGGCTGAACTTAGCTGGGAAGACATTTCCACACCACATGGTTACACACAAAACCCAGCAAACAGTGGCTGTGTCTACTGCCGAGACACTGCAGGCGGAAGCCACCACAGGCCAGCAGCCCATAAGCCAGGGGCTTTGTAATCAGGACCTTCAAAACCAACGGTTTTGGCATTTGTGTCCGTTCCATCCCCTTATGGAATCAGAACCTGTCTATGGCCTCTGAGATGTAGATTAGCTCACTTCTGGGACAGCAGACAAGAAGACACGGATCTGAGGAAGGGGGGCACACTTGGCCACGTGCACACTTTTATGTGTGGGGAGAAGCGGCCCAGGACTTTCCTTTGCTTTTCATCCCGAGACCTGACAGAGGACTTGAATTCCACTTGGGCTACGCTTTCTCCAGCAAGCCCCCAGACTATTTATTCCAGCCTCAGTGTGTATGAGGAGGCCAGGGGACTCCAAACGCCACTCCATCACACACCGTGGGATCTATCAACATGTCTGCCTGCCATGAGCAATCAAATCCCACACTCAAATCTACCTACCAAAGATACATCCTAACAAATCTATCCTTACCAGACAGACCCCAGCTGAAGGTGAGGAAGCCGGGCTATGCCAGCTCCTCCTGGGCAAAGAACAAACAGAAAATTAGCCAAACAAGCATGCTGGTTACAGGAAAACACGCTAGCTAAGGATCCCTGGGCAAGGGAGGAGTTGGCGGTTCCTCCTGTTGCCTGCCTGTCCCCACACATTCCCCAGACATTTGATCCCATTATACAAAGCTGCAGGCTTTTCATCTCTAAAATTAGCCAAACAGAGGTAAATACAGTATTCCTAACTGACAGTATTTATCTCCTAAATGATTTTGGCAAAGCAGATCAGCTCCCTGGGCAAGGAGCACAATCCAATGTTATTGTCACTTGAGTGGAGAGAAACGGGCCACTAGTGATTTGCTGGATTCCACCGTGTTGAAGAGTCCCTGATCCCCTTCAGCCAGCCCTTCCACCCAGAGGAGATTTTCAGCCTTCTCATTCACCTGGCCCTCTAGCACTGTGTATTAAAGACGCATATTTTATATCAGGAGAGCGGATCGAGTAGCTTGTTGGCGAGGGCAAGCTGTATTCTCAGGACCTATTAAGATTCTTTGTAGAAATTTAAATACCTCTGTCAGGCAAACAAAATCATATCAGGAATCATAGAATTTCATTGCTAGAAAGAGAAATGAGATTAAGCCACCCACGCGCCTTTTCCTAGAGCCCTCAATAAAACAGGAGCACATTTCAACAGCCTCTCACTTCCGGTCTGAGGGGGCCTCGCAAGAAATCGAAATGAATTTATATGAGAGAAAGCCATCATGAGGAATGCCTTTCAATCAGCCCAGGTTGTATGTAACTATAAGTAAATGGAGCCTATTGGAATGCACTGGTACTTAAAATAAAAAATAATAATAAATTATATATTATATATATATATAAATATATATATATTATATATATATATATATAATATATATATATATATA
>NW_021604728.1:559854-618944 GCF_004785775.1 Grammomys surdaster
ATATATATATAAAACAGAAAAATGCAGGAACAGAGTCTGTGGCAAGTTCAACTCTTTGGAGCTTCAGCCCCTTAAAAAGCCGTTGTCCTTTATTAATATTTAGTAGAAATGTATAATTGCAGATGTGTGCTACTTGGGGTTTTATGTCGGGAGGCGGGCAAGCAAGACAGGTTTATTACAGCCATGAAATATTAAACAAGCATAGAAGAACAGTAGTTATATGTCCTCCACTAGCCAGGGAGTGGGCAGCCGGAGCATAGGCTGCACAAAGCGGGCCCCTATCGATTTACAGTACCCTTGATTAGCACCTGAGGAGCTTGGGGTTCATCTTCCTAAGACACAGAAGTCACATGAAGGCATACAGACCGTGTTGGGTAATGCTTCAGAGGAAAGGAAATTCAATGTCGGCTTACTTTCCAAGGGAAAGTCCAAATGAGACTTCGAAATTCTGTCTCTAGTATACGAAGGTTGGACAAATGGCCCCCACCAGCCAGGGCTTAGCCAGGGCAAGCCTTCCCTCCTCAAGTCCACCCTCTGTCCGACAAAAAACTAGAGTTCCATTCCCGCCTGCCTAGCTATTTCTCAGCCCTGCCTGTGTTCCTAGGGGAACACAGGGGAGCATGAAATTCCAAAAATGTCTCCGGAGTCTCTGTCAAAACACGCAACTTCCAAAGGCGGGGAGACGGGACAAGGTTTGGGTGCTAACTGCACACAGAGGCAGTTCCAGCCTCACTGTGTGTGGAAGACCTTGTGGCCACAGGGTTCGACATACAGAGCTGTCAGCAGAAAGAGGGAAGTTCAGTGGGAGCAGACTTAGTATAGAGCAAGGATAATTCCTGTCTTGAAAAACATGGGGAGCAGAGAGAGAGGGAAAACAGATTTTTCCACGTCAGTACCCACGGCCAATCTCCTATTGGTTTTCCTTCCTTTGAGTCTTGAAGTTCCCCAAATCTACAATATTCCACATAGGTAGAGGTCTGGCTAACTATCTAAAACCCTTGCTGACAAAACAGAGACCTGAATCACCTCAAAGTCAGGTTGGCTTACCCTGACTGTTCCTTCACTCCAACTCCGAGGAAGAAGCCTCATGCATGAACACGGAGTTTCCTTACAGAAAGTTATTTGTCCCGTTGGCAGAGAAGTAAGGGCCGAGTCACCTAGAGAAGTTCAGTGGCCTCGTCACCACATGACCTTCTGGTCTAGACTTTTAAAGAACTGTAATGGGCTACTCTAGTTTGCTCCTCTCCCAACCACCATCTACAGCCCAAAGAGCAATCAGGGCATATGCCTGCGGCTCAACACTTGTGATGTCCCCGAGACTTCTCCAGCACAGATCACTTTGTAAAACAATGACTAGTAAGTATTCTGTCATCTGAGCAGAGAATTTCAGAAAGTGAGTTAATATTTAATCACATTAGTACTGGCGTGTTTTACAGTGAGACAAAATAAAATATCATTACAGAAATGGCCTCTGCCTAAGAGGGTGGTGGAGGGGAGCCCTTTCTGAGCTGGAAGGTAAAGGCCCATCAGGCCTCTGGGTATCCCCACTCCAGCTAATGGGGCTACAGGACTTTTAAGAAAAAGACCATTTTTCTTATATTTTCCCCCCGACCCCCGACTTATTTCAAAGTGGTTCTCTTCACTGGTTTTCAGCTAGGGCTCTCAGAGGCTGACAGAAAGCCGTGAGTATTTATTTATACAACCTGTACAGATGGAACTGTGGGGTGTTATTGTAATGAAAAGTTTAATCATCCTTATTTACTACCAGTAAGGGAGACAGAGTCTGAGAGACCTTATTAAGCCCCAGTTTGCAGCCCAAGAACAGCATTCAAAAACCTCACTTCATAGAGCTATCTAGGGTTCTATCCTTCCTACATCAGAGTGGGAAACAAAGGAGACCCAGTGGGTGTCCCCCCCCCCCACCAGGTTTGGGAAGCAGCTAGCCCTTTGGACACCAAGGAAGTCTCTGACTCCTCACACAGGAGGGCTTCCTCCGGTTTGCAGGAAGAATCAACCCAAAAGCAGTTGCCACATGCTTCCATAAATGTACGATCCTGGGACACTGAAACAAGCTAGAAGACATTTCTATAACGACATCTCAGTGCTCGCAGCCTGCATCTCTCCTGTTGAGAATGAGGTAAGAAGCTACATTTAAAAAAAAAAAAAACTCATTAAAACCTCCAACATGTCCCCACCTACTAAAGTTCTTCCAAAGACTGGAAGGAGAAATACTAACCCATTTTCTTTATTAATTCTCTGGGTTTTTGAAAACTTTTCTCACCCCATTTTGGCCAATACGTTCTTAATTACTGGAGGTAGCAGGCTGGGCCAGAAGTGACAGGACTGAGTTCTCTGCTAACTCACTATCGATTGTGTTAGATCGAGACGTTATATACAAGAAAATAAGGGGGTGGCGGGATACCCTGTCCAACTCCATTTTCAGAGCCAGAGGAGGGTGGAGGAGAGCTAAGGGTCCCAAACTAACCAATTTCTGGCCTTGCCTGGGAGTAGTCTGTGGAATGCTGATGCGGGGCTTGGTGTCTGTCGTGCATGCTAAACACCGAAATGAGAGCGCGCGTCTGGGCATCCCAGGCTGGGCAGTAGGGAGGAACAA
Organism: Grammomys surdaster; assembly: GCF_004785775.1. Classification (NCBI taxonomy): domain Eukaryota; kingdom Metazoa; phylum Chordata; class Mammalia; order Rodentia; family Muridae; genus Grammomys; species Grammomys surdaster. The sequence continues at coordinate 562,469 of NW_021604728.1, forward strand.
AGAGAAAAGCAGCCAGGCCACACTCATGAACCAGAAACCGAAGGAAGACGCCCCAGACAGAGTTCCAAATCACCCAAACTCCCATCTTCCTTTTCCTTAAAAGGGACTATCATATTTTCTTAAAACCTACTCTTCTGAGGATTTACTTAAGACACAGTAGACTGTGGGAGGGTTCAACCCGGAGCATAAAACTGAAGAGAAGAGCAGTAAGCAAGGGTACATTTTTTAAAGACAGCTGGCCACAGGCACCACGGTAATATTCTGTCCAGCAAAACCTGGAGAAGCTAACTAGGATTTAGAAACAAAGTAATGATGGGAGGGAAAAAAACAATGTTACCAATTTTTAAAAGCTACTAGCTATGTTTTTTTTTTTTGTAAAGAAAAAAAAAGCCCCATTAAAATAAAAACCTAAACTATTGCAGCCTATTCATCTCTGGATTTAAAAGCTGTTAGACTACCACCTTAAAGGCCTCCAGGCCTGGAGGGGAAGGGGTGTTCTGAATGCAAATGAGACCTGGGACTGGACATCTGTCACCAATGCCAAGTGAGATATTGACAAACGAAGGTCCTTTGTGCCTTAGGAATAGTCATAACCCCAAACACAACTGATGTCTTAAAGGAGTGCTGTAGTTGCTGCCAGGCAGAACCCTGCCCAGCCTTCACCCCCACTGTCAGGCAGATATACCTGAGACTGTGGTGTTTGCCTAGAACCCTGGCAGGTCCCCAGGTGTTTTGCTTTTCCCGTGAAACTCTCCAACTTAAACGCCCAAAGAGCTGTTCTCTAAAAACAAATGTCCAATGAGGCCTGGCCTCTAAGTGACACTGCCCATACCAGGGCGGGGACTTTGCAAAAGTATTATCACCTGAGCCAACTCCAGCTGAAGGCTAAAGAGGACAGGATGGCAGCCCTGCAGCCTTCCAGGTGTCCTATCAGAGAGGGGCCCCAAACACTTAACCAGAGGGACTGAGAGCAGCAAGGGTCTTAGTGGGAAATGGGAAGGGCCCAGCTTCTCTAAGGCCTGAACCCTGAAAAACTCAGAAAAATCGGGAGGTAGAAGGCATAACTTTAGATGATTCTCCAAAGAGGGAATCTAAGTTCTTGCCACCAGGAAAGCCAAATTCTACCTGACAGCCCAACAGGGTGCAACCAGAGAGTGCCCGAGTCTGAGTGGAGATGAAGAAGGCCAGCCTAGGCTAGGGCTGGCACCAGAAAACAAGGAAGGCGGGTACATATACCTTCTTTGTTGTTGGGGTTCTGGGACTTGGCCTTCTCCCAGGGCGCCAGCGTCTTGTCATCGTCTCCACCATCCACCAGGGCCTTGTCAGGCGGCATGTACCAGGTAGTGCTGTGTTCCGCCATCAGGGAGTCCAGATCGATGGTGCTCATGGCGTTCTTGACTGCTTCGGAGCAGCAGCTACCCAACTCGCTGTCACCATTCTGTGCTCCCGAGGCCCCTACAGCACACTCGGCTTTTTTGCCGCCCTTGAGCCCCAGGGGCTGGTCCTCTGAGATGCTAAATTGTTGTCTCTGCAGCTGGATCTGGGCTTGGAGGATCTCCAGGGGATGAATCTCATCAGGAGGCGGCACACCGCTGCTGCTCGTTGGGGTCCGGACCTGCTCCAGGCCTGGTGTGCCGGGATGTCCGGTACCCACGCCCCCACCATAGCTGTCAGGGGTCGAGGTAGAGGTAGACAGGATGCCCAGGCCCAGGGCAGAAGCCTTCGGTGTGTGTTCCCCAGCACTCACCCCTCGAGGCGGGAGTTTGGGTGAACTGGTCACCAGGGGACTTCGGCTGGCTTTGGCCAGGGCTGTAGTGTTGTCAGAACTGGAGGACACTTCGTCCTCATTCGCATAACTTGTGCTCACCTCTTCAGAGGCGAACTCACTCACGTGCGGGGAACTACCATCTGATTTGGCTGTACTGTCCAGGGACGCCATGAGGTCCGGCTGGTCCCCAAGGAGCAACTCAGCTCCCTTTCCCCACGATGGTGACGTGAGAGCTTTCTCATGGGGTGTGGGCCCTCGGGCCTCGTTCACTGAGCTTCCCCCAGCGGCTGAGCCAGGAGCCTGCTGCTGCCCCGGGCTCACCCCTGGTGCGCCCCCACTGTCAGGAGCTGCGGAGTATTTGTCAAAGAAGGTCCCGGGGCTCACGTGACCACTGTCCCGTTTTCTGCGTCCCCTTCCCCGGCCACTGCCCCCAGGGACAGGCTTGCCATCGTTACCCGACGTTGATTCCAGGGTGTAATTGGGGGAGAGACTGGTGCCGTCCCCCTGGATGGGAGGGTTGGGCTGTCCTGAGGCTTTAGAGCCACCACCACTGGTCCCAGAAGGGCCTCCAGGTCCAGGGGCCCCAGGAGTAGTCCCTCCAGGGAAGTAATCCGAGCCCGGGTTACCGGCTGCAACCGCGCTGTCGGGCTCGTTCTGGCTCAGTTTTCTCTTCCCCTCGGGTGGGTTCTTCTTGTTGAAAGTCACGTTGAGGTTAGGAGCACCCAGGCTGGCGATCATGTTCTGGCAAGCAGTGGAGAGCGCAGCCAGGCAGCTCTGGCCGAACAGGTTGTCCTTAGAGCTGGGCTTGTTAAAAGACCCCAACGACAGCGCGCCCAGCTTACTGGCCGAGTTGCGCTGGCTGGGTTGGAAATCCGGCTGGGGCGGGTAAGCGCCCCCGCCAGCACTGGAGCTGCCGCTGCCCGCGCCCGCGCTCGGGGGCGAATTCACGCCTGGAGCGCTGTGCGGCGTGGCCTGCCGGCTGCCTGAGCCGAATGGAAAGCCGGGTTGGCCCCCGAGAGCTGGCGCGGGGAAGTCCGGAGGCGGAGGCCGTCGCTCCGACGGAGCGTTGGGCAGTCCCACACCGGCCCCGGGCGACTGCAACTGGCCTAGGCCAGCCAAGCTGCCCCCAAACTGCAGCCCGGGCGAGGCCAGTGCGGGCACGTGGCCTTCCCCAGGCATCCTCAGAGGCTCCTGCAGAGAGCCTCGGAATAGCACCCCTGAACCACCCGGAGCAGGGGGAGGCGCCAGACTAGGGTCGTGCGGGCCACAGTCAGCCGGCAACCCCGCGCCTCCCATCCTCCGGGGCAGCAGGTCGCCGGGAGGGTGTGGACCCGGGAACCACGCGTTCTCCTGCGCCAGGTGGGGCGCCTGCTGCTCAAAGCCACCCAGGCGCCCCGCACCTGCGCTGCCGCCTTCGCGCTCAAAGTTCGTCTGGGCCAAGCCGCTCACGGAACCTCCGTGGACCAGGCCACTCTGGCCCACGTCCCCAGGATGGCCTAGCTGGGCCAGGTTGGGCTGTCGCAACCGCTGCTGCTGGTTCCGGGACGCCATCTGTTTAATCATGAGGGCCGCATTCTGGCGTTGCTGCTGCTGCTGCTGTTGCTGCTGTTGCTGCTGCTGCTGCTGTTGTTGTTGCTGCTGCTGTTGTTGTTGCTGCTGCTGTTGCAAGGACTGGTGGTCCGGCCCCGGGTGCTGCAAGGGCGGTCCCGAGGGAAAGCTGTCTGGCACAGGCGGTGTGAACTCGCCTGGGAGGCCTGGGTAGGCAGAGGGAGAGAGTTGGTTGTCCAGGGTGCCGTTATGCATGCTGCCATTCCACGAGGCACAGCGGTCCACGCCTGCGCTGCCGGGAAAGTCAAAACGCGGCCTCTTGGCCACGTTCATGTAGGGGGGCGCATCGAAATGCTGCAGCCTCTGGTTGGGCGCCTGCTGAGGAGGGGGATGCTGCATGCTGAAAACAGGCTCAGAATATGGGTGCATGCTCCGGTTCTCTAGCCGATGGATGGGATACTCGAACTGCGCGTGTTGGCTGGGCAGCATGGGGCCCCCGTCCTGCAGGCCTCCACTGGGTGTGCCAGCCTCACCCTGCTGTGGCCGCGGGAGCGCAGGAGGGCAAGAATTCTGTCGGACCAGAAGCCCGGGTGGTGGCGGTGGCTGCTGCGGGGGCTGCTGCTGCGGGGGTGGTGGGGCCTGCTGGGGAGGTTGCATGAGCGGGTGCCTGGAGCCCACTGCAGGCTCCAGACCCACAGGCATCTTTCGGGCCCCGCCAAACCTCTCGAAGAACACTCCGTGCTGCGGCTGTTGCTGTTGAGGCGGTGGCTGCGGTGGCTGGCCGTGCATCTTGGACAAACCCACCATGCCTGAGGCTCTGGGCATGGCCGAAGCACCCGGGAAAGCGCCCCCGGGAACCTGGCGACCCGCAGCATAATGTGGCAGCTGCCCTTCAGAGTCAGAGGGTGAAAACATGTCAAAATGTCCTGAGGGCGGCTCGCTCGGGTAATTGTATTCCAGGGAATCTACGGTTCCTTGGTTCGTCACCCTCCGGGGCTCCAGGCTGTGAGAATCCGAGCCGCTGGAGGCGGACAGGCCGTGGAAAGAGGCAGCCCGGTTAGGGCTCTGGTCTAGCGGCAGGCACGGGGCAGGCACAGCGTGGCCCGAGGTGCCCGAACTGTGGAAGTCCGGGAGGTTTCCTGGCCGCTGCGGGCCGAAGCCCTCCGGCCCCTGGCTCTCCGCCATGTGCTCATAACTCTCTGCGAAGGGAGGCTGGCTGCCCAGGCCGCCCGCTGCACCTCCATAGCCAAGCAGCCGGCCCCCGTGCAGACATGAAGCACCTGGGTCCGGACCACCGAAGTTGCCCCCAAAGTGGGGGTGGTGCTGGTGCGGGTGATGCCCTCCGGGGTGGCTGTGGTGAGGCTGCTGACCACCGAAGAAGCCGTGCACAGGCTGCGCCTGCAGCCCCCCTGCGTGCAGCTCGGAGTGGCCGCGCGCATGGAAGCCGTAGGGCTCCATGTTCAAACCCAAGATCGGGGGTTCGCCCAGAGCGCTTATTGCAGGGTCCACGGGGCCAGGAGGAGGCCCGGCGTGGAAAGCAGGAGCCTTAAAGTGGGCGTTCATGTTCAGTCCGGCTTCGTTAAAGTTCCCCTCGCCCTGACCAGCGTGCCGGCTGTTGATCTGGGGCTCGAATTGGTCCAGCCCAAACATACTTGGCGGGGGGCGGGAGGGGGGATCAATAGGGCATGACAGCCTGCTCCGCGCGCCTCTGGCCAGCTACTCGCCTCAGCCGCGGCTCCGGCGCTCCGGGACGATCTGCACCGCGGGGCGCAGCGCTCACTGCCGCCCGGCCGAGCGCGCGGGCGCTGGCTAGGCGCTCTCTCCGCTGCTCTCCGGAACCTCGGAATCGACCCAAGCGGGCCTCTCACGTCTTACGAGGCCGCGGCGCCTCCTGGAGCCTTGTCCGGGGGCCCATGCCCCGGGCGGATGGCACGGCTGCGGGTAGGTATGCGGAGAGGAGACCTGGAGGCCGACGAGCTGAGACAAAAAGTTAGGTAGGGGGGAGGGAAGGGGGCGGGAGAGCGAAATGATCACCTTCTGGAGTCCGTGGCGCGGCGGCTGGGGCCGAGGGGAGCCCCTTGGTCCTTCCCCTGCCCCGAGTCCCAGCACCCGGGCCGCACCGGCTCCCGCACCTCCGGTCGGCCGCGGGCAATCCGCAGCGAAAGCTTCAGCGGCTCGGAAGACGGGCTGCTCTGCTCCTCATCGCCGGTGCTGGCTCCGCAGCAGGAGATGCGGGCGCTGGAGCGGGAACGCAGGCTGCAGGAGACGCGCGGCTCCGCGGCTCGGGCTCGATCGCCGGTCGCCGCGCGAGTTCGCGGGAGTCTCGGGCCGCGCGCGGGAGGGGAGGCGTGGAGCCGGTGGCTCCGAAGCTGTGGTTCCCGCCTCCGCGCTCCGCGGGTCCCCTCGGACCCGGGAAGGGGCCGCGCGGGCGAGCAGGGCGCGCGGGGCGGGCAAGGCGCTGCGAGGTCCGGGCTCCCGCTCCGCGTCTACCTCTCGCCGGCGCCGGGAGAAGCAGCAACAAGTTTTGCGTTTCAGCAATCCATTCCAGCCATTACCTCTGCACCAATCAGCGCCGCCCGAGCGGGCCTGGGGGCGGGGCTCGCTCTTAAGGTGGTCCCGGGTCCCGGCTGCGCAGGCCTGGCCACCGACCCGCGCTACTCCGGGTCCGGCGCTACGGCGTTGGGGGTGCGCCCCGGGTGCCCCCCGGCTGGGGAGGGCGCGAGCCGAGGACGACGGCGGGAGCCAGGCTTTGTCCGCCCCCTTCACATTCACGCTGTTCCCAACTCCCCACCCCCAACCGGAGCCAGCGCGACCTGCCGGGTGGGCAGGGGGCGGGGAGGTGGGCGGTGAGCCGTGCGGGGCGCTCAGACAATGGGGTAGCCTGGCAGAGCCCCGGGACGCGCCAGGGAAAGTCGCTAAGTGTCGCCTGTGCTGCAGCCCAGGGCGGCGCCCTAGGGAGCTGGCCCTGGCAAGTTCACGAGGTGACCGGCGTGGGGAAACACGAAGTAAGGTTGTCTCCGGGACTAGAGACTGGCTCGCTCCTTCCCGAGTCTCCCACCGTCCGCGGCTTCCGGTTCTCTGCCGCCGGCTCCACCGGGAAGAAGCCACGCACCCTCGGCCGCTTTGTGGAGACACTTGGGGTGAGCCCGGCGCGGGAGCGGCGAGGCGAGACAATGCGAAACCCGGAGGAGAGCGACGCGCAAAGGGCGCACGGGGTGGGGGGTGGGGGGGCGACACCTTGCTGCGGCCACAAGCGCGCAGGCCCAGGCCCTGAAGGGCGCGAAGTTGGCCTCCTTAAGAGATCAATTAAACTGAAGAGGTCAAAGAACGGAATTGGATTGTGATACTAAAATCAATAAGAGTGATTTAATACCTGCCCTATTTCATATGGAATATTTATCCCAATAATCTTACTTAAAATGCTTAGATCTTTCTACTCCTTGCGGAGTAGATGCTGAAATCTATCTTGCAATTAAAAGTTAGAAGTTGGAGGTGATAGGAGGTGGAGGTGTTTATTCTGTGGACGCGCGCGCACCCAAGCGCCAGCATGCGTGTGCGAGTTTTCCTCTCAAAGTGTAAGTAGGGGAGGAGGGGCGGAAAGGCCTTTAATTTTCCTTGCCATGAAATAAAGCGAGACAATTTTGCTGGCAGGCCAGGATTCTTAAAAGAAGAGGGGAAAAGAAAAAAAAAACTTTCGTTGAAGTGCCCCGATATCGCTATTAAATCTAAATAAAATTAAGCATGGTGTATAAAAATGCCTTTTCCCCCCACAAAAGAAAGTGTTTATCGCCCAAGTCTGTCTAGCGTTTGCTAAATTACGCATGAAATCTGAAATGAAATAAACGTTATAATAAAACCAACCCGGAGCCCTTTTTTATTTAAAAACCTCAGATTAAACACTCTACTGTCGCGGGCATGAGTTAAAAGTTACCGTGTCATTCGCGGCCGATTCATTACTCCCCGGAGCTTCTGAGCAAAGTAACGTTGGAAAAATGGGCTCGATTTAGGAAGGGGGGTCAGGGAGCCCCAAGAGACTTCTGAAGAAATCACACACACACACACTCACCCACGACATACACTCTCCCCCACACACTCACACCCCACACAAACCCATCCCCCACACGCTCACCCCCACCCCCACACACCCCACCCCCACCCTCACACACGCTCGAAATAAAAGCTCTCAGGAAGCTGCAACAAGCTCGGGCTTTTCCTGCAGTCTACAGATTTTTTTTTCTTTTCCTTTTGAAATTAAAAATGAAAATTACCCCCACCAAAAACGGGGCCCATAAATAAGCATTGGGAAGAAGTATTTGTGCAGGGTGGTGGAGTTTTAAAAGGATTTTTCTGCAGGATCAGGTTGTTGGTCTGTGATTAAATATTGATTTTGTGTAATTAGTTTTCATGCGAACTATCCTCTTGCTGATAGCTTAGAGGTTTCAGAACTAGAAAAGAAATGGAATTGGACATGGAAATTATTACTTAGCAAAGTGACAGGGAAGGAAAGCCAGGGAGAAGACAGAGGCTTTGCCTGTGTAGGCACAAAGGAAAGAGCACCCCATTAGACACCCCCAACTGACCCTCCAGTCCCAGAGCTAGGGGCCCTTGAACCTCCTGTGGTAGAGTTCAGTGATTGATGTCAGGAGGAGATCCCAGGTAGCAAAGCTGTGGCATCTGGCCATGTGCCACTGTCTTGGGGACAGTAGCCTTCTCAGGAGGTCGAGATGGATTGCCTTGTGTGTTGTGTCTGGAGGGAATGGGGGGGGGGGGCCCCCCGAGGACTTGTTTAGAGCAGTAGAGAGGGATGTCAGGAGCTGGAAAAGGCCTGCTGTCTGGGGAGGACAGGTTTGAGGTTTTGGGTTGTCACTTCATACTCTTTTATAGAGGGTCCCCACATCTGAAGGGAGAAGGGGTAGGCATATGTTTCCCGGGATCTTTCCAGAGTCAGCACTTTGGGGTATGTGTTTGAAAGATGATGCTGTGTGGGGTGACTTCCTTAACCTTATAAATAGACTATGCTTACATTTGTCCTTGCCCCAGGAGGCTAGCCTGCACCTCTGTGTTTCTATACATGGCAGGTGCTTGCATCTTTGGAGGCCACTGTGGGGTGTGTGTGTGTGTGTGTGTGTGTGTGTGTGTGTGCACTTACATGGATGTTGTCTGCTGCCAGCCAGCACCTCTCTCTGGGTAACTATGTATCTCTCTGGGTAACTATGTATCTCTGTGCAGTTGCCTCTGCCTTTTAGGTGCCCTCATCCCTGCCCTGGTGCCCTGGTTGTCCTACTAGCATGAAAACTTGCTCTTCTGCCTGGGGCCTCTTGCACCATAGAGTGAACCTTTGTGGTGTGGGCACCCCTGTGTGTGCCTGTGTGTGCACACACCTCTGGAGCTGGCTTCTAAGTTTCTTTCAAACAGACACATTGCCCCCTAGTGCTCAAATGAACTCAGAGTCCCTGCCGGCACCAAGCCAGGAGCTGTACAGCCTCCGGCATCTAGCCGGGCCTTCTCCTTCCTCTCCCCTTTCCTGTACCCCACCAACACCACCACTACTGAGCATGTTGGCACCAGCAAAGGAAGGAAGGGACACAGATGGTCTAGGGCCCTGGGGCTACTGGGGGGTGCTCTGAGCTGGTAACACGTGAGGAGCTGCCTGGAATGTCCCCCTAGCTGCTCAGAACAGCCTCCAACTGGGGCTGAAGAAGGACTTCTGAAATCCACATACAAAAATACACACGCTCAAAACGCACGGCCCTGCAAGCAGGAGACAAAGCGCTCATGTTTGCCCATCAGCCCACACAGATCCGAAAGGTACTTGTCAGCACACGCACGGTAGACAGACAGATCTAATGACAGAGTAGTGAAGTGTCCTCTCATCTGGTTGTGTACAGGGGGCTTCCCATCCAAAGTCCCACTTCATCTTCACAGTCCCTTCAAGGTCCAGATCTGACCCATTTGACAGATGCCTCTCTTGGCCGAGGAATTTGCCCAGAGCAAAGTAATAGCAGATCCCAAATTCCAGTCCACAGACAGCATCCTGGGGCCACTGCCAGGCCTACGCTAGCATGGTCATAGCTGTGCATGGTCGCCCTAGAACCTTCCCCAACAAATGTTCTTTCCCTTCCCCAAGTCTCCCATGTACTCTAGAGCTTGGACAATTGGCCGCGTCCCCTGAAAGGTCTGGAGAAGCCCACTTCACTAACATCTTGCCATGGAGTAGCCCCATGATAAAGTTCTCTATGAACCTACGGATTTAAATCTTATCTTCACCTTCATGGGCTGTGTTACCTTGGGCAAAATACTACCTTCTCTGAACTTCTGTCTTCTGTTCTGAAAGGCGCATCCATGCCGGAATATAAGGGTGATGGATCGTGTTTGCAAAGCTGACAGACCTCACTGTGGCAGTGAGTAAGCCTCCCCTCCCAGCCTCTGTTCTCATCGAGCCTCTGTTTGTCTCTCCATTTGAATAAAAGAAGGCAGAGGAAAACAATGGCCCCACTCTGTCTTGCTCAGTAGCCCAGCTATCAAAGATGGCCATCACAATGGACGACTTACCCCGTTCCCCACCTCTGTGCTAGTGCCCATGGTACCCTGAACAGAAACCTCCAGGCAGCCCCAGTGTGACCAGGACGGAAGACCAAGGGGCTGAATAGGAGGTGCAAGGGATGAGACCTTCCTGTAGCCACAGGCTGCTGGTTGCTAAGCAACAACGATTCCACCTCTCTACACATGATACCTGATATCTTCTGAGAGTATCTCTTCTAGCCGGCCACTGAATGCTCACTGTATGCCAAGGTCCCATCTGGAAACTCAGAAAAAGAAAAGTCAGAAACAACTTCAACCTTCAGATCAGATCAAAGGAGTCCTTTTTTTTTTTTTTTTTTTTTTGATATGAGAAGGATTCCATCAATAAAGGCTTAAACTATCTGTGATGGGAGGGTAAAGAAATAGAAAAGGGTTTCCCAAAATGAGTTTTGAAGGTAGAATAGGAGTATGAGACTCATATGAGGCCAAAGGACCTTTCCAGATACAGAAACCAGGTTAGAAGGATGTGGGAAGGTTCAGGCAGCATCCAGGAGTATGAAAGGGCCAAGACCCGAATCAGGAGATCCTCCAGAGAAGGTGGACATGTGTGGGCCTTGTGAATACCATCAAAGATCAGAAGCAAATTCCTAGAGACCTGAAAACCATTCCTTTCTTTGCCCTTCAAAGTGGTCCCAGAAGTCATTCTCACCTGGTTTCCTTGGAAACCAGGCCTGGGAGAGAAAGAGTCCTGTGTTTGTCCCTAAGCAGCTAGCCCAGAACATGCCATACTATTTGCACAGACTAAAGTTTTGTCTTGTGGCACAAGTCTCACTCCTTGGGAAATAGGTCTGCCTGTTTGACCCTCGTAAGAACAGCTTGGGTATGGGAGTCGTAACTGTCAGGTTTAGAGCCACTGCAACTGCCCTGACCAGGCAGCAGCCTTATGACAGCTGCCTACAAAGTTGTCGGGGAGGGGGAGACGTGCAGAAGTGAACCTGGCTCACTGGATAGATGGATGGAGAGACAGACAGATAGATAATTAAGAAAGAAAGAAAGAAGAAAGAAAGAAAGAAAGAAAGAAAGAAAGAAAGAAAGAAAGAAGATGGATTGGATGCATGGATGATAAGTAAACAAGTAAAGAAAAAAGAAACAACAAAGAAACAAAAAGAAAGAAAGAAACAAAGAAGCAGAAAGAAGGTGAATAGATAGATAATAGACAGCGGGATGGAGAATGGATAGAGAGTAACAAAGGGTGGATAGATGAATGAATGGATGGGTAGCCAGACAGACAGATGATAGGCAGATCAATGATGTGTGATAAATGGGCAATTCGCAGGTAGAGATAGATGGTTAGTTTAGGTAAGCAGGTGATGGACAGGGGTTGTAGCAGGCAGGGAGACTAGTAGGTCACTGTTAATATAACCAACAGCCACCTTTGGTTATTAGCAGGCTCCATTGCTCTCCACTTTCTAAACTTTTTAAGTTGAAGCAGAGATAGGTGAAGCAACGAGCCCAAACTCTCATAGAAAACGAGTCAAAACTAGCACCTAACCAGCTGGTACCCAGGTCAAGGCTCTCTGCTCTACTCTGCTTAGCTCCTCGTAATCTGAACTGCCGTCTTAAGGGAACGACCTGACGCCCTGAAGGCCCTCAGTCTAGAGAGAGATTCTCCTCTACTCTTTGCTCCTCCACTCATTTCCTTCCGGGCAGCCTGACCTCCGTGTGTCCGCATGGAAACCCCCTGATTGTGCCCTCAGGTGAATCCTGTGCCACAGAAGCCTTCTTGGCACCATAGACTGTTCAACTGCACAGCACCCCAGTTGCACATGGTGTGGGGACTTCACAGGTGCTTCAGGGCTCAGCTGTGCTAGGGTCCTTTGTGTCATGCAAGGCATTTTAGCACAGCCCGAAGCTGCCCAGCTGACCGATAATTGAAGTTCATGTAGTAGGCACTGGGGTAGTGCTGCCTTGGGCACACAGAGGCTGAGGAGAGATCACTGTCCAGAAGGGACATCCCAATAGCAACCAGAGATAGTCCTTTCTTTGGGGTTTTGTTTTTGTTTGTTTTATTTTTATTTTGTGTTGTTATTTGCTTGTTTTTTTTTTCTTTTGAAAGAGTCTTGAAACATAGCCCTGACTGGGAGCTCACTAGATAGACCATCTGGGAATGAACTCTGATGAATCTCTTGCCTCTGCCACCTGGAGTACCAGGGTCATAAGCCTGCACCACTTCCTGAATGGGACCCCCCCCTTTTCTGAGCACACAGATACTTCTAGATTCCCCCTGAATCCTTAGCACCCGAGCCCTGAGAGGCGTGGCTGCCTGCTCCAGGCTTCACAGATGCCTCAGACCCCCAGAAGGTCAGATCCCAAAGCCTTGCCTGTATCTCCCTCTTACGGATGCCTCTTCCCCAGTTACAAGCCGGGCACTTCCATTCTCCATCCTGTAAGTCAAGTGTGATGACACCGGCTCCTCTCCCAAAATAACTTACACCAGCTTCAGAGGCTGGAAATGAAACCCAACAACTCTATGGCCTGCCTCCCTTAGTGTGCCCAATCAGCAATAAAAATTAAAATGGACCTAGCACACAAGTGTCACGTGACACACAGCGAAGGAGAAGACACAAACCTATCTAGCACGGTCACCGCCTCCCCGTTTTCTATTCTGGTGGCAACAGGACTCCCTATCCCGAGAACTGAGCAGCAAACGGGGCTTCTAAACAGCCTTCACAGAGCCTCCCAAATCACACCATCCCGTGTCAGTGACCCTCGTCTGTCCCACCTCTCTGCCTTCACCTCCTACGCTACAGACATCAAGGCTGTTGTGTCATTCCTGCGCTGAGGTTAGATGTGGCCACAGAGAGAAATTCCCCCACAGCCACAGGGAGGTCACCTGTCTCATCTCAGTGACTCCTCAGGCCAGTTGTCTTGTGGTCTGTGACAGACACCAGACAGCAGTGATGGGTGCTGGGCGGGTAGGACCCTGCTCTAATGGCATCATTTTAACCCCCTTCTACCAACGAGGAGAGGATGCTGCCTCGCTAAGAGTAAATCCCCCTGTGCCTCAGTTTCCTTTGTAAGCCTGACTTCAATGTTTCGTACAAGGAGAGGTGTTAGCAGCTTGAAATGAGGAGATGGGGGAGGGGGGTGGCTCGCCTGTGTCACTCCAGCAATGTAGAGAACCTAGTGGCTCCCTCTGCTGGACTCCTGAGGTTGTGGAAATGGTGGTGGCTCTTGGGACCAAGCTGCAAGGAAGTGGATGTTCCTCTCATAAGGGCCCTCCAGAGGTCAGTCCTAAGTCCCACACAAGTCCCACCAGGGGATGTATGTGTGCCCATTTCACAGAAGGGAACATAGGGACAGTATCCCACAGAGGAATGCCCTCTACCTCCCCACGGACGTTGGGGCACAGCTCAGTGGCAGTATGCTGGCCTAGTACATGCAAGACCGAGGGCAAACCCAAGGGCCTAGCCAGGAGAAGAAGCTCTGAGTGGGAATCCTGGGAACACCCCTTGTCTTGTCAGGCCGCCAGGATGGGGCAGTGTAGGAAGGAGTTTGCTGGCCTTCAGAAACAGCCCAGTGAGTCATGGCTGGGCCCCCTCCCTGGGTCTTCCAGGTGCCTGGATTGTCCTGAAATTGCTGTGGCAATATAGCTACTCATTCCCTGAATGCTGTTCTGGTCCAGCAAGAAGACCGTATGGCTTTCATATTGGCCACTTATAGTTACCACACCCTCCTGGCCTCAGTTTCCCTATTTGCCATACGGGAAGAGTAAGAGTGCTTAAGAACATCAGGAGGGTGAATGAGGCCCAGGCACTTTGCACGCAGTTAACACTCAATAAACGACAGCTACTGCATTGGAGGGATGCCCTGAGGCCCTGAAGAGTGGGTAGCTCCCTGGGGTAGCCCCAGGAAGGGCTGGAGCCAGGCTTCTCAGAGTGGCTTTCCCGGTCTCTGGCTTTGCTGCAGACATTCCTCGCCAGTGCCTCCCTAGCTCTGAGGAAGGGCCCTAGGCAAAGAACCCACCCTGTTCAGGCAGACCCAGCTGTGCAGGGGCCCACCTTGCCTTCTTCCCAGCTGAGGCTCAGTCCTCTCTACCATTTGCCACTGGGCCACCTGGGGAGCTCTGGTCGGGCTCCAGGCGCCAGCTGCCCCCACCTCTGGCTAGGATGAGCTCATCTGGGTCTGGTAACTTCTAAAGCAGCCAGGAATGTTTGCTCAAATGTTCCAGGCTCAGGGAGCAGCAGAAAGCAACCGGCGGCCTCCGCCCCTTCCCCCCTGCACAGAAAGCAATCTGCTATAACTCAGGCGGCCTAGCCAAGCTGGAGATGGATGCTGCGACTCAGAATCTATATCACCCTAAAGGAAAATGCCTCTTAAATCACAAGGAGCCAGGAGAAAGTGGGGGGCAGGGTGCAGGGACACAGAGCCGCTGAGAGGACTGTAGAGGAGGGTTGCTCCAGGCCCTGGGTCTCTTCCTGCCATGGCTACAACCACCACCCCAACCCTAGGGAAGTCTCAGATCAGGGGGAAGAAACCTGGAACACTTTTCCACCCTGACATCTGAAGAGAGCACACGTGTGACTTACATGCACAGGAGCACACACGCACACATGCACATGAACAAATGCTCTACACCCGTTCCCATGTCCTGAACTCGCCTCCCCAGCCCCTATCTAGACAGCAGCCAAGATCTGTGTTCAAAGCCAGGTTACACACAAGCACCTATTCGTCTCAGCGACGTTTCCTGAGGATGACAATGGAATTCTTTGGGTTGTCTGTGGGGCCTGAAGACCTCCCGTGCTCTCCCAGTCACTTCCGCCTCTGCTCTGCTTTAGGGCTCGTGCCCACACTGCATGCTTTTTCCCCCCTCTTCCCTAGTTAAGATGCCTGTCTGCTAGGTGTCATATCCCCAGACATTCCTACAGTTGATCTCGGCTTTGAACTCCCGACCTGAGCTCTGGGCAGCCCAACATCGCCAGATACCTCTGGGAAAACTCTATGTGACTGGGTCCTAGTAAAGCCCTGAGGTGGGAGAACAGAGACAAAGGGAAAAGGCCAGGCGCAAGGCCTTCTGCAGAAGGCAAGCTGTTTTTAGACTTCAGCTGAGCCTGCATGGATCTCTTGGTGAGTCCTGGATTCCAGGTTGGTAGACACACTGCTCCAGTCCCTCCTTCCTCACCCTGTGACTTTCTCTTTTACCTCTGTTGGAGTTATTCTCATAAGGACACCCTAGATTTAATCTCCCTCCTTATACCCAATGCAAGGTTTTTGTTTTTAAGATAGAGTCTCACATTAGCCCAGGCTGTCCGCAAACTCAGCAGCCAAGGATGGCCTCAAATTCCCCATCCCTCCTGCTTCTACCTCGTCAGTGATGGGATCACAGGTGTGCACCACCATATCTGTTTTAGGCAGTGCTGGCCATGGAACCCGGGGCGTCACGCACATTAAAAAAGTGCTCTACCCACTGAGCAACACCTTCACCCGCGGCCAGGTGACTCCATCTGGACCTATCTCCAAATAATACCGTATCATAGGTTCCCCGTGGACGTGAATATGAGGGGGTCACCATTAAATTCACCACATGTTGATTCTCTTAAATGCCCTAGAATGTTTCCCCGGGGGAACCAACGTCTCCAAGAAACACTACATAAAATCTACGGTAAAAATATCAGGCCGTTTTACCCAAATTTGGCTTGTGTCATTCAATTCGGTGTTCAAAATGTGTTTCTCTAATAACATCACGAAACACTTCATTTCTGTTATGGTTGGTCTGCCCTTCAGCTTGCACAGTTTTTTAATACATCCACCCCTGGTCAACCAAAAAGTAGCTGGCTGCTTGCTAAGGGGAGGTCTCGACACCATGCACATTTGGCTTTAGTTCAAACTCAATCATGGGCTCGGCTCATCATAGGATACATGATATTAATACATGTATTAAAAAGAAATAATTATTTTTTTAGAAAATAATTAGAATTACCTTGTTACGGTTTTATGGTTGTCCTAGTAGCATTTTATAATAACTGAACGCAAACGCAAAACAGGTTTCTGCAGCTCAGTCACGTGTTGGTGTTGACTGTGGTTACTCAGAGAAAACAAAACTGGAGCCAGCAAGATGGCTCAGTGGGTGAGCATGTTTGCTCCCAAGCCTGACAACGTGAGTTCAATCCCCGAGACCCCCAAGACGTAGCAAAAAGAGAAATCTAACATTTATATGCTAGCCTTTGATTGTCACATGGACACTGTAATTCATGCATGCCATCCCATAATATTTTTTTTCTTCTGGTTTCTCCAGACAGGGTGTGTGTGTGTGTGTGTGTGTGTGTGTGTGTGTGTGTGTGTGTGTGTTTCGAGATGTGTAGCTCTGGCTGTCCTGGAACTCACTCTGTAGACCAGGCTGGCCTCGAACTCACAGAGAGCTGCCGGCTTCTGCCTCCTGAGTGCTGGGATCAAAAGTATATGCCACCACACCTGACTTGTAACTCTTATTATTTTATTTTTACAATTTTTAAATAACAGGAAAGACTAAGACTGTGCTGAGAGTAAGTAGTCGTTGAATGCTCAGCCCTAAACAGGATGCTCCTGCCGTAGCTTCTCTAAGGGGACGTCACAGATAAAAAACGTAAAGCCTGAAGCTAGGGAGATTCTGTGAAACACTGCACTTCACTTTTAATTTGCTCTTTGATTGTGTGTGTGTGTGTGTGTGTGTTTCGAGACAGGGTTTCTCTGTGTAGCCCTGGCTGTCCTGGAACTCACTCTGTAGATCAGGCTGGCCTCGAACTCAGAAATCCGCCTGCCTCTGCCTCCCAAGTGCTGGGATTAAAGGCGTGCGCCACCACTGCCCAGGTTAGATGTGGTTTTTGACAACTTCATATTTGTGTATAATAGATTCTGGTTGCTGTCCTTCCCTCCCCTGTCAGTCCCACCCCTACCCTGTGTCCCTACCGGTCCCTTTCCTGTGTGATGTTTTGTAACCTACTGAGTTTAACCAAGGCTGTCCTTACAGTCTCTGGGCGTCATCACTATTATTTTCTAGAAAATTCCTTCTTTTCCAAACCTGTGGATCGACAGTAGGGATATGTGACGGTGTGAAGCATTTTATTACTGATGAGAGGAGGTGACGTCTGCATGAGGAAGTGATTCCTTCATGCACTCAGAAAGCCTTTGCAGAGAAATCAGTACTGGAAGAGTACAGGCTCAGGGTCAAATCCAAGGTCAAACTCCCACTGGGTGGGCCACGGCCATGTGGGGAACCCAGACCGAGTTCATCACCTGCTCCACTTCAGGAAGTGAAGGGTTAGGTGGGAGTTGCTGGCCTGGAGACAACTGTGTCATAGAACTAGTAACCTTTCCTACAAAGGGCCAGCCTCCAGCACCACTGCCACCACTTCAGTGGGATACATTTGTATCCAGTGGCCTCTGATCAGTGTTAGAGTAAGATCCCCACAAGGCTTCTGGCCCAGCTGACAAAGGTCCTTTTGTTGCAAACCTGTTTTTAAAAACCCTGTAAATATCAGCAATGCAAAGCACTCACCTGCAAAACCTTCAGAAAGTGTTTGCGGCAAGTTCTTACAGGAGCAGAGTGGCCAGGCAGCCCTGGCTGGGAACTCTCTGAGGTCTCAGAAGGCTTCTGCTTCCCACAGCAGATGTCCAGGTGCGCTGGAAGCTCCTTCCACAGCTCAGCACCAGGTTCAGAGGAAGCTCTACCTCACAAATAGCAAACGGCCCACACACAGGCTGTTTGATCCTCTGATGGTCCTCTCTTGACTTGACCGAATACATCTATCCAATGACCCCACGACCATTCCTTTCTCTGCCGCCTGCTATCCTCTCTGCCGTGGAGCACTGAGTTACAGAAGTGACCAGTGGGTGCTTCCCTAACCCTCACGACCAGGAAATCATCACGGACCAGAGTTGGGAAAAACCTATTTGACCTTGATTGTGGAAAACTAATTCGGACTCATCAGGAAGTGATGGCTTTCCCCCACCTCCCACCCCCACCACAAGGAAAAGCAGTTGTTCCTATAAAACCTTCTCTCAACCACTGCTACAACTGTTTCCAACAGCCCCCGCATCCATCAAGAGATGGTGAATGAACAGAATGTGGTCTGTTCGTGCAAAGGAATAGTACTTAGCCATGGAAAGGTATGGCATACTGATACAGTTCGCCAGCGCTCAAAGCTGAGACAGCGAGTGACAGACACACAGGTTGTTTTCTCATGTGGTTCTATTCAGAAGTCATGGGTAGAACAGACCATGGGTAGCAGAGACACAGGAAGGCACCCAGCACTCGCCCTCACAGGGGCCGGGAGGGGCAGAGAGATGGGAAGCAACTGTTCGGAGGATGCAGATGCTGGCTGAGCAGTTGGGAGCTCGGTGACATGGAGCTGGTGCAGTTGACAATGGCTAACAAACACACCTTTCTATTTATCACAACTGATAAAATAACGCAGTAGAAATAACACTTCGAAGGCCATCAGAAGACACAGGTTCGAGCCGAGGCCCAACTGATATGCTGGTTCACCTCAGGGACCCTCCTGGGGATTGAGGTCCTTGCCCCTGGCCTGGCAGTTCTCACAGCTTGAGATGTAAGGATGTTCAGGACATGGTGTGACTGACCAGTGAGCAGCATGAGGCTCCCAGGATAGCAGACAGCCGTGCTCTGATGTCTAATCCACTTCTCTCTGACAAGGGGCCTTCTACTGGTGGTTTTTACGAATGCGTTGGAAGAAGACAAGCTTCAGATCTGATGAGGGCAGTGTCTCATCCTTGCCTGACCTTGAAAAACACACTCCTAAAATTCTAGTCAGGAGATGGGAGCTCTCCAAGCTCTGTTTGCTGCAAACCTCTGTTAGAAGGACAAGGGTAGCCCCTGTCAGCACAGGAAGGCATAGCCATGTCCTTTCTCATCCTGGGATTTTATCAATTCTTTTCCACCACCAGGAAATCTCTTCTGCAATATTTGATAGTTGCTGCTATAACAAACTGCCACAGGCTTTTAACTTTAAACAACACAAATTGATTTTTTTATTATTATTATTATTTACAGTAGTAGAGGTCAAAAGTCTGACATTGAGACATTGGTCTCACTTGGCTAGCATCAAGTGGTAGTCGGGCTCCATGTCTTCCTAGAGGCTGGGGACTAGCTGAGTCCTGAGGCCGCCATGTTCCTTGGTTGAGGTGGTTCCCTGCCTGCCACCAGCTTTGGATCTTGCAGAAGCATCTTCTTCTCTCATGTGTGAATGTTCTCTTGAGTAGTCATTTCCTTTGTTGTTTGTTTGTTTGTTTAAGATGGACTCTTGCCCTCTAGCCAAAGCTGGCCTGGAATTGCAGGTACCCTGCCTCAGCCTCTCTGGTGCTAAGATTACAGATGGGTGCTGAGGACTCTGTAGTGACCAGGACACATTCAGCCTCTGCCATCCTGGACCTCTCTGGCTGATAGGCTGCCCACTTATAGCCCCTGGACCATGTCCTGCCCTGTTATGAAGTCACTGGCCTGGATCAGCACTCCAGCTGAGCAAACTGGATAATGAGCCTGGACTCCGCCCAGCTCCACCTCAGAAGCCACTTTGGAAATTGTTCTAAGAGGGAGGACAAACTCCCTCAAATGCGTAGTAGGTCCTCTGGGGACTTTGGGCTGCTTGGTGGAGGCCAGTGCTGAATCCCGTTACCCTTGGAAGTTGATCAAGGTCTTAAGGATCCCCAGTAAAGAACTTGGTTCTAGGAATGGTTGTCCCAGGCCCAAACATCCAGACACTATGCTACCAAAGATGCCGCCCTCCCATTTCTAGTTGGCTGGCAAAAGATTGAAAGCAGTCTTGGCTGGATCTTCAGCAGGGTGAGCTGCACAGAGTAGGTGCTTTTTTGGCAGGGTGAGCTGAACAGAGTAGGTGCTTTTTCAGCAGGGTGAGCTACACAGAGTAGGCACTTGCACACAGCACCATGTGGTGATAGACATGTGGATCTAGTTCAAGCCCTGTTCTCCCAAAACCAGCAAGCCACCTAAGACATCATTGCTTCTTGGAACTAGATTTTCCTCTTAAGAAAATGGATTCAACATAATGACACACTTGTGAGATGGGAGAGGGGGGATTGGGCTTGGAGTGAGAGAGCTCAGTGATGAGGAAGGACCAGTGCCTGCTGTCCCTGTGATGGAGGACGTGGCTAGCACACAGCCCTGAAGCTACCCAAGGTCAGACTCCAGTTTCCCGTAAGGGTGACTCTGCTCACAGCCTGACTTCGGAAAATATTCCCAGCGTTTGCCGTTCTTGATCTGGACCCAATGCTGAAATTATTCCAGGCCTTTTTCTTTCTCTTACTCCTTCTTTTTTGACATCTTGAGCAGAAGGAGCTGTTTTTTTTCATTTCAGGAGGGGAAACACACACACATACACACACGCAACACGCACACACACATGCATACACACACACATACACACACACACACACACACACACACACCCCAGGACTATTTCAAGAGGACAGAATGTCCCCCGTCCAGGGAAAGCAAGGGGCCCACCTCTCAGCCAAGCTCACTCACTCGGCATTACCAAGGGTTACATAAGTGCAGTTTGGACTTGGAGGTTGAACACAGCCTTGGATTTTGAAAGGAGGCGAAGGAGTTGGGGTAAGGAGCTGCTTGGCTCAAAATAAATCTAGAAACTCAATTCAGGAGTGGGGAGGGGGAAGAGCCTCTGACGGAGGAAATATTTACATGTGTAGTCTGGAAGGTCCAAGCCCGAGCCTGGCCATCACACGCTGGAAGAGGGTGGTCAGAAGGGAGGGGTGGTGCAGTGTGGCCTTTGAAGGGATGAAGACTGACACCATTCTCATTTCCCTGAAGGGAACAGCCGATTCCTCGTGTGTTCAAAGCCAGCTTACACTTCTATGCAGAGCCTGCAGCCCCTGGGTTGGATATTGAACATATTTGGCATTTTCTAGGCAGGCAGGTCTAGTTAGTTCCAGAATTAGTTAGTAGAAAAGATAGAGAGCTGACAAGTCATCTGGAGGGCCTGAGAGTCCCCTTCTTTGAACCTCATCTTCAAGAAGACCCTACAGTCTTGGGCAAATGGAGACAGTTAATTGCCTTGTAAGAGAGACCAATGTTCTGTCATAGTGGCTAGGGAACCGTGTCTTTAAGTGGCTTATGATCATGGAGTCCCTGGCTGCCTCTCCTGGGAAGGCTTAATATACCCAATTTACACGGTGGGCAACTGAAGTTTGGAGATGTGTAGGGACAGGAGGGAAGGAAGATAGGTTGTCTTCTAACTCATTTTGTGTGTGTTTTAGATAGGTCAGTCTATGTGGCCCAGGCTAGCCTCACACTCACGATCCTCCTGCTTCAACAATTGTGTGCCTTGTAAAAATCCCAGCTTCCTTAGCTGCATCCCAGAAAGCGAGGCTCTTCATTTGAGGTGCCTGGGTTTAGGAGATATTCCCAAGGGTGCTTGGAGCAAGTGACTTCAGTGTCACCACCTCAGACTTAAACTGTTGGAGATGGCCTATCTCAATGCGAGCAGAGTCTTGAATGTAGGGTAGGCAGGAAGGACACCAAGGACTCTTGGGGTGAAATAAGACAACGTTATGGTCAGGTACGAGCCTAGAGGGTTTGAATGGCAGCATAAGAAATTGGAACTTCATCCTGAGGGGACTAGGGAGGCATGGGAGTGTTTACACAGCACTTACAGGGTCAAGTTTGTAATTTAAAAGGTGCCTCTAGCTGTTAGCCTGGCAGCTACGTTGGAAGAGGAACAGCTGGAGGTAAGAGGACAGCTAGGGACAAGTGGGAAACGCACTTCCACTGGCTGACAGGAAACAGAAACCAGGGCTGCAGAGATGTCCGGTGGTTAAGAGGGCTGGCTTCCCCTGCAGAGGACCCAGTTCAGTTCCCAGCATTCACATGACAGATCCCAACTATTTATAAAATTCCAGTTCCTGGGGATCAGATTCCTTCTTCTGATCGATCTCTTTAGGCAGCAGACAAGCATATGGTACATATACATACATGTTGGCAAGCATGTGATATACATACATACATGTTGGCAAAACACACGCATACATTATGGTAAAGAGTTCACAAAAGGCAACGGTCTTGTACTAACACATCACCAGGCTCTGGGCTCCAGGGAACCCGGATCATCCCACACCAGGTAGAATCCTCTCTGAAGACAGTAGAACGGGCAGTGTTTAAAGGATGAGGCTGTTGTCACCCTTCCTGACTGCTTTGGGTTGCTGTCCTTACTGTTCTGCACAGGCTGGATAACTCTGGGAAGCCCACAACTGAGGCATGGCTGAGCGAAGCACGGAGGCTCCCACCACTCGCCCTGCCCTCCAAACATGGCTGAAACAGTCTCAATCTATGCCTCAGGGGCCGCATCTAGAACTGGCTCAACAAACATGGACTGGCGTTAGAACTCTGACTGTATGTCAAACTGTACATGGCCAGGGAGAATGTCTTGACCAAAACATGGGTAGCCTCTACCCTTGAAAAGGAAGAGGCAGAACCCACCTGCTGGAGCCCACAGTGGCTGTAGGAAACAAGGCTGAGAGAGGCTTCCCTGGGTGCTCACGGGTAGGAAGCAATTCCTTTCTCTACCATTCCAGGCAGCCTGTCCAGAGGCTCTGCGGTAGGACAGTCCTCAGAGCACTTCAGGAATAAAATGATTTTTAACAGAATCAGGTACAGCAGTGTGTACCTAATCTTGGCCACCCTACAGGTTGAGGTGGGAGAAAGCCAGAACCCAGAATCTGAATGAGGACCTGTCTTTTTTTTGGGGGGGGGGCTGCTAGAACTGGCCAGGAGGCCACTTATACATTGTATGTGTATGGAATCTCATACACGTGGGCTTTTGAAGGAGGGCATCTCCCCATTTACAGTAAAAAAGGGGATGGAATGTGAGACTGTAGCGAGTCTGAGCCTGTGGTACCCCTGTAGGGGAATTCTGGGCCCAGCTTTGCATGACGAGAACTCACTGTGTGCTACTCCATAGCTGGGTCCCCTCTGACCTGTGTGGCACAGGGTTCATTTCACAGAAGAAAGATGAAGCAGTAATGGGACCCACAATCCAGGAGACTTGGAACAGGTCTCCTGTAGACCTGACTTAAAGCCTGTGTCCAG
Organism: Grammomys surdaster; assembly: GCF_004785775.1. NCBI lineage: Eukaryota > Metazoa > Chordata > Mammalia > Rodentia > Muridae > Grammomys > Grammomys surdaster. The sequence continues at coordinate 585,424 of NW_021604728.1, forward strand.
CGGCTTCTCTGAGCCCATACCTAGCCCATGGCTGTTACACAGTGTGTGTGGTTGGTTTGGCTCCGCTGCCATCCGGATCTATGGATGGCTTCAGCAGAACCATAGGCTCAGTGTACGCCAGCTCCTGACCATCTTGGACAGACTGCACTGAGTCCGGTGGAGCGGGACTACTCCCATTCTCCTGCTAGCCACTCTCATTGCCCATTCCTTTGTGTAGATAAAAATTTCACCTCTGTATCAAATGAGATACCCCCCAACCCCCCGGCAGAGACTTGGTGAGGGACCATCATGTCAGGGATCCCGAGAAGTGACGGGAAAGGTGTGTTCTCTGCACAGCTTCTCTGGCTGCCCGGGATGCAGGGGTGCTAGGGACCTTGGGAGATTTGTGGGTTTCGCCCAAGATACTCTAATGAGGGACCAGGGAGCTGGGCCATTTGTCCGCCAACATCCATGTCTCTCCATCTGATGTGAGCTCCTGGGGGGATTGGGTGTGCGTTGTCAGGGAACATAAGAGCTGTGCATAGGTGGCTGCCGGGGTGGCAGAGGTGGGGGTGGAGCAGTGGTAACTCAGTGTTTGCCCACCCACTCATGGATGCCTTCTACCCAACGGACTCCCCTCCCACAGCCGACCGGCCCTTACTCTGCTTCAGGTGTGTAATGCTGGCTTTTCGAAACCTGTGTCAGAAAGCAGCACAGGGGGTCCCACCTGCTGGGCATGGGACTTGCTCTTGAGACTGCGGTTTTCCATCCGATCACATGGGATTGTTGACTGCTTGGCGACATTTGTGGAAGACAGGCGACTTGTGACAGGCCTTGCATAAATGGTCTACTCCTTTTCCCTTGCCGTGAGAGCGTCCCATAGTCAAGACATTGTCACTTGTAAAAACCCATCTTGGCTTTGGAGATGCAGAAAGAGCACTTCTTTGAATAGATGGGCTGTGGTACTGTCCCAAGTTAAGATGCTATTCTTCTTATGTCCGTAGCATTGGGGCTGCCATGTGCCAGGCCAGTGCTTACTGCTGAGCCCCAGCCCTAAACCAGGGCGTTTCTGACGCCTATGTTGTCTTTAGAAGGTCACCCTGGTGTCAAGGCCAGGCGCTTGTGTGGTAAATGCCAGGATAAAGGGGAATGAGCCACGGAATGAACTTAGCCAGTGCTGGTCTGGAGGGATCACTACAGGGCCCACATCCACCCAGCACCCTCCTGGGCCTCCACCAAGATGATTCAGCCCCAATTATCCTCTAATTGTCTCAGCCTGTGGACTCCCAGCTGGGGCCCTCCTCCCCCAGTCTTCTTGACTGGATCCTACAGGGCTAGCTACAGTCAGAGGAGCATCCCCTCTACAGTGGAATGTTGCCTTCCAGGCTTTTCTAGGCTCTTTCAAGCCTGCCTCTATCCCTCCTTCTGCAGGCCTCCCTCTGCATACAAACCTTTGGGTTCGAGCTGTTTGTGAAGCTCCTGCTGTAGAGCACTTCTTTGGGGGACCACTGGGGCCACTACGCTGGCCCTGCTTCCTACCCGATGACCTGCTTTGGTAGGGACAGCAGTGACTCTTAAGCCTCTTAGGGGAACTACCTTACTCAACATCTCCGTCTCACACAGCAGCTCTGGCAGAGGAATCCGGAAAGACGAAAAGGGGCTGCCCGTGGATTGAAAATGCCTCAGGAAGGGGTGCCAGAACTAGAGAACAGAAAAACCCAGTACATGGAGGCCCACACCAACTAGAGGATGCTCCAGAATCTCAGGGGAGGGGAGAATACACTAGAATGGAGGTTTTCATCTTTTCTTGGCCACGTACCTTTAATTTGAAACCCGCTTTCTGAACATGTTGATCCAAACTCTGCAAATACTTAGGTATCTAGGAGACGCAAACAACATTGCTCTGGGTAGGAAGAGCTCTGGGCTCCTGGTATTTTGGACTCGAGATATCCAGATTGAGGATGCTGTTGCTGTTGGCTGTGTGAACACACCAGCACTGAAAGATCTCAAACCAGAAGCACTTCTGGTCCCAGGTATTTCCAGTTCAGGACACTATCTATGCCTGTATGCTTGGCAAGTACAGAAGTCCTGTGAATCTATTTTGTTTCTTATTTATGTGTCTGTCTGTCTGTCTGTGTGAGTATATGTGGGTGCCCTTGGAAGCCATCTGGAGTTTTGGGCAGATATGAGCTGCCTGGTGTGGGAACTGAATGCAGGTCCTTTGGAACGTGGGTCCCCTGGAAGAGCAGCACTCTTAACCCCTGAGCCATCTGGTTACTCTCTGCCATATAGTTTTTAGGACCCACTGGGGAGGCAGGTTAGGGTTCATAGGACCCTCACTGTTTTTATCATAATGACCATACCTGAACTCATTCCCTCGAGGACACGGGTCAATGGGTGGGTCAGAGTCCTCATCACTTGACAACTCTCTGCTAGCTTGTTCCCTCCCCTGCCACACCCCACGGTCTCGTCCTTCCAAGCCGTTCTCTCTGCACACCCATAGTCCAGAGTGACAGGCAGCACTCCCTTGGCATATGGCTCTCAAGAACATGAATGGCGTTGCTCTCCTGCGACTCACCATCACCTTCTCCTTTCTGAGCTTCACTCTTGCCAGTAGCTGACTGCTCGCTTGCTTTTATTTGGGGGAAGATGGAGGTCCTGGCCATGGGGGAGGCTCTACACAGAGGCTGGCACTTCAGGGAGAACACATGAGGCCAATAAAGCGTGGTAAGGTCTAACCTTGGATGGTTCCACCTGGCGTTATGCTGACTTGGACCTCTCTAGCAGCCCAGGCTGGGCAGCCTCCTGCTCCAGCTCAGCCATGGTGTGCTTCTCATCTCGTAAGTGGAAATCGTTGCTTATATTATGCGAAGTCCGAGAACTTGTCCCTGAATACACAGCCCGCTGTCTGAAGATTAAATTTCTTCAGTGTGAGCCTCACTCTCTAGTATTGCCCTACAGTCCAGACCACAGGGTCTGCCTTTGGGGGGATCCAGATTTGTTGTTATAGCAAAGAGAAACCAGAGCCCGTGTTGAGTAAGCTCAGAGTCAGATCTCAGCCCAGGGAAACACTGCCAGATGCTTAATTGTGCTCTAGTTACACAGAACGCTCCAGAATGTCTGCTCTGGGCAGAACAACACGGACGGCCATTATTACATTTGGATGGCCCGGTTTGGTTGTGTGCAATCTCTGCACTACTGTGTGTCTTCGTGAGAGATGCCAGCCCATCCTAAGACTGAAGCTGCTCAACCCACGCTTGACAGCCACAAAGGCAGGGGTCTCCTGGAACTTCAGGTCTGGTGGGAAATGCCTCCCTCTTCTGCTCCATCCACCCACCCTGTAGTAAGTGCTGAGAAAAGACAGGACTAGTTGCAAGAAGGCCCAAAAGGAGGTTCAGGAGACATGAAGGGGGGGGGGGAGAGCATTGGACCTAGTGAGTCAGTGGAAAAGCCTTGAAGGGATGTGGTGATCATTCCAGGGGAACAGGATCAGCCACTCCTGAAGGGATCTGCATGGCAGGTCACAAGCTGGCCAGGAGGAGGCAGTGTAGCTGGAATCGAACGAGGCTTTAAGAGCAGAAGAGCCTGGAGAGCCACCAAAGAATCTGCACGTGACCTGTTTGGTGGGACGGCATTGAGCATAGGCATGTGACCTGTCTACTTTAGAGTCAGGAGGCTCCTTTGAGGTGGAGGGAGGAGCACTGAGAAAGGGCAGGTCTCCCAAGTTTTTTGTGCTGCATCCAACGCTAGTGCAAAAGGTGTGTCTGACCCAGCCGGGGAGCTGGATTGAGCCAGCGTCCGACTTGGCTGCATCCTTACCTCCCTCCACAGCAGCCCGCGCCTGGAGCTTTAGTTAGCCCACCTGAACAAACATGCTGCCTGCCACTGAAAGCCAACGGGCTCCAGCCAGAGGCTCTGGTCCTGCTGGATGGACCCTGGGCTCCTTTTGGCAGCTCCTCATTGGCTGCCGTCCTCTTGCCAACAATGCATTTCAGGGGCCCACTTATAAGTCTTTCCATCTGCACAGTACAGGCGGCCTCAAGCGACTGGAGACGGCACATGGCTTCATGTGTGATGGGCAGAGGGGCCGGCCTCTTGCTTCCTTGCCCACCAGCCTCAGTTGCTGTGGAGCCTGTGTGTCCCATCTGGAAACTTTCAAGGTCTTGTTTTGGTTTGGTTTACACACACACATACACACACACACACACACTCTCTCTCTACTTCTTTTGGTTATTAGAGAAAGGGCCTCACAATGTTGATCTGGCTGGCCTGGAACTCCCTAAATAACCAAAGCTGGCCTCAGAGATCTGCCTGCTTCTACCCAGAGTGCTGGGATTAAAGGTGTGCGTCACTACACTTAGCTCATACTAGCTTCTTTTAACTCCATGTCTAATTTCCATGTGTAGAACCTCCTTGATCTAATTTCTCACCAAGTCTACCCAAGAACACCCTCTACACCCAAAAGCACATGAGATAGCAGGCCACAGAGGCATTTGAGACTCTCTACTGCGGCTCTCAAATTCATGGGTGCCACCAGAATCACCTAGAGGGCATACCACCAATGCAGGATCTTCAGAACGAGCCCCAGAGGTTCTCTCTGCAGAACTAGATAAGGCCATAGGGTAGGTCTCAGTTTTCCCAGCTCTGAGTGGTTCACAGGAGGTAGGGGCTCAGAAAGAGCAGCCCTGGGTAAGCTGGATTACTGGACCCATCTGGTATAGGGAGCCCTGCAGCTTCAGCCCTCCCAGGTGGTGAGATGCAGGCTTCAGACTTCCCTGCACCCCATGCTGAGGCCCAGGAGGAGTCTAGGGGACAGGACAGAGCATACATACAGAGGCAGTCAATATTCCCCAGAGTGAAAGCAATTCTCCCCTACCCCAAGATCTGCCTCTGCATCCTTCAGCATAGCAGGTGAGCATGATCAGTAACAATTAAAAAGTGTTGATCAGCTCATCTGAGTGGGGGCAGCAGACTTGTTGGTATTTCAGGGCCAAGTTTCCCAGCAACCCCCAGCTGGGCACAGCTGAGCTTTAGCTTCTGGGAGCTGCAGGGTATTTGGAATAAAGGCTCAACCTTGGAGAAGTATTAATGAAAATGTCACAGGCACTAAAGTCAAAGCAGATGTGAAGCCAGCTACACAGGCAGACCTAGCTGATAAGAAACAGCCCAGGAGAGAACAAAACCTCTTGAGATTAGGTCAAGGACGGGGGTGGGGTGGGGGTGGGCACCCAGGGGTCCCCAATGGCAACTCTGGGGAGCCTGTCGCTCCTGCAGAACAAGCTGACATTTCTGTGCTGCCGTGTTATATATATCGACATCCCGACAGGGCAGTGTTTGGAGGCCTCCACATCAGCAAATAAATATTACGTCTCCATCTTCGGCTAAGCAGAGCTGTGGTGCATTCCTATTACTTCATGTGGATTAACCATCTGGAAGTTGAATCAAGCCACAGAGTAAAGAATGGGATCCAATTTTGCATTCACCAAAATAAGCCGTACTAGTCTCAATTTATGGCAGATGGTTATGCAGTCTCAGCGGGCCAAAGAATCTCTCTGCAAAAGAATAAAGTTCATGCCAATTACTGTAATAGGAACCGGTACAACGACTGTGTGGAGAGCTAAGATCACAGTGATCGCTGTACAGCTCGTAAACTGTGGGGGGCCAGGGAGCAACGGGCACCCAGTTAATTCATTAAGATAACGGGAGAAGCAGGAGCACATGCAGTCATAAAGCAGAAATGTTTCCTTGCAAAATGGGAGTGAGCTGGGTGGCTGTTGTTGGGTCTTGTGTGCCACAGGCAAGGGGGAGGAAATGGTTAATGGCAGGAGGCAAGCTAGCCAGGAATGGGTTAAATCCTGGGCTGTTCTGTTCCATTCATTCAAAGCAGACCTATGGGCTCTCTGGTCTCAGAATCTGGCATGAGGCCATTGTGGGTGGAGCCTGGGCGTGAGTGGCAAGAATGAACCGATGGGAACATTGCAGGCTGCTGTCCAGAGCACCCCCCCCCCCCGCCTTTGGGAAAGGGTCTTTGGCTGCAGGAAGCTCAGTATGCCTGGATGTACTTGCCCTAACTGTCCATGGAAGTCTGGGGAGAACAGAGCACTGTGAGGAAAGAGCACTTTGGGTTCTCCCTGTGAGACTGGCTTCCCCTTCTGCTTGCAGCTCTACAACCTGTGTGCTGGTGGAGCTGGGGGCAGTCAGGTTACAGCACTGCTTGTCTCCTATACAATGGCCCAGTGTCTACATCTGTCTTGAAATAGAAGCTGCTGCATTCTTGTAACAGGGTGACCAATGGTCCCTGTTTATCCAGGACTGTCCTGGTTTTGGCGCCAAAGTCTGGCCTCCCAGGAATCCTTTGTCCTGGGTACAGGCTGGCTGGTGACTCTAGCTAAGAGCCCAACCAGGGCACAAAGTGTTGTTTTCATGTTTCCTTGTCACAGAGCCATGTTCCATGTTGGTGTTGACGATCCAGACTTCTGCTGGCGGACACCAAGGCTCAGAGGGGTCAAGGCTTCATTTTGGGCCTATTGTTCAGTAAGGGGAGGGGCAGGCATTGGGATGCATGTGCAAGATGCTAAAGCCCTTCAGCCAGCATGGCCTCTGGCAGTATGAGCAGACAGCTCCATGCTAACACTCCATGGTCTCAAGCATACTTGCAGGGCTCACTAGCAGGAGGCAGGCAGCAACAGTAAGCCTACAGAGCAAGCACGGGGTCACCATCTCGTGCCTGCACTTCCCCACATCCCAGCATCCTGAGTTGATGGCTACCACATACCTGAGTCTTGAGGTAGACAGAAATGAGAGATCCAGGGCAGGAAGGTCCCACCATGGACAGCACTAACATGCACAGGTACAGGCCCCAAGCTCACAGGTGGAAAAGCTGTGCCTGTCACTCAAGAGGGGCTGAGAGGAAGACTGCCATCCATTAGACTTCTGGATCCCACCTAACAGGATCCTGAGTTCATGGCCCACTAGATGTCCAACAGATACTGTCCCAAGCCAGAGAAGGCAACGCTGGGCAGGAATGTAGGGGAGGTAGTCTCTGGAAAAGTAGAACAGCCCTGCCCACAGGGTTGCCATTGCTCGACCCAGGTATTTACAGGCCAGGCTCCCCTGCCACCCCAACTGCTGTCAAGTACTTAGAAGAAACACACTACAGGCTCCTAAAAACTCCTCATGTCCACACCACTAGCACTGGGGGGGTGGGGGTGGGGAGACAGCACCACTGAGGCAGAGGGCCTCAGCAGGGGCAGAATAGTTGCCACCCCTTCTGTATCAGTGAGGCCTCCAAGTGTGAAGTCTTAGGATTTCCTTGCCACCATGGAGAAGCTCAGCTGTGCCTTAGATTATCAGAGGTGGCATGTGCTGACAATCCAACATGCAAGTGGTTGAGTTTGAGGCCAGCCTGATCTACAGAACAAGTTCCAGGACAGCCAGGGCTATACAGAGAAACCCTTGCCTCAAAAAACAAAACATCACACACACACACACACACACACACACACACACACACACACACACTGAACAGCAAGGCTGTTATGCCTTTATGCAATCCACATGCTTGGAGCTTTGCAACTGGAGACTGCAGTCTGGACAAGCAGGTGATCTCTGGGACCCTTGATCAGAAGGCAACCTGCCTCCATTTTTAGCAGATGTACAGACAGCGGCACCTACCTCACAGGCATCGTAAAGCTGCAAAGCCAGTGTGAGGTCTGCTTGGATGACAGTGCTGGCTGGGTGTTAGCCCTGTTTTTGAAATTGGATGATGCCTTAAGAGAAACAACTGTGGGAAGAGATCTAAAAAGCTATCAACAAGGTGTCACCCAGCCCAAGTGGAGCCACAGCCCTCATCCTGGGATAGATGAAGCCATACCCCTCTCTGTGATACCAAGGCTCTTTGCAGGCTACAGGGGCAGCACGAGGCAGTTGCACAAGACTTTGTCATCAAAACCTCAATGAACACCTTGGCCCTTTACAGAAAGCTTGCCAGCCCCTGTCTGCACCCTTGTGGACCATAGCTGTTCTGGAGCCTTTCATAGATCTCCTGAAAGGACACATGGGAGTGGAGGCTAGCTGGCATGTTGGAGGGATCTGGGCACAGGAGCACCTCTGGATGGGTTAGAAAGTGAGGGTGGTTCTCAGGTGATGCTATCAGCATTCAGGGATGCAGGTATCCATCTTGCCATTGGCCATTCAGAGGCGGAGCTTCTGCTTTACACAAACATTAATGTGAACAGCTCCTGTAGGCCACGCCTCTGTTCTGCTTCTCCCTGCCTCCCACGGCCTGAAGTGTAATGTTATTTTACTATCAACATACAATAAAAGATCAATGCACAAACAACATGTGAGGTGTTTCATAGCTTCTCAGGAACTAAGGCAACCCCCCTCCTCCCCCAGAAGCCATGGCACAAAGCCTAGGTCAACAAGTTGGGAGCATCACAGCACATGGCCAAGAATTTAACCAGCATCATCTTCGGTGGCTTCTGTGAACTCACTGGAGTGCCACCCTGAAGCTCTGGGTTTGTGCTGGCTGGAAATGAAATGCTTCCAACTATTTCTCTGAGCACTCCGATAGGGCAGCATGCCAACACCATCAGGATAAAACATCTAGTGGCAACTCATCCTGGACCTCATAGAGTCAGGAAGGAAGCACCATCACAGGGGCTCTAGAGAGCTGCTTACGGCTATCCATACAGGGTCCTGCACTTGTGACTCTACAAGGATGACTTCTGGGCCACACACTATATGAAGGCCATTGGCTGTTTCTGTATCAAGCATGGACAAACAGCTGTCACAGAAAATGTGACACAAAGCCCCCAAATACTGCACCACCTTAAAAAAAAAAAAAAGGCAGTGTTTCAATGTGCAGCTGTGGCTGATATGGAGACCCTGCTTTTCTTCTGAGTGCTAGGCTTGCAAGTTGTGTACCACCATATCTAAGACGCTTATTGTTTCTTACAAGACTGTAGTCCCCTTCCTGAGATGAGGGTGATCAGAACACATCTTGGATTGAAAGACAGAAGGGCAGCTGGATCACACCTGCAACCCAAGAATACCTTTTAAACCGGGGGAAACCAGCTAGGGCTCATGCCTAGAGTGGCTAAGGTGATAGGCTGACAGTCTGGAGACCGGCTCTGGAGCTTCTGGCTTTGGAGACTGGGGAGGGAGGAGTAAGGGCAGATCCAGGCTGGCCAACAGCTGCTGGAGCTGCTGTTGTAGGTTCTGAGGACAGAAACTAGACCATGTTCCTCTTCTGCTAGACACTAAGACTGAGTAAGGTGTCTTGTCATTAGAGGCAGACATCTGCTGTGGGAGAAATGAGGTTCATGACTGAAACTTCCATGACAGGAGGTGACAGAGGACACAGCTGTGACACCTGCCCAAGCTAAAATGGGGTGTGAAATGTGAGATTCAAGGTCACCATCCATCAGTCAGGAGTGATGGCCAACCAGGACCAGAACTGTGGCAGAGGCTGCTGCTCCATAAGCAGCAGCTTCCTGAAGGACTGGCACCTAGCCCCGGCTTTCAAGGAGTTGGCTACCTAGACAGAGCCCAGGGTCTTCTGGGAGAGAATCTGGGAGATTCTCTGGGCCCTTTTCCTTTTTTTGAAGTAGAGATGCACAAAGACCAAGCCACAGAAAGATTAACAGGTGGAAAGGTGGCATCTGGAAGTTTCCTTCCAGTCATTTTCTAGGGTTTTCAACAGATGAAAGAGGTGAGCAGCAGACAGCCTGGCACCCCAGGAAGGTTCAGAGACATCGACCATTCCGACATTTCCCAACGTAGCCTCCCCAAGAGGATGTGAAGTCAGCTGCAGCTGCTTGTTTCCACATAAGATAATGTGACCAGTATATGAAGAGATCTGTCCGAAGCCTCCCACAGACAAGACAGGCTGGGATTTGGTCTCCGCTGCTCTCCTTCTTCCCAAGTCACACCAGAACAAGCTCTAGACCCCTGCAACTCCACAGTCCTTCTGAGAGTCAACTCCTACCTGGCTGTGGCACCGCTGACCTGAGCAAGGTCAGCATGTTCTCCATCCAGAGGGCTGGGGCACCCCAGTGTCCTCACAGGACATGCTAAGGTGACTGAATACCTCTTACGTCCTGAGACAGGCCTTCAGGGGCCTGGGGGTGGGGGGCTAAACGGGAAGTGGACACATTAAACTCCAGGTTGAGGGGATTGAAGGTCTGAGCAACACTGGACACACGGGGAGGCGGTGTGGAAGGTGTGTGGAATTCAGCAGAAGGTTCAGTGAAGACGGCTACCATCAGTCAAAAGGGCAGACTCACCTGCCCGGTGGCTTCAGAGTTGGACCTGTGCCCTCTGTGGCATAGCAGGTTTCTGAGAGGTCTCAGGGCTTCTGGGGTCACAGCTGCTGGAGTCTGCATACAGTTCTGATTTCTTATTTGCCGAAGTGAATATCTAACATCTGTTTTCCGACACTACTCCTAAAGATGATACCACAATAACTTGTGTTGTCCTGTCCTTATGTCGGTCGTCCACACTGGACTGAACATATGCCTTTACCTGCCTCAGACCCTCGGCTGAGAGCCAGGTGCCTGGTTACAAACACACGGGCTGACAGATACAAGAGAGACGCAGGTCATCGCATACACTAATGCCACATGCCAACACTGAGAGAGGAAGCACAAACACCCTGGAAGCATGGTACACACTGAGCCTGGTCAGGCAGCAGGCTTTCTTCAGAGCTTGGTGCTGCGTGCTTACAGAGCACAGGAGAACAACACCGTTCTAAAGGACAAAACATCCCACAGCCACAATCTCGGGACAGTTAGGTATAATTGGCAAAACCTGACAGAACACTTAAAAAACGACAAATTCTCCATGTCTTTTCCTTTAAGAATAACCTTTTGCCAACTCTGAGGCTAACTAACAGGACATGCACCTGAGTTTACTCAATTCCAATAAGGGCGAGAAACCACCTCAGAATCCACATGTGATAACCTGACTGGTACAGACCCACATCAAGAACAAACATCTCTCAGGAAAAGCAGAACAGCAGAATCTTTTGTCTTTTCAGAGCAGGGCTGTGAAAACCAGAGAACTCTCAAAGGCCAGCGGTGGTCTGAGCTATCCCAAGTGAAGACCAGAACTCTCAAAGGCCAGCAGTGGTCTGAACTATCCCAAGTGAAAACCAGAACTCTCAAAGGCCAGCAGTGGTCTGAGCTATCCCAAGCACGTGGCACCAGGGAAGCAACCATACAAGCACACAGTGGCATTTTGAGATCATTATTTATTTTTCGTTTCAGGTTCACTTACTTTGTTTTACTGTAATTTACACAGGAGACTGCCAGGTAAACTGGGTACTTTACATTCACACACGTCCCTCAATCTCTACAGCCGTTAGAAACACACGAGTCCACACCGGGCTCTGATTTCCTTGTGTGTCCAAGCTCCCAATGAAACTACGGATGTCTGTGAGTTGGTTTCACTGGGGGAGACTGGGTTGGAATGACCCTTCTGGTGGTGACCTTCTCCCAACAGTGCCCAGGATAACCACTGCCTTTATCTTGAGCTTAAAGGACACACGGTTGTTGCTGAGGAGAACCGGGCAGTGCGATGCAGTGGGAATTTCTGCCATTGCTCCCATGGGACACAGGGCAGAGCAGAGGGGAAATGAAGGTCAAGCCTGTCAACAAAAGGGTCACCACCGTGCTCTGACTGCAACACGGTATTATGTTCTGGGGTGGAGGTTTAAAAGGCAGTGAGTAACCTGAAGGATTCTACAGTGTGATTCTGGTCAGGGTTCCAGGACTGACAAGAGGAAATAGCATCAGACACAAAGATAGAAAAAAAAGAAAAGAAAAGGAAAGGAAAGGAAAGGAAAGGAAAGGAAAGGAAAGGAAAGGAAAGGGAAAAGCCTACCCAGCTACTGCTCCTTTCTCTTTAAAAAAAAAAAAAAAGGAAAAAGCAGAGGCAGAGGAGGAAGAAGGAGGAGGGAGGAGGAGGAAGCAGAGTCAGCAGCAATTCTCAGATCTAGCTGGGCCTCAGGATGGTGACAGACCTGTGCCACACTCAAGCTGTTTCTAGCTCTCCGTCAGCATTTCCTCCTGGCTTGGACCACAGCAGGAAAAGAGCCAGACATGCCCACTCTCCTACCCTGTGAGCTGAGAGCAATACAGACCATCCACATAGTCTCCAGGCTGTAATTCCAGAAAAGCCATTTCAGAAACAAAACTCCACAGAAGTGCTCTACACAGCCTGCAATACCACTCAGGTTAATTGCTTGATCGCCGTTTGCTTAGCCAGAGTCTGAATATTGCCTAGTGTTTATTATAAATCACAAACCGTCATCACTGGTTGTTTTTTTTTTTCTTTCTAGATTTGATGTAGAAAAATACTTGAAATTCAAAATACAAAAATCCAATAAAAAGTGGCAATTTTTAAAAAAGGATTTCCCCAACCCTCGGGCAAACCAATAGAGTTTTGACTCTTTACTTGACAGATACTGTTGGATTTGGCTGGAAGATAGTGGCCACCCAGAAATAAATAGTTATAAATACATCCAGAGTTTACATTCCAGAGTCACTGGAGTATCTAAAAATTTGAAGAAATCTTTCTGTAGGAGTTGTTGCTGATGGGATGAGACTGTGTGTGTGTGTGGTGACTTGAAAACAGAAACATAACCAAAGGCTGTACACACTGGTCCACACCTGGCATTCACGGAGCATGCCAGCCAGCACCACAGGGCACCACATGGCAGTTGGTTTTTCAATCAAGGGTGTCATGTTGATGACTATTAATGTCTGTTCCAGGGATATATATTGAAAATATTTTCTTTAGTATTTTCGTTGAAGACAGGCGCAGTACTTTGGAGAAAACATACTGACCCCTTCGATCTTTACATATATATATATACACTCGTGTGTGTATCTAGGCCTATAGCCATATGTGCTTTACATACAGCTACAGACAGACACACACATACTCACTCACAACCGTGTGTGAGTATGTGTGTGCGTGTGCCCGCGCATGTGCGCACGTGTGCTGGAGTCGTCAGAGGCACACACTGGAAATGTCAACACTGAGACACTGGTGGCTTCAGTCATCACAGGCCGCACTGGTCCCCCTCACTTGGCCTTGACTCCGTAGCTGGAAGAAAGTAAAGAAATACATAGTAAGTTAGGCCATAGGCTCTCCTGAAAGACTCCATATGGAAAAACTTTGGTAAAAATGTTCCCCACATACTGCACCCTAAAACTCTGTTCTGTTTAAAAAGATTCTAGCCAGGCTAAGACATTCGCTTCATCACAGGGAAAAGTAAATTTGAAGCAGGAACAAATCATAGAAAGTTAAAGTGACAACAACTAAAAAAAAAAAAAAAAAAAAAAACCTCTTTAAAATGAACATGAAATATAGAACTCTGGGGAAATCTCAGAAGTGTTATATTCAACTCTGGTTGGACAAAGCAGCCCCCTCTCATGACAGAGAGCCTCTCAGGAAGATGGTGTGGGGAAGGCAGAGCTCCACCAAGGGAGCAGCAAGAAGGCTCACTCAGGCACAGCCCACAGCTCACTGCTGTCTCATGGACATCTGCAGAGAACATAGGCACCGCCGCTCTGATCCTCTGCCTGAGCCTGTGGGGGCGGGTCTGGACGCTCTCTGCTCCATCTACGGAAATGCCACGTGGGCATATAAGCTTTGATAAGGCACACCACAGAAAAATGCTAGGCATACAGAGTAAAGTTAACTGCAAAGCAAACTGTGCCACACAGGACACCTCATACCTCCAGTGAGCTGCTGAGGTTGGCCTCATGGTGTGGCGGGAGAAATCCTAGATCTCCTTGGGAATGACAAAAGGCTCCACTGAGAACCAGGTCCAGGTCAAACAGCCTCCAGGGCAGTGCCACTAAGAAAGCAGCTACACTGGCAGTGGATGGAGACTGTTACATTCAACCTGGCCTACAGAATGACCCAGTGAGACACACAGGTTCACGGTTTCTACAATGGACATATATTCAATTCTAAACAAAGAATCCCGTCATCACTGGCAAGAGCCTGTGTGCTCATCAGTTAACTAACTCCCCAACAGCACACGGCACAGGCTTTTAGGTACTCTTTTACCCGGGTCTTCACTTACACAGATTGATAATGCCTCTGACCTACAGGGGACTCATCTAGGCATCAGCAGCCGACGTGCCTCGGACGGAGCCCTTCTTACGCATCTAAATGTAAAATAAAATCATGAGCTGCTAAAATGATTCTATGTAGGGTTAGTAAGCAAGTGGAGAGAACGGGTCTAGCAACAATTATAGAGACTGCCTGCTTCTTATGTATCTCCGACGGGATGGAGTTCTGAGACCTTCAAGTGGTCCTGGCTTCAACAGACTTGTGGGGGGAAATCCCTGGAACAGCCTGGAAAGGTAACTGCATCTGCATCTATACAAAGGCACCCATTAAGGCAGCAAATTATCAGGGATGTAACTGCAAGGGAAGATCGATATGCTTTGAGAAAATGCTTCGGGGGCGGGGCTCTGGACAAGACAGGAGGTTGTGAAGGTGCCGCCACTGGCTCTTTATAAAAGCAGCTTCTCAATGCCTCCAGGTTTACTAGGAGCAAGGATCGAAGAAAAGACACAGAGGAACAGAACATGGAAAAGAACCAGCAAAAGAGCAGGCGTTTCTAACACCTATAGACAAATCCCCCCCAAACAAACAAACAAACAACCCTCAAAAGAGAACACCAGAAACAGACAGAAAACAAACACTGTATCTCTAAAACAACCCCTAGCATAGGAATAAAATACTCCTGTGACATAACAAGGGGCTATGTAAGGACAGCCAGCCCAGAATGCTGAGATCTACGTAAAATAATTCTGATGTAGTCACAGAGCCCAGGACAGAGTGAAGCAGGCTCACAGGGGATTTCACCGAGCCTGAGCCCCGAGTGTCTTCAGTTCTACTTCCAGGCTGACCAGCTGACCTTCTCTGGCATCTTCTGCCAGAGTGGGAGCAAGAGTCAACTCCTCCAGGCCAAGGGCTCTCTAGGTGTGTTCAGGTTTCAGTAGCCATGCTCTGTCCAAGCATCAGGGGTCAGAGGTCAGGGGTGAGGGGTCAGAGTGCTGAGCTCATCATCTAGTCACAGTGGTCAGTCTTCCTCAACACAGAGGTCAGCACACACTTCTAGTAGGGCTGAGGTTCTCCCTGGGGGTGGCTTTCTGTCACCCCTAGGCTCTGGGAAACACTGTCTGGAAGCAGCTGTGCTACAGCTGGAGCAGCTGCTCCAGAGCTGACAGCACAACAGGCCAGGGTTCTGGAACCTGGAGGAACCTAGGAGGGAATGCACAGCAGGTAAAGGGTCCTTGCATCTGAGCTGCTCCTCAGGAGCACTAAGTATTGAGAAGTGAGCACAGGGTGGTGGGAGGTGTGGACCAGAAGACTGCAGCAGTGAGGCTTACGCTTGCCTGTGGGAATACCCATGGCCAACCTTAGAACAGAGAAGAGGAGAGACTTGCATCATTCCACCACCCTGCCAGACCCAGAGTCTCAGCCCCAGCAAGAGAAAAACCAAGCCCCTTACAATGTCTCTATGGGAAAGTACCTTCCAAATTCAATCATCAAAAATAATCTGGAGCAAAATCCATTCATAAGTTGAAGTCTGCCTATAGTTTACTTCAAATATAAAGTAGGCTAAAGCATTCTATTGCCCGATAAAGAAGATACACTATACTCCTTTCTGAAAATTTGTGCAAGACTGATTAGAAGCAGGCCTGCTCCAGTCACCCAAAGTAACCAACTGCAGACACAAATCCTTCACTGTGCTGCGACACAGACACCATTCCTCTGTGCCAGAGTCCGACTTCCCGCCTCTCCCCATGACCACACGGGGCTTTGGTCTCACAGGCCATCAGACGCCACACCTGCAGGACTCGCAGAGCCAGGTCTGCTGGCAGGACTCGGGATGACTGCTTGGAAGCCCTGAGGGTTATGGACATGCCTTGGATTCACTTCCCACTCTGGGAAAGAACTGCCAATTGCAGACAAGCACGGCCCAGGGAAAAAATCAAAACCAAATCCTTGCTTAACCATGAAACTATACCCTAACCCCCTGCCAAGGACCACTGGAATGTTCCTAGAGCTTCCCAAGACAGAAGAGCTCACAGCTAGGTGGGCGGGGAGACGGCCCTCACCAGCCTTGCCTTGCCTTGCCTATGGAGGGGCTGGGCTGACTGCTGAGCCACAGGCTTCTCCATCTACAGGAACTGAGACAGAGACTGTCAGACACTGATGCCTGAGATCTGATACAAAGTACCTGGAGGTTTTCACAAGGAACACATTCTAGGTTAAGACGGTTCCAGTCTACCTTCAGGAGGGGTGAAGGGCATGAGTGTCTGAAAAACTCCATTCTGGTGAAAGCAAACATGGAAAGAAATAGCCACCAGCACTCTTCCTAAGTCTAAGAACTCGCTAAGCACGCACACTTTAATGAGCAGACACAGCCGCCACAGCAAGGCTTACTGTTTCTAGTTCTTTCTGAGTCTCGTCCTCCATTCTCCTGATGTCTTCCATTGTCAGGTCAATCCACTTGTCAATCCAACAAAAGAGCTGGCGATGTAAGTTTGTAAATATCCGTTTTTCTTGCTTTTAAAACAAAGTGGCAGAAACATTCAATTAGTGATACATTAACTTTATGTGTCCCAAGCATCCCATAGAATGAACATGTGCTTAGTTTGAAAAGTCCACTTTATACAACAGCAGAAACTAGGCCAAGATTGGTGGTGCACTCCTTTTAAATCCTACTGAGTACTCAGGAGGCAGATGCAGGCAATCTCTGAGTTAGAGGTCAGCCTGGTCGATATAGTGAATTTCAGAACAGCCGGGGTATGTAGAGAGACTTTGTCTCAAAATAACATATACATACATACATACATACATACATACATACATACATACATACATGCATAGTTTGTTTGTTCTTTTCAAAACAGGGTTTCTCTGTGAAACCTTGAAATTCACTCTGTAGATCAAGCTGGCCTCAAACTCAGAGATCGACCTGTCTCTGCCTCCTGAATGCCACCACTTGCCTGCCTAAAATATAAAATCTTTATATTAACAGAAACCTTAATTCTGTCCTATTATCCTTATATACAAAATAAAAATAAAAGAATCCCCGGTTGAGAGTGGCAAGACAGCTCGGCAGGTGATGGTGCTTGCCTCCAAGCACGACGCCTTCAGCTCAGTCGCTCGGAGGATCTGTGCAGTGGAAGACAAGACACAACTCCCACCAACTTCCGCTCTCCATACCACCCGGGTGCTACACATACCACACGTGGCAAATAAACATTAATTCAAAATCATTTTCAAAATTCCCTGTGAAATGAGAAAGACTCTCCCCTGCAAAAGGATTAATGGTCTGGTAGAAGCCAAGAGCACATGACATACATATGCTCCTGCTGGGCGACATATGCTGACAAGCACTCTCAATGCCAAGGGTCGTAGGTCAACCACGTTCTTCTACAATAAGACTACACCTCGAGTCTTCACCTGTGATCGAAAGGCATGCTGCACTCAAGGAATGCCCACAGTGCTCAGAGATAAACAGTGAAAAGCATTAGGTACTGTACATTAATCCTTCTGTGCTGTACATTACTGCCCTTGTATATCACAGATACTCTACCATGTATAGAGATACTGGTTTAAATACCCAACTATTTAAGTCGCATTCAACTCTCCTAAAGAGAGCAAAGCAGATGCAACAACTGACTCTCTCCCCCATGAATAGAAAGCCTCGTGTTTACACACTGACCCCTCTGTATCTAAACGGGGTTGTCAATATATCGACAACGATGTCAAGACAAGAAGGCCAGTATGCAGAGAGTGAGCTCACGAGCCAGCTATAACTACGTAGAAGCAGCAGGGGTTTGGGTAGGCTAAAGGCAGGGAGGTTATCCAAGCTCCAGAACCTCTGTGGGAACCCAGTGGGTAACAGGGTGCCATTTCTTTCCTAGGATTTCTTTTTACATATATGCACCAAGTATGTGCATGTGTATCTGTGTGCTTCATGCTCGAAGTGACCTTGGAGGCCAGAAGAGATCGTGGATCCTACCCTGCAACTGTGTTACAGATGGGTGTAAACCATCACGTGGATGCTCAGAATCAAACCCAAGTCCTCTGAAAAGCAGCCAGTGCTCTTAACCACTGAGCCATCTCTCCAGCCCGCAAGGACATCTCTGTAGTGATGATGGGGGAGGGAGGATGCTATGGAAGAGAACAGTCCCACATCTGGGAGGGGCTCTGCACTGAAGTGCTAAACAACTATCAGGAAAGCACTGTATTTCTCCTAAGGATGTCCCTTGAGGGCTGGAGAGATGGCTCAGGGAGGTTAAGGACACTGGCTGCTCTTTCGCAGGACCCACACAATAGCTCTCAACCGTTTCTAACTCCAGCTCTGGATCACCTGATACCTTCTTCTGGCTTCCACAGGTACTGTAGCATCTGGTGCAGACATACATGCAGGTAAAACACCGCACACATTAAGATAAAACCTGAAACAAACAGGAAAGGAAGGAAGGGAGGGAGGGAGGGAGGGAGGGAGGGAGGGAGGGAGGGAGGAAGGAAGGAAAAGTCTCTTAAGATCTCGTTATATTTAATCTGAGGAGACTCACCTTCTGGATGAAGTTCTCAACTTTGCTCTGCAGTCCCCACCACTTGAACTTGATGGTCACCAGCTTATAGGCACACATCCTAGGACAGTCAGGGGTGTTCGCCAGCTCCTTCTAGATGAGAAAATTGAAAAATCCTGATGTCAGCATTTAGGTTTTGACTGAAACAGACCACTGTGGAACACCACCATGGACTTTTAGTTTGGAAGTTCTGATCACTTGAGCAGAGCAGTGCTCCTCTCTGCCATTCAGCAGTGAGGCCAGCTGCTGTCACGGAAGCTCAGATCACAGTGAGACTAAATAGGGAAGCTGTCTTCCCTAACTTCCCCTGGGGACCCGCTCATGACCTTCCACCATTTTCTGTCTTTCCGCTTATCTCCAATGCAGCAGCAGTCCATGACAGCAGGCCATAGCCAGCGATGCGAACGCACACTGCCCACAGCATGGCCTGGACATGCTGCTTCAGTTTTCAGAGTACCACACACTGGTATTCACTCAAATGAGATCGATGGAAAAATCAAGTCTTGCTTGGATAAATGGGGATGTTGTGAGCAACAGTCCTCCAAGCTTCGTAACTGCTATGGAGAAGGGTTCAGCTGTACCCTTGAACAGGAGTACCCCAGAGCTGGGCTCCCTGACTAGTGACACGCACTCAGGGAGGGTTGGCTGGAGAGGGTGATGAGCCCTCCACCTGAGTATCCAGTGCTCTACCACCTATACACATGGCCTTGGGGAGGGGCTAGTGTATGTGTGTGGGGTGTGTGTGTGCATGCGTGCATGTGTATTTGTAATGACAGAATAACTTTGCTGTCTTTGGTGGGAGCCATTCACCTGTCACACAGCAGCACACACTGCTCTCAGACATGGGGGACACAAAGCTATGTCAGGTCAGGTCTGGCCCCCTGTCTTCAATCACCTGCAACAAGTTTAATAGTGGGAAGCAGAAAAAGGAAGTTTACTCAATGTAGTTACACTGGGAGAGGAACAAAGATATGCGGAAACCCCGCCAAGTCCACCCTTGGGGTCCTAAAGTGAGACTGGAGTTTAAACAGAGGGCCAAGGCTATGTAGGCTATCTGCCCTGGCAGATGTGGTTCTGGACTCCACTGATCCATCTTTGTCGGGGTTCACTTTCACCCTGTGAGGTGTTCATGGGCTGTTACTGTGGAGTCTCTCTGGAAGACAACACAAGCTCTCCCTCTGACAAGCACATTCTCCTTCTCCTAGCATTAAGAGTCCCTGGGAAATCCTCGCTGCTGTGAGCCCAACGTTTAAATAATCAGAATGAGATAGACACAAGTATCTCTCTAGAATACTTTCATTTCTACCAGGGCAGCTAAATTGACATGTGCCTCCCTCCCCTTGACTGCAGGCCTGGCTCCAAGCTGGGCACTGGCATGGATGAGGTCCGTCAGTTTGCCTCAGAAAACCCATTCCTCCAGAAAGGATGTTAAGGTGAGCCTCCCACAGACCATTTCTTCAATAAGCAATGAACGCATGTGGGATCTTTAGAGTGCTGCTGAGCCCGAGGAGAGTGGAGAGCATGGCTCCATAGTCCGTCAGGTCTGGCTGGTACTAGGTCAGGAGCACCGCATCCAGCTGTGGCTCCTACTGTACAGAACCCTGACTTTCGCTGGCTTCAGTCCTCCTCGCGGCTACAGATCGTATAAAGTAAACATGCCCTTCCCATTCAACGCCTGTGAAGCCCCCAGTCACACCCTCAGGCTACAGTTTTCTACAGCTCAGCCACCACCCCTGTAACACTGATAGCCCCAAGCAACTTCCAGCTGGGACAAGTCCTGGGTACTGCAAGTCACACACAACTTCATTCCCAACCCTAAGAGTCACACACCTTACTCTCTACAAAAGCTTACCTGTGCACCCTTCAGCCTTCTCTCGTTCTAATTAAAGGAGTGAGCCAAATGTAACATAAGCGCCCTCCACAGGCTGGACTCCAGCACAGAGCGACTCCACAGTGAGCTAGGCTTCCTAGTGATGCTGGCAGGCTACTTATGCCAATTAACACAGCAATTTAGAGAGTTTGCACTTGGCTATAAGAACTATTTTAAAAATTAAATGGGCCAAAAAAAAATAACCCTAGTTCTAGAAGCAATTGCTCTGTACCTCACATGTTTATTTATTTTCAATCTTCTCATTTTCCATCCAACTTACAAGTAGTTATTAAAATCAAAACCAAAAACAACCCTTTGAGGGAAGAATATGCAAACTAACTAAACTCTGCTCAAGTAAACACAGATCAGCTGCCTCGACTTCCTAGCTGTCTTCCTGGAGGCGTCAGCATGTCACTGGAGTCACCAGAAAGCATCAACAAATGTGGCATAAGCCAGTAATGTGTGCACGGCATTTTAGGTGTTGTTCCTAAGTGTCTTCCTGCAGTAGCTAGTGTGTGCATGGTATTTCAGGTGCTGTTTCTGTTTAAAGAATCATCCAGCAATCCAAGCTAGAGCCTTCGGACTAGTGGGATCCTCTTGGTAGCACATTAAAGGAGAGAACCAACTCCTGCAAGCTGTCCTCAGACCCTGATGCATGATGTGGCATGCATACATATGTGCACTCAAGTGCCTGCCCATGTATGAGTGCTGTGTCTACACGTATGTATAAGCACCACATGTATGCCTGGTGCTTGCATAGGCCAGAAGAGGGCATCAGATCTCCTGGAACTGGTTATCAGATAACATGTAGATGCTGGGAACTAAACCCAGGTTCTCTGCAAAAACCAGTGCTTTTTCCCCACTAGGCTGTCTCTCTAGCCCCTAATTTATTTTTTTAAAGGTATTTCCATTGGGACAGAAGGAAGTTCCATCCTGTATCAAGTTTCTAGGAGCTCAACTGCTTCAAACACAACTTCCTCTCGAAACAACCCAAAGGTAGGGAACAGAATAAAATACAGGCTTTTCACACAACAGCTCCAATCCAGCCCAAACCGAAAACTTCATTACCCGCATCAAGGCAGCTAAGGCTAGTTTATAATACAACTATTCTGCCTAGAAATGAGTTTTAAATAGATTAAGTTTTTAAATGGCATTTTTTTTTTAAAAGAAGGGGAACATTAGTTGGTTAACAGAAGAACAACCAGCAGTTCTGTGAGATGGGCGTCCCAAGCTCACAGAACCTCGCATTAGGTTATTTCCCACATAATTCAAATTTCATCCATAATGTAGCATGTACTAGTTAGTTGCAAAATGTTTTCAAAATTGCATTTAAATCATTTGTACAGTCACAGAATTCCTTACATTTCATGTTACTAACTATAAATGAAGCTTCCCAAGTCCAATCATGTTTTCAATTTAAGAGCACATATTAGGTTACTCTGAGGCATGTGGCCGAGGCCTTCAGGGAAGCAATGCACACAGCAGCCACCTATCGTGACTGAATACGTGCGGCACGTGTAGCTTGGTAAGATGGTAAGCAATCAGCCAACATTAGCCTCAAGAACAAATGTCTCGGTCTGTGACAGAGAAGTCTGTACCTACGTTAAGAGAAGTTAAGGGGAGCGAGACCCACAGTCCTCTCGGCCTCACTGGCTTCATGCTGCAGGCTTGTGGTGGGAGAGGCAGAGCTGGCGCTCCCCAGCAACAGAGCAGTTTTCATGTGGTTCACACTCCCCAGTATTTTAGCTTTTCAGTAGTAGGCAAGCAGAATGCTCAGTTTTGGCGGCCGAATTTGTAGTGTTAAGTTTCCAACCGAAATCACACTGAGAAAGTTAAAAATAAATGTGCGGCAAGGGCTGCTGCCAGTGTGCAGCAGCAAATGTCAACACAGGATCAGAGACGACATGGCAGGCGTGTGTGCCGCAGTCTCAGGCAAGCCCCAGTCTCCAGCACACGGCGTCTTTTCTAGACAGTTTTTACTTTGTGAGTCTTTTAGGCAGGCCTGGGCCGACACTGTTTTCTACCTGTCAAGCCTTGTATCTTACTGACTGGCATTGCTTTACTGACTCTGGACTAAGAGCCTACTGAGGGCACATGTAAGCAAGGCACTGCCACAAATTATGGTGGCTTCACACTCAGAAGACAGGGAGTAGAACAAGGAGACCACCCCGACCTGAGGTACCAACAGTACCACAGGGGCACCCAGAGGCCTCTGGTAGGGTGGGGGTTCACTATGGGGACTCTTTTAAAAAGTTTCTAAGGATGACCTAATCATAAGTAAGTTTATAAAAAAAAAAAAAAAACCAGGCACAACAAACCCAGGAAGGTCCTACTTGTGAGGGATCAACAACCAGTGTCACACCTTCCTCATCAGGGATGAAGTCACCATGTGCAAGTGCACCTGCAAGGTCCTGTGTGATGGACTCCAGAGCTCTGCCAAGTCACTTCCCACACCAGGCAGCACAGAATTCCAGAGGCCTGAGTCCTGAGGTCTGCCGACCTAGGAGCAGAGGCACTCCACAGAGAAGCCAAGGCAAGAGCTACAGGCAGCCAGGGCATCCTGATTTTTGAAGACATGGGCCTGTTCATTTTGACAAAGTTCTACACATATAATTAAGGCATACTATGTGCTAAACGCACTTTAGAGATGTCACCTAAAAAGTGGATTCAACAAGCCATGTAAACCTCCTCTGAAAACATGCCATGTCTGTAAACGTCTTTATTCTATAGAATGCAAACTGTGGTCTAACTAGAAACCAGTTTGAGTTCCACATGTTACCTGCTGTGGGGTTTCAAACAGTACAGGAAGGAGGCACACCTTCAACCGCTCTGGGCCTCAGGCAGTCAGGTTAGGGACCTGTAGCTCAGCAGCCCTCTCTGAGGAGAGCCGGAGCGTCCACCTGGAAGGGGGCTTCCACAGCTGCCCTGTGGCTTCTCCTCAGCAGCCCTGTCCACTGCTCCCGCCCACAGCACACCACCTCACACCTCAGCTGACAGACAAGGCTGCTGTCATCCTTTCACACATGGGGATAGAAAGAGAAATCAATCATGAGGATACAGAAGAAACAAACTGGTGTTTCTACAATGTGAGCAGGAACTCAGACTGTGCACGAGGGCTGTTCCAGAGTGTGACTGAGCAGGAACTCAGACTGTGCACGAGGGCTGTTCCAGAGTGTGACTGAGCAGGAACTCAGACTGTGCACAAGGGCTGTTCCAGAGTGTGACTGAGCAGGAACTCAGACTGTCCATGAGGGCCGTTCCAGAGTGTGACTGAGCAGCACATGGAGTAGGAGTCTGAAAGGCCAAGCTCCCGCTGCCAGCACTTTGAAGAGGAACACAGTTGCACATATCAAACCTCCGGAATTTCTGGGACAACTCCTTTTCCTGACTGGCTCATCGTGTACACCGCTGTCTGTCGGGGCACTGCAGAAGCAGGTGCTCTGGCACAGCCTCCTAGTTAGGAATGATCATCCATTTGTGGACACAGATGCTTAACTCTTCAAGAGCTGTCTGCTTAAATGAAGAAAGATATGAGGCCGTTCACTGGGTTAGAATGACACCATAATCTTCAATTTGTTACGCTGGGTCAGATGTGGCAAACTGGAGAGCAGGAGGAACACACGTGCAAAATCCTACTGGGAAGGAAGCCGTGCCACAGGTGGCTGTACCAGTGTCACAGACACACATCCTCCAGATGGAAACGTAAACCTACACATACATATGCATGTGTGTGCATGCAAACGGTGCCACAGAAAAGGAGGGTGTTCGTCGGCAGTTCTGCCTTGGAGCAGAATTCCTCATCAAGTTATAAACTGCTCTATCAGCGTGCACAAAGTCACTTCCTGAAGTATAATTCGTGTGCTCCGATCTTTTAATTTCCTTCTTCTTAAGGAAAATGAGCAGACGACTAAGGCCTAGTCTCTGGAGCTATAGTATACTCCTGGCTTTGTTTTTAAATCTGTATCATATTGCAAGTGGGAAAAAAACCTGTGTTCATGACAAACTTGAACGAGAAAGTCTCCGTTGCACCACCCAGCTGGGAAATGCTCTGAGCTCTGTGACCTTGGCTTAACAGCTAAGCCACACCAAGCACTCATTAAACACATACAGACAAGGGGCACAGACTGAAGCCCCAAGACAAGTGAATCCTAGCTACTGACGTACAATGGGGAGACATGGACAGACACACACATGCACACACACCCTCATACAAAAAGTGGAGGCTCAACGTCTGTCCTGGCACCCTGTGCACAGCACAGCTCGGTCCTCTCATCTTCCTTACAACTTTCGAGGTGGGCACTAATGTCTGCACTTTAGAGGGCATGGGAACTGGGGCTCAAGGCGCACACTGCCCGCATCCTAATGCATGTAATGCATGGACCTGCACAATACTTGGTGCGTCTTCTTTTGTGTCTCTACCATAGAGATGCCTTGACCACTCTGTAGAATTGTCTAAGCACAGAGTGAAACTGTTAAGGACACAACATGACACACAGGAGGCAGAAGCTGACCTCTAAGTAAGGACCTGCCTCATGGCCAAACCTGACACCTGTGAGCAGCACTGGACCCAGGCCTGTGAACCTGCAGGTACCACAATTTCTCCTACAAGTCTCATCTGCATTTCTCTGGCCACAGTTCTCATTTATAAACCAAAGCACCCACAAGTGTTGCCTAGCAAGGTTTGGAAGGGTAAATGTGTCCTTGTATTGTTGCCTGGTACCACAGGGAACTGCCTCTCAGCTGAATATAGCCAGTTAAACACCACAGGAAGTAACCTCCATACCAAGTAAGGGAGGTGTCAAAGCAGTCACGGAAGTATAACTCAGTAATAGAGTGCTTGCCCAATATGTGTCAGGTCCTGGGTCTTCTGAGCACCTAAAGACACACAACCAGGCAAACAGAAACCCCAACTACCACCCCACCTTAGCCTGCTTATCAAGTCCAGAGGTGCCCATTGCCATGTATGCTCAGCTACTGTGGTAGTTTAGCTTATTTGCTTCATTCCCCGGGATAGTCACAAGGTCATGGAAGGTCAGTTAGCAGCTGCCTGCTTTGTCAGAGTACCTGCACCTGCCACCATGTGAACAACTCGAGCAAGAGATTCATCCACAAGTGCACCGGAGGAGCTCTCTGCATGGGCATATGAAGTCACTGTCACGCCTGCTCAAGCCTGTCATCTCGGCACTTGGGAGGCCAAGGTGGGGAATTACTAAGCGTTCAAGGGCTGCCTGGGATATATGGTGACCCCTCGGGTGGCACTGGCTCCTGTGTGAAACCGTATCACCACACAGACTGAAGCTACTCCAGAATTTTAAATAATCAGAGATCAAGGACTGTGCATTAGGCCTTGACTAGCCATGACTAGAGACTTAATACTCAAGAAGTGGTAAATATCATTTACAGTGATGAACAGATTCCATGAGCAACACACATCACAGCAGTAAAGCAAGAACAAGCCATGCTAACTACACATTCGTGTTTCTTCAGAACCAGAAAAACCAGGCCAAAGTCAAACATCAGGTAATTCCATGGCCAGTCAGAAACCTCTCAGGAGTCCCAAGAATTCCTGCACTTTGCACTCAAGCAGAACAAGCCAACCATTCAACCAGTGTATAAAATCTATACTTCAAACACTGTTAACCAGGTGAAATTTCTCACGTGCCTTCTGCCTCTTCATCCCCTGTAAAAGCATTGTATGGCAGAGTCAGCACCAGAGAAAGCAGGGCTTCCTTAGCAGGGAATGTGCCTTGGAGAGCCACTAGCCTGAATGGAGGGGCTAAACCTGGAGATCAGTGGAGGCGCTTTGCAAATCCCTTAGACTGAACTCAGATAATGCTCACGGAATCTGTTTGTCACTGTGAATGACAGTTACCACTTCTTGAGTACTGTCTCTAGTCATGGTTATTAGATTGGAAGAGTTTTGAACTATACCCTGGAAACAAATGCGAAAATATGACAAATTATGGTTCTTTCTTTCCTTTCTAAGATAGGGTCTCACTATGTAGTCCTGGCTGGCCTCGAACTCCATGTAGATCAGGCAGGTCTTGAACCTCTGGGTCCTGAAATTAAAGGTGTCAACTACTATACCACACAATGAATCATTTCCCTCCCTCCTGCCTTTTAGCTGATGTGCACCATGTATAACACAGACACGGCAGCATCAGGACCATCAGTGTCCTCTATAGGAGCAGCGACACCACACATACTGCTCCCTGAGGCTGACAGCAGCCTGTTAGAGCTTGGCTGCCTAGAAAATCCTGTGGGTGAACAGGCTGCTCCGGTCAGGGTTTTATGCACCTCCTGGTCCATCAGACTAATCAGAATACCCAGCCGCTTGTTTAAGGAATTCTATTTAGTGTGGTATACTACATTTCCATAGTGGTTCTAATGATCTTGTTGGCGCTACTTTTCCTACTTCATGAGTGGAGTGAAGGTGTGTTCTCTCTGAATACAAACACTTGCCACAAAAACCACTCTCTGGTGTCCTGCTTCCCAGATGAATAAGTATCAATAAATGGCAAGGAAACACCTGGGTGGGGGGAGAACTTGTTTACAGTTGATAAGGCTAGACCCTACTATAAATCTTTAACATGGATTCTGTACTGTCTGGAGTCAGGAGAAGACATCATAGTCCCCACTTGCCTCTCGCCGTATTCCTCAGCATAGCGTGGCACACGGCACGCGTGGCAGCCTGCCTCTGTTCTGCTTGATAATGCAGCGCGCGCACACACACACACACACACAGACACACACACACAGACACACACACACAGGCCAACTGAAAACGGCCCTGAGTCTTTATCACAAACAAAACCCTCTGTGCAATTTAACCACCACCACCACTTTAAGACTTAGAACCTAGCAATTGTTATGTTTGCAGGACTCTGCTTGTCAGCATGCTCAGCAGCCAGTACCTTCCAGTTAGGTCCCAGAGGGCCTCTCTTGGTCTTGATTGACTGGAATAATGCAGGGTCTTCATCAGCTTTGTAGTCCTGTAAAGCAAAACAGAGTCAGAGATGAAGAAGAAAAGCAGAAACCATTCTTTAACCTTGCCAGACATCTTTCTGAAGCCAGAGTGCTGTGTGTGTTTCATCCCATTACTTTTTAAAACTTCTGTCTCAACTATGTAATCAGAAGTGTGGAGGCCTGAGAGAAGCCCACCAAGACTAGCTGCTGGGCCCTCAAGAGCTTAACAGTTTTAGGCTCTGACAGTCATGTAGACATCTCAGTGTCAACAAGACCTGGACTTGGTGACCCTGGGCTGCCACTGCCACTGTGAGCAAGTACTGCAAGACAGCAGTCAAGTCTGCTCCTGTACTTTCACTGTCGTGAGAGGCAGGCATGGGCGAGTGAGTGAGGCTCTTCTGTGAAGGCACAAACAACCCCAAAGTCCAGTGGTTTTGCTATAGGACTCTATTCCCCTCAATACATCCTGCCTGATAGATTGCAGAATAAAGTTATGTTTGGAGTATGAGCAAATGACAGGGTCTGCATTATCATGACCCAGGCTGACTTCTGAGACCGAAGGTGCTTCACAGCGTTTGTGAAGGGGACAAACACTGCAGAAAATGCCCAGACAGGCCGAGAGGAAATGTTGGCTGGAAGCTGCACTCCAGATAAGAGCAGTTCAAGCAAAGCATTCCAACATAAATGTTCCTAAAGCAAAGAAAATACACTGGGAAGTGGCTGTTTACAACTCCGCAGTTAGTGAATGCACATGGCATGCTAATAATTCCAAAGGAGGGTTATAAATAAATCACATGAGAGAGAACAAGAGTGAGGACCAGGAAAAAATACTAAACTTGAAAGAAGCAGGCTTGGGTAAACATGTGACCCTGGACTGCATGCCTGTCTCAGCCCAGCCTAGGAAGCCAGAAAAATTGTTAAACTTGTGAACCTGGCCAGCTACACTAGGTTTCAATGATTTGGCTATTTGAAATAGTTGATGTGGTAAGGCCAGAGCAAGAGTCCAGTTAGCTTTCCTCAGAAAGGACACACAGGGAGGAGCCGCCCTCAAGGGGCAGACAACCAGAGTCATTTCACTTATCTGACGACTTCAATTGCTACCAGCTAGGATAAATCAAACTCCAACTAGACCTGCATCATAAAAACTAGTGTGCTTCCTCAGACTCAGGAGACTAGGAACTGAACAGGTTGTCCCAAGACTTGCATTCACGGGCAGAAGTAAGCCACCCTAACAAAAACAAACCTGTAAGCCACTGAACCATTCTTTCTAGCACAGAGGTTCAAAATTAAAGCCAGAGGCAGGCCTACTTCCCGAACATTAACAAAGCGTCGTTACATTAAACAATCTCCATCAGAGTTCCCGTGGAACCACACGATGTATCAGGGCCACAGCATGGGGCTGGTCCCTAAGGTCAGTCGAGCTGAAAGATGCAGACAAAACAAAAAAAAAACCCCAAGAAGAACGCATGTATCAGCTACTAAAAGAGAAGAGAGAACATTCAGTCAGAATCAAAACTAAAGCGTATCAGCCAAGAATACATCTCTTACAAGAGGCATGTGCATCAGTCCGCATATTTAAGAGTAGAGAGGAAGGCATACCGTGTTTAGGATATTTTAACAATTAAATTCTAATCATCCATCTACTGTCCAGAAGGCTGGCCATGATCTGCCCACTTATTCTCTTTGAGCAAGAAGCCACACCCCTTTTCTCTTATGGACTGGGTGTGACGTGGCTGTAGTCACAGCCGCCATGTTTTTCCTCAGCTGTAGGGACTGCATAGTAAATACCGCACATTCTGAACACGAGCAGCTGGCAGGTAAAGGCTATTATGTATGTCACTAATAAAGAGGACACAGAAGGCTAATGCATGTCACAGCTAGGAGACAAACCTTGATTTTGGATGCAGTAAAATGTGAAAGGAAAGAGGGAAATGGGATTTTGGAACTGAAGATAAAAAACTGGAGGTGTTTAAAACCTACCCACATCCATAGAAAAACTCTATGTGAATCCACAATAAAGTGTACATGATTACCTCGAGTGTTGAATAAACAAAACCAATGGCACTAAATAAAGGCAGTTTTGATACTAGGACCAGACAACTTGTAAAGAAGGGAGAACTCAGCTTAAATTCTGGTCGGTGTCAGTCACTTTCGGGTTGGCCCCAAGGGACCAGTGAAGGTCAGAACAGTCAGACACCTCTCTGCCATCCCATGCCAGGCAGCCACTTCACACAGCTACAAAACGCATTTGCAGTAGATTCAGAAACTAAAGGAACTGAAAACCTTGTGGAAACATCACTGTAGATCTAACGCACTACCCACAAAGCACAGCTGTGAACCTTCGTCATCAGTCTGAGCCATAGGCTGCTGTTCTAAAACATACCATGAAGATCATCGCCCTGTGTGGAACCAATACGGCTTCCTATACCTGACCTGGACTTCACCCAGCCTCTTTTTAAAAGACTTGTTCCTTTAATGTGTAGGGGTGTTTTGCCTGTATGTGTATCTGTGCACTCCACATGTGTGCACTGTCCTTGGAGGCATTAGATTCCCTGAAACTGGAGTTACAGAAGGTTACAAGCCACTGCATGGAGGATGGGAATTGAACTCTGGTCCTCTGGAAGAGCTCTTAACCACAAGCCTCCACTGAACTCTTTGATCTCTGCCTTGGCTCACATGGCTATACCATACAGGACAACCAAAGGTGTCAGCAATCTGGGGAGTGAACATTTAAAAAACCAAGACGTCAGTCTCAGCACCAGGGGTGTCCAAGTGGGTCTTTCTGAGACAGATACACGGAATGAAACCTTCCCCTCTTTGCAGCCAACATTAAAGACATTATACTGAAAGTGTAACATGAGCCAATTATTGACAACAGCACTGTAGCCCTGACAGGTGAGAATAATGCACCTTGTCAAAACCTAGACATTTTGCACTTGCTAGTTTGAATCTGTAAATGTTTAATCAGTTGAATTAAGTAGCATAATATGAAAGGGTAGAGTGGATGCAGTTTTCACAACCTCAAGTTTTGTATTTCTACAATTAATTTTTTAAACAGTGTCTTCGTGCTGCAGCTTTACTGTTGGGCATCTGATTTGGTCTCTGAGTTTGAAAACTGTTCAATTTATATCCGTATCACAATGAACAAATATATTCCTTCATGTATGACAGTTTCAGCATACAGAATGCGACCTCAGCTACCAATTACAGCTGCAAATGAGCAATAGTGTGGAATGAGACAGCCTGCTGGCTTTGTTAGGACTCTGTCTCCTGTGGGATCCCAGGGGAAAGGGAGGCTGTGATGGAGAGGAGCCCGTGGCTCATGGTTTATTGTGCTTGCCACCAGCTGCAGACTTCTCATCTCATTAGCTCTGTTAGAATGCTGTGGGTGAAGACAGCTGCAGTCGGCTCTAGTCTCCAGCTCCTGGGTACTCCCAAGGCTGGATCTGCTCTGCGCTTTCTGTAATCCTTGGGAAGAAGAAAGCAAATTCGCCAGGCCAAAGAAACACACTTTAGGAGAAAACAGGCTTTAAAATCATGTTTAAATGGAGAAAAATCTTATTACTGAGGTGCACTGTGCTTAACATATTTTTGTGATCTAATTTTCATTACCTATACAATGCCCAGAGCCTGGTCAGGATAAGGGCCTGGTAAAAGCATCATTATCTAGCTAGGCGCACCTTCTGAGACACTACTTGTTCCTCCAACAATAGTCCCAACGACACAAAAGCACAGCGGCATCAGCATAAGACGCGTTTGGATTAGTGCTAACCAATGCTGTGTCACTGACACTCTCATTTAAGTAAAAATGAAGGCGAATGGAAGCCAAGACCCCTCAGAGAACAAACTAAAGTATGATACGGTAAATCAGTGGATTAGTGCCTCCACGCCGGAGACCCAGAATGCAGTCATTAAATCCATATAAGGAACTGTTCGGCCCTGGCTCAGGAAAGCTTCGCTACCTCATGGGTACACATCTGTTACTTACTGCCACCCTCAACAGAGACCCTCAACAGAAACCAGATTAATTTTGAAGACAAAGAATATTAGTTCTGTGAATCTTTTAGCATAGTGGCTGTTCCCCAAAATGCAAGCATAAAACCTGTGCTGAGCCAACCTAAATATGTCCTTGAGCCCAGATTGAACTCATGATTATGAATGGGGAAAGGAGTGGGTGGTGAGCTTGACAGCTTGTGGAAAATCAAGATGAGCCCAGACACCAGAAACTGCTTAAAGTAATCCTGGGTCAGCTAGCACAGGTGAGGGCAAGCTGTGAGGAACAGCTACTCAAAACCACAGCTCCTATGACACCTGTTCATAAAGACCAGGGCCAGCCAGTGTAACCAGATGCCCAGGGAATTTCACAAAGTGAATGTTAGGGTCTTACAGCCTGCTATCAAATGTTCTATGTTAGCATATGATGATTAATTAGGTGTCTGTTCAAACAGCTCAGAGATAATCTTGGAGTTAAAATGCATGGCACTACTGCTCAGCTTAGCAGAGCTTGAGGAGAGAGGCTGAGTGAAAGTGAAGACAAATCAAGCACTCAGTCTATCAACTCCACCCTTAAATACCCTAGCCCTGGGAAAAAGGAAACGAAATGTCTCTGACCCCAGTGCTGACCGCATGCCTGGGGGTGACAAAGCGGACAGCCAACTTCCAAGTATTTGCGTTGAATGTTACTGTGGCAGGGAAATAGCTCTGCTATATGGGACAACAGCAGAGAAAGAAATAACATTTACAAACCTGTTTAAGAAACTGATTCCAACAGTTATTTTTCTAATCAGCAGCTTTCTTTTCTGTTTTTAATTACATATCCCCAGTGACTCCTCACCCTTGCAGGTTCCCACAGAGTACCATTAATACAGTATAAGTAAATCTCATTAATTCAGGTCTTACCACCTTGGAATTTATAATCACTGGCATAGGGGCTGGGCTGAAGTTTATCTTTGCATGATCTATGAAAAAAAGATTTGCTACACAAATTAATAGAGTAACAAGATCTCAGGAGGGTTGTTTAAACAGTTCAGAAGTGTTTTAGAGCAATTCAGAAGCCTTCATTTGCATATAATTATTATGCTAATTACAAATCATTCTTATCTATTCATTAAAGCAGAATCCCAAAGGACCACTAATTGTCAATAACTTGTTGGCCTAGTTTCTGTTACTGGATGTACCTCAGAGGAACAAAACTGCATTAAAAATATTGTATGATCTAGCCGCTTCATGAATCCTTCTGCTTTCCCCCAATGAATCCTAAAACTGCCTTTACAAACACCTGTACTGAGATCAACAGTGTGATCCTAGTGTTGGCTGGGGAGTGTGCACAGAGCAGTCCAGTCTTCCTAACGCCACAGAGACCCCCACACAGGCCTGGAGTGGCTCGATGACCCCAGATAGACTTGAGTGTTTACGACCGCCTAGCTACCTATGGCCATTTGGATGTCACCGCAGGCATTGCCAGGTTAGAGAACAACCTGACCAGAGGCTTCTTCCTGCTTTCCAACACTCTCCTTTCCTTGCCAGAAGTCGATGCTGTGTTTATGAGCACAGGACCGCCCCCGCCCCCCAAAAAAGAAAAAAATAGCAATGTCAGATTTTCAGCTAAGAAAAGTTGATTACCAAATGTGGGATGTGACACACCGCACACCTGACCCCAGAGCAAGGGGAACGAACGGTGCTCCCAAAGGAGAGAGAGGTAAGGTACAGTGTGAAGGCTCAGAGAGCCTGAAGCAACTGCCTGTGCTCCCCTTTCTGCCCCCCTCCCCCCAAGGGAGCTGGGTTTACTGGTGTGGGCATGCTTTATGTACAGAATTACCAAATATTTAACACTACCCTCCCTTTGTTTATACACTTATTATACTTCTTAAAAATGAAGAGCCATGCCATTAACCACAGTACTCAGGAGGCAGACAGGTGAATCTGTTGAAGGATTCCTGATCTTCACAGAGATACTGTTTTAAGACAAAAGGACAGAAAAACCAAGAACCACATCCTACAAAAAAACCTGAAGCACTGGGCTGGGCCACCTCCTCAGGGAACCCTGGGCTTGCGGTGCGGGC
>NW_021604728.1:619044-642566 GCF_004785775.1 Grammomys surdaster
CAGCGATGTTCCCTGAGCATTCATGTTAGCAGTGCTTTAACAGTGTGTGTCCCCTTTGGCTGACACACATCACAGAGCATACTACAGCAAATGCCATCAACTAAATGGGGATTGCCCATTGCCGGATCCAGGTGTGCCCTACCTACTGTGCAGCTCCTCAGTCCAGGGCCCCGTGTGACACGAAGATAGCCCAGGACTACCAAGCCATTTCCTTACAGTAACAAGGCGTTGTTCTTGCTGGACTGAACCAGACAGCACGGCAGTGCTCTCTGCTGCAACCCTGGGGAAGGGAAAGTATGTTCTCTGCTGGACCACATTACTCATGCTACAGGAGCAGGGTTCGGGCTGCTGTCTACAAAACTATATCTGAAAGCAGGGCTGGAGGACTCACTCCTGCTCAGGCTAGAGAACAGCCTCTACATAAGTCACACTGACACCAAGATGGCCACACCTGGTCACATCTTCAATCCCAGGACTGGGAGTCAGGGGCCAGCCTGGTCTACACAGCAGGTTCTGGGCTAACCAGGGCTCCAGAGTAAGACTTCTCTCACACACACACACACACACACACACACACACACACACACACACACACACACACACACAAATTACATCTCTGAAAACGGATTTTAACAGGAAACTGCTCAAAAACATTTCTGGCTCTTAGAAGCCTCCCTTCACCCACCATTCCCACTATTTTTCTTCTAAAATCTGGAAGAAACTTA
The DNA here is from genome assembly GCF_004785775.1 of Grammomys surdaster. Taxonomy (NCBI): domain Eukaryota; kingdom Metazoa; phylum Chordata; class Mammalia; order Rodentia; family Muridae; genus Grammomys; species Grammomys surdaster. Next base: position 619,770 of record NW_021604728.1, read on the forward strand.
AGTTGGTAGTGGTGTCCAGTCAGAAAGTACTTTTTGTGGAGATGTTTTTAAAGACTGATTTTCAACAGAACCATACCCATGGAACAAGCAGTATGTTATTTTCCCACAAGAGGGCACTGCTACGCACCATGCCTCCAAAGGCACCAGTCCTCTCTAAATCCATGGACGTACTTAACCATGTAAGGCAGCAGACTGAAGTGGGAAAACACTTTCACATTTATTTTTAGTGGTAGCCATGCTTACATTTATTTATACCATCTCTGAAGTTGGTGGTGGTGGTGGGGAGAATCCTTTACAACTCCCTACAAAAGAGATCCACCAAGGGCTTGCTTCATGTGAGGCCAAGACCAGTCAAATGAGAACGGAAAGGGTCCATTTCCTGAGCACAGCCAGACCGGCCACCTCTGGCTTGAAGCTGCCTTCTCCCTCCCTTTGGGGAGCCACTTCACCCTGCAGCTGTCACTGCAGTGGCCGCTGGGTCACAATCCTCCCTCCTTCGTGTGTGCAGCCTGAGCTGAGCTTCTCAAGGTCTTCCTCACACACCACCGATTAGGTACATTTTTAGGGAAAGATGTCTCAGTTCGTCTTACAAACAAAAGGGACTAAGTGTCTGCTCCTGTGAGAAGGAAGCAACTAAAGGACTCATGGATCAGTCAGTCACAGATTTCCCACCAGGAGGCCAGTGCCAGGCTGGGGAGACGGCTCAGCAGGTAGAGGTTCCTAGACACCAAGCCTGCTGACCTGACAGCAACATGGCTGAGAGAAAACCAACTCCTGCCAGCTCGTGTGTGTGTGTGTGTGTGTGTGTGTGTGTGTGTGTGTGTGTGTACACACAAACAGCTTATCCCAGTCATCAAGGCATCACCTACCACAGTTAATCTGGAACTTTGAGTGAACAAAACTAGAAAAAAACGTCAGCTCAAAACCTGAAAAATAATAATGACCCCACATGGTTTAAACTAATTTTCTATCAATCCAGCCAGATTCTATGCTATATAATTCTTAAGAGGGGGAAGACCCCCTAATGCAGACTGTTTAGGAAACATATCCCTCTGTCTCTAGACAGCGCAGTAGAGCATGTTACCAAGAATATCCATCAAATGAATACAGACATGGCCTGGCAGAACTCAAAATCAATGTCCAAGCCTTTCCAAAAACACCATAGTGCAGGCCAGCCAGCACTGCACACAGTAGGGCCAAAATGCATACTCCTTTAAGTCATAGCCTTACTAACGAATTCAGCCATTTCACCAAGTTGGCAAAAAAAGGGGAAGTTTAAAAACGAAATACCTTCTGTAAAAGTTTGTAAACTTATCATTTAAAACATTTAAAACACACTGCATATAATTTCTAAGGGTAATTTCCATAATTTCAGAAAAATCACCTATGGGCTCAGCAGGTAAATAAAAGCCTGCCAACCTCGACTCAACCGCAGGAACCCACGGAAGGGTGGAAGGAGAACAGACTACAAGGGTGGCCTCCAGCCTCCACAGGTCAGTCATGACACCCTACCCCTATACACGGCACACAAAAACCCAACACAAACAGTAATTAAAAAGGGGGTGCATTGTTCTGCCTCCCCAAAGAGACTCAAAGATCATAGCCAAAGGCCAGTGGAAAATGGGCCAACGCACAAACTTTGAACATGACTTCAAGCCTGGGTATAGTGGTGTCTGCCTACAATCCTATCCACTCAGAAAGCTGAAGCAGGGTTAGGAGTTCAAGGCCGACCTGGTTACCTGAGACCCTGTCTCGCCATCTCCTTCAAAGCCCCACAAAACAGACTCAAAACAAAGAACAAGAATCTACTTCAATCTCCTGGCGTAAGGCTGCGAGGCTGTCCCAGGCTGTCTGTACGCACCTCAGGAGCAGTTTACATGAAGCCAGCCAACTCCATTACAGTCATGTAGTCATTTAACAGCCCCAGCCTACAGCAATCGCCAGAGAAGCCCCATGGAGGGCAGAGGGAGGCTGCACTGCTGGCCACACAAGCAACAGGCATGCAATCTACTCCATCAGCCATCGACAGGTTAAGAAACTTGTGCTTTTTTGATGGGTACAACCATCCTTTTATGTGGAGAAATATTCACTAGACCAACACACAGCAGCTCTGGGCTCTAAGAAACACTTAACCAGCAAGGAGACAAAAGCCCAAACAGGCAGAGTCCCATGCACCCTGAGCTTTAAACCTGGGACAAACAGCTGAGGTGTCTACTTAACTCTCAAAGCAGACCTGGCCTCCAGGTTCTCCAGCATCCCTCAGGCCGTCGGGGTGTGATCTTTCTCCTCCTCCTCTCCCTGCAGGGCCCAGCCCAGCCTAGTCATATCCACTGTGAACCTCTAGCCATGTGATCCCACATATCTATAATAAACTTTCACCTCTGCCAAACCTAGAAGCAGCCATGTCCTTTCCTTTTTATTCCCTTTTGTTCATTAAATACCAAGTAAGCTGGGACTTACTATTTCATAGCACCGAGGAAGTAACAGAGGCCTTATGTTTCTGAGAACCAGGGAAAATGAACTGGTAGGTCCTCTTTTGCACTAAGTAAATTAATAGTGTTCTCAATCAACTTACCAATTGAGCACCTACTCTAGAAAGTGAAGTTCCCAGAGTACCTTGGGTCTTGCTCCTGCCTCCTGTCCCCGAACCCTCACTGGCCAACACTGGGGAAATGGCAGCTCAGAAAATACCTTAACAGAGCACAGAAAGGTTAAGTGAATTCTGAGCCTTGACCTCCACCCGAGACTTCTCCTCCTCCTCCTCTCCCCTTGCCCAGATGTGAGAACACCGGCCCACAAGTGAACAGGAGCAGAGTCACTGACTGGGAAAGCTGGGCAGTCTGTGCTTCATGGGATTCCCCAAAAACAGGGTGGAGAGAGGTGCCCTCCTAATAAGGAGCTGGCACTAAGGAGCCCCTGCTCTGTCGCTAGACCCCATGTGGGAAAGCTGCTCACAACAAGTCTTTCTACTGGAAGAGACTAGCGGGAAAGATGGTGGTCCAGAGTCCAGGATCGGCAACCCTGGCCCAGGCAGTGGAGCAGGTACCAAGGACACAGGGCACAGGAGCACTCCAAGCCCACAATACAGGCCTGCCCAGGGAGACCATGTGCAAACGGGGAAAGACACGAACGAGGAAGGAGATCTGGAATGAATGTGATGTGGAGACAGCACACTGGCTTCAAGGAGGGAAGTGGGGTGAAGAGTCCAAACCAGCGAGGACGCCGAGTGAAGGCCCTGTGTGCACTCGGCCCTGAGACCCAGAAGTAGCTGCCTCTTCCTGTAGAGGAATACCATCTTCAGTGATCTATCATCATGTTCCTGAAACTGTGTCATTTTTGGTTTCAAAGTTGTCTCATTTGAAAAAAATACTTTGGCCATGAATAAAAAATCAGTCATGCTGAAACCTGAGGAGAAACGGCATTCTCTTTGTACTTGCTGTATTTTATGATGGGGGAAAATACTGTGCATCATATCGAGATACACTTTTATATTTTAATAAACTGCTCTTGTGTGTGTATGTGTGCATCCATGTATGTGTATGTGAAAGTGTAGACACCTATATACCAGAGCACAGGTGGGGAGCCAGAGGACAACTTGCAGGAGCTGCCTCTCCTCACACTATGTGCAGCCCGGGGACTGAACTCAGGTCACCCGAAGCTCCCTTCTCTGTAGAGCCACTTCACTGCCCGCCAACTGTCTTCTTAAATCAGATCTTTCCAGTCTAATACTTCAGAATCACTAATACAGCTTATTACTAACTTCTTTTAATATCTTTAGATGTAAAGATGTAAAAATGTCTTTAGATATAAATAAAACTTTAGATTTCAGAATTTTGAGTTACCATTTTGTCATTTCTACTACAGAGAAAGAAACCCATCCTGGAAGTTATAAAGTCACACAGCATGTATTAACCTATGAGAAAGGCTGACAAACTCTTTCTCGTTTCACATAAATACCTTTAAATGTGGTTCCAATTTCTCTTTTTTAAAACTGCTCATTTCTTTCAAATTACTTCCAAAACTGCAGGTCTCTGATGTTGGTGGTGTGCACACTTCAAGCTCACGAGCCTTCCTCTCCTGGGAAGTGACTTTTGTATACAAATCATGGAAAGCTACTTAGACAGAGTGCTGGGCCTGATTAAAGGGCCACATTCGAATGGAGTACCGTAGCAGACAAAGCAGAAGCAGATGTGCAGGGCTGCGTTTGTGTACGTTCTGGAAGCAAGTTGAAGCTACACATGAGCATCTCATCAGAGCAGTCAAAGAAGCCCAAACATTTACCGTGGCTATGTATCAACAACGTTAGAAGGGGAAACCTTTAAACTTGTACTTGGATGTTTTACGCTGCACATGCTCATTCTTTACAATCTAAAAAGACAAGTTTTAACATGAACAAAAACAGAACTCGGACAGCAGCCTGGAGTCTCTGCAGTGCAGGCATCATGCACTTCCACGGTGTGGGATCAGGAGAGGCTGCAGCAGCACTCTGTCCATTACTGCCTGCACAAGAAAACCCAGGCTCCGGGGAGCCTTTTCCCCTTTCTTCCTTTTAGCTTGTTTTTCTGAAATGGGGTCTTCCTACACTGCTACGCCCGTGTGAGACTCCGAGGCACCAGTGACCCTGGACCCTTGGCCTCCTCATGTCTGCCTTTGAAAACACCAGGAGCAACAACAAAAACAGCAAAGCGTCCCTAGAAAGTCCCTCCCTCAGGCATCGGGATGGTGTCTCTTGCTAGGCTGATGGGAGATGAGCACCCTGCTGCCCCAACTGACTGAGAAAATGGAGCAGAAGCTGGGACAGAGGAACTGGGGGAAGACGTTTTTGGTAGCACAATGTGTTCTGTACCTGCTCAACTCCATCAGCAAGGACCCTATGTCCCTCAGAGGGTTTTGAGAGGTACAAGCCCTCACTGGCACCCCACTTCATTGCCTTCCTCTTAAATAGGAAGCCAGTTTTCCACAGTGGATACAATCTAAAGAGGCAATGAAACTGAGTGGAGATATTTATACAGAAATATCAGACTGCCCACTACCCATTTCTTTAAGCAATAATGTATCTAAACCAAGTCTTTCAAAAATTTTCCAAAAGGCATCAACAAAATGCCCCTAATAACCGACATGTTTACATGCACATGGCTCCTATAGCAACTGTGCTGTGAACCTAAGTCGCACTGACAGATTTTTTACAACAAATCTTTGTTTATAGAGTTATTCTGACAATGTCACTTCATATACAAACATGTCAAAGCATTCAGCCAAGTATGCAATACACCCTGGGTCAAATAAGTCCCTTCAATACATGGCGAAGTACAGTGCCTAAGAACAAGCAGACACAGCAAGTCAGTAAGAGTGAAACACATGCCATCTAACAGCCCAGCAGAGGCTGAGCCCTGAAGCAGGCACAAGTCACCCTGAAGTGAAATGGTTGGATCAAACCCACCTGCAGTGACAGAGAACTTCCACCAGGTGGAGTGAAAAGACTCAAGTTTCCATTTTAAATTCTTGGTTCTTCCACTCAAAACTATTTTACATCTGCCCTGATTCTGACTGGTCCTAGCTACCTATGTTGTCAAAATTACTAACGCAATTATTTTGTTTCTTATAAAGTGAACAGCAGGACAGAAATAAACCCAACCATGTAAAGTGTTGCTCTAAGCTTGTTCCAAGCTGAAGACACGGCTCTATAGTTAAAGTGTTTGCAGCACACCCAGGAAACCGAGTCCAGTTTCCTGAGTGTGGTCTCACATCCCCTGTAAGCCCAGCATTGAGGGCTGGAAAGAGGAAAACCTCCGAGGCTTACACAGACAAAAACAAAAAAACACAACCATGCTCTGGGTTCAGGGAGAGATCCAGCCTCAAAGAATGAGTGAGGAGTTAGAGAAGACGCTTGATGCCTTTTGGTCTCTGTGTGTGCTCAGGAACTGTACATGAAGAATTGAAAACAGTGTCTGAGAAAGAAAGGGAAAGCCAGCAAAAAAGAAGCCAGCGTGCTAATGCAACGTAAAGTAAAAACCTACATAGTTCAGCATAAATATATTACAAACTCAGTGAGCTAAGATGGGGGTTGGGGACACACAACAACTTCTAGAGGAGTATGTACTTGGAGGGTTCCACTGCCTTGAGAAGGCTCTCGAATTCCCTTTTTCCAAGCTACCATCAATACATTTACTTAAGGTACAGAGTCAACTACTTACTACCTTGACTGTTCAGACCAAGAATTCACACAGGTAACCAGATCTGACAGGGTCTAGAGCTATCGATAAAAATCTGTGAGACTATGACCCAGACACAGTCTCAAAGAATGAGTGAGGAGTTAGAGAAGACGCTTAATGCCTTTCGGTCTCTGTGTGTGCTCAGGAACTGTACACTGTACATGGGACCATGAAGGTAGTTTTATTGTAAAACCATGAAGGCAGAGAACACTGCCCTTCAAGAGTCCTAACACAGGCCTAGACTCCAAGGTGCTTCTCTACAAGCAGACAGTGAGGCTTGGTTTTGGGTGGCAGGGCTAAGCGGGGCAGCAGTGACTCTACCTATGCATGCAGTAACCCACTTCCCATCTCACACCCATCTTACTGGCTTATGATCCTAACACCACTCCATCCCCAGAGAAGCAAGTTTTCAGCACTAAGAACTGGTGGCTGGTATGATGTGCACTCTAAAGATAGCTTTGTCTGTCCAGCGAGTCCCACTTTATACATACACTATGCCTCGGGGACCTTCTGACTTGCTTCTAACAAGAAATCACTGCGAGGAAGATGAGAAGTCACTGAGCTGACATCATCTACTCTCTGAGGGGCACCCCACTCCATGTGTAAGGCTGTAGTGGAAACCTTAGACAGTGGCATCTCCAATGCACTGCACATGTCTACCGGACCACAACTCTTCCTGCCCTGCTTTTGTTTTCAGGGAGGCAGCAGCAGCGGTACCTTATAGATGTGCATGCATCAAGACCCCGCTCTCCTTCCCTTCTCAGACACTAAGTGTCACAGGGGAAGTGTGTCAGACTGTTCTTCCTTATCATCCTCCTCAGCCCCCAGCCCACACTGTCTGAAGAAGGGCTCCCCACTAGGGCAGAGCACCTCCCTGCATCCAGTGAATGGCCTCTAGCACGTGAGCCTCCGTGAGTCTAGCCACCTCCTGACTGGTGAACACTTAACCCTGCAGTTTCCAATCTGGGGTTTCAAACCCTGTCACACAACACCACACAGCCAATTACTAAAAGTGAAGTTTTGTTAGGTCAAAGGGCATGCACAGTAGTGATTCTGATAGATTAGTTTTACATATGTATCTTCCACAGGTCAAGTGTGAGAATGTTTCCTTGCCCTGACAAATCCGGCTGTGATGAGACTGGTAAAAATGAATGTCTATTCCAGCAGAAACTCGCTTGCACAGGTTGAACTTCACTCAGAGGGAGACACTGAGCTTTTTACCCTTCTTTCCTGCAGTCACCACAGGCATCGTGCATCAGCCTAAGCAGCTATTCCTACATTAAAGAGTCCCACACTAACAGCAGGACTCTTCCCTCAAGTCCAAGTTCTACGTAGAAGAGATCGACAACACAAGCCAGGACTGAGACAGGACAGTGGTGAGGACAGGAGACGGGTACTAAATACATAGGCCTGGGCCACTTCAACCAGAGAGTCCACTCACCTTTTCCTTTCTTAGCCTGAGTCGCTGGTGAACTTCTGTCCCCTGCAGCACAGCACTGTGAATCTCCACTACTGAGGTGATCATGGTGCTGGTTTAGCCTCATCCAGACTGTAAACCTTGAGGCATTACCACAGATCCTGGAAAGCTACCACAGGGCTGAGGTGGCAATATGTGCTCTGTGCCCTGACATGGTGCCTGCTGTGACAACGCTGCCCTTTCGTGTTTTAGTTACAGGTGTGTGTGTGTGTGTGTGTGTGTGTGTGTGTGTACACACCAGGTCCTCAGGGAGGCCAGAGTGCATCAGATCCCTGCAACTGGAGTCAGACATCTGTGAGCCACCGGGCGTGGCTGCTGAGAACTAAACCCAGCTCCTCTGTAAGAGCAGCAGCTCTCCAGTAAGCTGGGTTCTTTTAATGTTCCTACACACTATCAGTTACACTTTCATTATCAGGACAAGGACAGCACACAGACCAAAAACCCACTGTGACACCAAAGTCAAAGCAGCCAAATGCCCGACAGTGATGGGAACTTGACCAAAATGTGCATATCCCTCAATGTGATATTGTCATGTCCAAACAAGGTTAGTACTAACAGATGCTACCATACAAATAAAACCTGAAAGCACACAGTCTAAACAGCACCAAGACACAGCAGGGTATGTGGTGTTTGGGAAATACCTAACAGGCAAATCCCAGTGGTCGCAAAAGACTGGGGTTAAGAAGCAGTGGGAAATAAAGGCTGGCTGGCTGTCCTCAGGGGTAACAAAAATACACCACAACTAAACAGTGATGGTTGCACAACTGTGAATACACTATATGCCACCACTGCACTGTACACACTTAGAGGATTCAAATGCTCAGCTTAATGCTGTGTGTACTTTATCACAATAAAAAGGTAAGGTAAATTCAATATTCTTTAAGTTTGCATCTACCTGTATCTGAAGTGTAAATTTACGAACAGGAGTTATGAACCCTGGAAAGAAAGCAAAACCACAGAAACAGGCTGGGGAGACTTCTCTTGCAGAAAACCAGAGTTTCCCACACCAAGTAGATCATAACTGTCTAGATCCAGAGGATCTGACACAGCCTTCTGGCCTTCCTAGGCACACATGCACATGTGTGAATACATGTACACAAGCACACATACATAAACAAATCTCTGTGTACAAACACATACATATACACACACACACTTTAAAAAAAAAATCAAACACCTCAGGTGAGCACTCACAGTGTCTGCTGACACTGACACAGACGGCAGCACAGTGTAGCTGGCAATGACAGCCAGGCCTGCACATACTAACCTGGCTGCTACAAGGTGCCTACATTTAGTGCTGTGTGAGAGTTGGCCTCCTTTTGCAGCAGATAAAAAAGGCACAGGGAGGTCACATAACCTTGCCTAAGACCAAAGAGCCAGCAGATGGCAGAGCCCCAGAATCTGAATCTAAAACCTGTTTTCTAGGCACAACCCATTCCCACCAATCACAATGCCCAGGTCCAGTCCAGTCTTTGCATTATCCACCCAGTCTAAACAGCACCCTCACAGAACCACCTGTGCAGCCTTTGCAGATGCAGGGCCTTCTCACCTGCAAGGTAGTGGAGTAGAGGGCTACTCTGGCCACACCCTCAGACACTATCTACTTTTATCTGGGGACAAGAACAAAAATTCTTCATGCTCTCTGCATAGTCACCAATGTCCCATACTCTATGGCGGCATGAAGGCCCAGGTGTGGTTGACGTCACCATTCTATTGTGTTTGGACAACACATCACTTCAAGTACCAGTGTGTCAACAGTCGATGCTGTTCCCGGAGCACCTGGTCCTGGCGTGCCACACTGGTCCACCGTGTCTGTGAACAGCTATGCTAGGCACCCAGCCAACCCGCTGACCAACTGCCTGTCTCAAGCTCGTCACTTCTCTTCCGCTCACTGTTCTTTCACACACAGTAAACCATGGCTAAAGACAACCCCAACAAAAGGAGCAAACCATTTGGATAGTCCCGACTTGAACAGATTAAAATAGCCTCCCCTACAAATTTTTCAAAGGTGGAAACATCAATGAAATTGAAGCAACTTGAAACCACAGTACGATTTTTAAAAATCCAGGCTAATGCCCAGTACTCAGTGCCCACACATCCATCCATCCATCCACCCATCCATCCATTTATTTATGTATGTGCAGAAAACAGAAGTCACCTTTGTGTCAAAGTCTGTCCCTGGGAGCACACTCACTACACCACCTCCCCAGGACAACGCTGAAACTTCTAAGCAGGGAGGGGCCCTAAAAGAGTAGTGTTCAGAGACCTGTTTTAGAAGATTTTCCTTTAAATTTCACAGTAAAAAGCAGACACTGTATTTGAGTTATTTCTGTTCTGTTAGCTGACAACACTGTTCAAACTCAGAGACTATGTCCTAAAAACAGAAATGGTAGGGGCCACTGAGTACCCAGTCTGTGAACAAAGCAAACCAGGGAGGTACCAGCAGAGCAGAAGACGACCCTCAGCCATCCTATCTATAAATGCCCACAGCGGCACTGCAGATCAATACAGTGCCTGCATACTATTCATGTTTACCAACCTCTGCAAATCAAAACAAAAACGGGCATCTTAACCTGGCATGGGGATCGTCTCACAGTCCTGAGGGAGGAGGGAGTTAAGTCATTCAAAGTCTGGTACAAGTATTTACATTTAGTAAGAGTTAGAGCAGAGCCACAGAGATGGCTCAGTGGATAAACATCCTTGCTCCCCAAACCTGAGTCTGACCCTGTAACAAACCATGTGAAGGTGGAAGGAGAGAACCGACTCCTGAAAGTTGTCCTCTGACCTCCATGTGTGCTGTGGCAATCTCTTTACCCATGCACACACAAATGCACGCACAAAATTTAAGAAGCAAAAGAGTCAACAGAGCTTGCTAGCTGGCTAAAGAATGATACAACAAGCATTCTAACAGGCTAGCCTTAACTGAGCTCACGAAACTTATGTGAAAAAGATGTTTACTTATTCATACATGGGAAGTAGAAAGGATCTGTGTGACTCCAAGCAGAAAACAGAACACTTTTAGAGATACTTCTTGAGCCAACACTCTCCAACAGATGCAGGTATTCCCCCCTTTCTTAAAGGGCCCCCCTACAACCCAGAAGAGAACCACGCTCTCCCTCCAGGGTCTCTGTAGCCCAGGGCTGACCTGAACTCCAGGATCATTTCAGAGCAGAAATGCAGACCACAGAAGACAGAGAAGCACTGTGAGCTATGACAGGGCCACATCAAGATGCCGTCAAGGAGTACTCACTGTTGGCTCAACTTGGCTTCGATCTGCAATGTCTATGTGGACAATCTCAACAGTTTTCCATGTGTTCGGATCTAAACCGTGAACCTGTGAGAAACAGAAAACTTTATGTGTTCTTCATCAGGAAAGCACTATACTCTACATCCATCCCTTACGACTGGGGATGAAATCACTATTTCGGTAAGCACAGTTGACAGTCTTGACATCTGGACAGCTTGTACTCTTTCTATAGCTTCCCTAGTGAGGGGTGGATGTAAACATGAAACCTATGTCAGGGCTATTTTACAGCAATACTAATAGGTCATTCATGTAATAAAATGTATCTTCGCTGTTTATTGCAAACAATATAAGCTTGCAAACCTTAAGTCCTATGCTAGCAAAGGAAACATGACAACCAGACTTCAAAAGCTGCATTAGGGGCTGGAGAGATTGCTCTGTGGTTAGGAACACCAACTGCTCTAGCAGAGCGTCTGAGTTCAGTACCCAGCATCAGGTTGGTCAGGCCACGACTGCCTAGAGCTCCAGCTGCAGCAAACATGGAAGGCTCCGACCTCCTCTGGCACCTGCACTCATGGGTACCCCCTCCCCAAAGAAAATACTTTTAAAGATCTTTTAAAAAGAATGATTTAGCTGGGTGGTCCAAGAGAAGGATCTGTCTATTCTACAGCTTGTTTGTTTTTAGTGTTAACTTCTTGATACTTCTTACTCGGTAATTTCTCAAACCCTGTAAACTGTTTTAAAGCAATAGATAAGCCCATCTGAAAGCTGGGAATGGCAGGGCAAGTCACACATAAGATATAACCATTGCACAAGCCTTCACTTAGACCTCTGGTCATTTCCCTGACATCAACCCTGGCCCCAGAAGTGAAGCAGCAGTAAACATCAGAGCACTCAGTTATGATTTTAGAGAATTTCTATGAAACAGATCAGCTGACAAGCACACAAACTCAAGCTGCAGTTCCGAGAATGGGCGTCAGTGATGAACCAGCAGAGGCAGAGCAGCTCTAACTAGAATTTAGCCCTTCACTCACCCACACTTCTCTAGGAGAGCAGCAACCCTCAATGTGGGCGTGTACCAAGGTGGGCAGCCTGAGCACATACATTCTAATGGCTTCTAGATGCTGGTGCTCCAGGTCTACAGACACATTTTGAGACCACGGGTTAAGGGCACCAAGGTTTGACACATGCCTCCCCCAGCTCCTAAGGAAGCCTCCACAGTTACTTTCCAGAGTCTTGGCAGGTGTTCTTGGAGCTCAGGTCTGAATGTGTGCCACCTTATCGTAATGTAGTCAGGAGCTTGTCAACGCTCTTTGTAAAACCAAGCACCTTCTCATTCCTGCCCTCTGGTCATTTCCCTGACATTAACCCTGGCCCACAAGTGAAGTGGCAGAAAACATTAGAGCAATCAGTTCTGGTATTTATACAACTGCTCTGGTGAGCACACAGAAAACAATCTAAAACCACCGGGTAAGAACGGACTGCAGCCTTCTCCCTGCTCCAAACAAGAGAGAAGCTGATAAAAACAGCAATCTCAAAAGAGTCCACTCAGCATCAAGGCAGGGACGGACAGAGGGAAGCCTGTTTGTTTCTGACTTGCTTGCCTCACTCCATGCCCGAACAGCTGTGTGGCCCAGTGATCATCTAATCCAGGGTCACCATAGCACTGGGAGAGTGGTGGTTTTTCCATTTACTCTCACTCTCACAGTCTTAATCACTCAAGTGCAGAGCTGGGACCATCCTGATGGTGCCGGGGCCTCACACACATTGACTAAGCATTCCACGAAGCAGCCATGCTCCAGCCTTTGGAGTGAAGAGTGGAAACTTACATTTTCTATTGTTCCCAAGTCAGGTTTATGCCATGTTTCGATTTTGATGAAGAAGTCATCTTTCATATATTCATTCTGCAGAAAACACAAGAATGTGACCCACCCTTCACAGTTCTGTAGAAATCTCCCTAGCACAGCACCCCAGTGTGGATCTCTTTCCAAATCCAGAGTCATTAGCCCCTGTTCCCCATGTCAATTTTAGATTTCGTGTGTGTGGGTATGCGCATGTCTGTGTGTGTGTGTGTTTTCCCTACATCCATGTATGTGGGCACTTGTGTGCTGTACCTGTGGAAGGCAGATGAGGGTATTAGATTCCCTGGAACTTGATTTATGGATGGTTGTGGGCCACCATGTGACTCTAGGAACCAAACCTGGGTCCTCTGGAAGAGCAGCCCATGCTCCTGATTTTTAAAAACTTGCTGGGTATAGCACATGATGCTTTTATATATTTCAAACACTCCCACTTGTCATGCAGGACAGAGGCAAAAAAAACAATCCATAAGGTTTGCTGAGCTGTTCTGGCATTTAGAGTAAGTAGCAAAAGCAAAATAAAAACCAGAAAGCAATGTGAAGCAAACCTGGGAGGTGGGAGCCCAGAAACACCTGAGGCAGGAATGGCGGGGAGGACACGGGAGAGGCCATAAGCAACGGGAGCTTAAGCAAGAGGCCAGCAGAGGTTGGGAATCATTAAAATGCAAAAACAGAGTTAAAGGAAGAGTGTGTGCTACTCACCGTTACAACTGAGGCAGAGAGGAGAGGCGGCACCGAAACAGGAAAAACTTCAGTTAGAAGGAGTCAAGACAGCCCGTCCCAGTACCTTACGTCAGGTGGACTAAGCTATCCCAAACATGTAACATTTAGTAGCTTATGTCTTCAAAATGGTCTCTACACAAGTGACACCAAGAGATCCTCAATTTAGGTTACAGAGTACAAAGACAGTATGAAGAATAACAATCTACCTTACTTTAAGAATATCACAAAAGTCTGACATCACTTATGAGATTGTTTGGCAAACAAATCTGCAGCACCCCTCCCAGGGGGCCACTGGAGCACACCAAAAGGCACCCTGAGCACACGTGACCTCTATGATTTCCCTATTTACTTGTCCACCCCAAAGCCGGCAGTTAGCAGGACTTCCATACGGCTGTCATCTGGGAGTGAACCTAGGAATACACACAGGTCTGGGTAGGAAAAATCTGGGGCTCCTTGGCTGTCACCCAAGCAGTGACTGTCTGAGAACCCAGAGAAGGCTTTGTTTGGTCTAAACCTTTTAGACTGGAGCACTTAAGAGTCCCTCTCCTCATCGTAAGGGCAGCAGGGTGCAATGCTGCGGGGACCAGCTTACTTGTTCTGCAGTAGGGGTAAGCATTCCAGGCCTTCTCATGAAACACCAAGGAGCCCTCGGGAGCAATCATCCTCACAAATGCAGGAACTTTGCTGTGAGGAGAAAGATACCAGATACCTTTTCAACTACACCATCATTTCTGATGCTATCAAAGATGTCATCACATTCCAAACCTGACGGGCTAGATGGCACTGACAGTTCATTTCAATCACAAAGCAAGCATGTGGCAAGTTAATGTTTAAAACATGGCTAAGAAGATTTAGCTACATAAGGGGTTACTGTCCATTCTTTTGTGTGTTTTATGTTCTGGTGGTCCCGAGGATGGCTTTATATATGGTAGACAAACACAGTACCACTAAGCTTCACCACCATGTGAGGTCAGCAGGCAAATCTGACCTTTAGGATGAAGCTGGTCTTCACTCTAAAGTTACCGAGTCCACACACGGCACACCACTGTATTCACACAGTCGAGGTTCACCTAACAGAAGGAAGCCATGAATACAGGGCTGTGTCTAAACAGTCACACGATGCAGTGGACACAGCAGGCCTCAAGAACTGTACGAATGAGTAGGAAAGATAAAGCATAGCCCACACCATAAGATTCTACAGGAGAGCAAGGGTGGGGCTCAGGCCTGCCTCCTCAGCTCTCAGGAGGCTGAGAAAGGAGGATCTCCCGAGCCTGGGGTTAGAGTGAATCCTGTCTCACAGAAGGAAAAAAAGGGAGGGGGGAGCTGGACATGGTGATGCACACCTTTTAATTCCAGCATAAGGAGGCAGAATCTGTAAGCTCGAGGCTAGCCAGGTTTACAAAATGAGTTCTAGGCTAGCCAAATGCTATTTTAAAGAAAAGAAAGGAAGGGAAGAAGGGAAGAAGGGGGAAGGGAGGGAGGGAAGAAGGGAGGGAAGGAAGGAAAGAGAGAAAAACTAAAAGCCAGGTAGGGGGTAAAGGTGACTCACACTTTTAATCCTGCCACTTGGGAGGCAGAGGCAGGTAGATCTTTTGAGTTCAAGGCCAGCCTGGTCTATAGAATGAGTTCCAGGATAGCCAGGGCTACACAGAGAAACCTTGCCTTGAAAACCCACAAGAATTTTAATTCTGTAAGTTTGAGAAATGGCTGTCACTAGCCACCTCAAATGTGATCAGAGGAAAAAGGCTAAAAAAGACTGGAAAAAAAAAAAAGACAACTTGTGAAAACTCCTATCCACCACCAACAACCCCAAAGGCAACTGCATCTCCTCTCAGCCAGTTACCGACAAGTCAGAAGACTGGCACTGGCAGTTTCCACAGAACTACAAGTGAGCTGTGCATGGTATGAACAGAGACGACTGTAAGGGGGCAGCCCCAGGATACACTGTCACAGACTAAATTCAACTCCCAACCTGCCAACACTGGGCACAAGGCAGGAACCTCAAAAGGCAGGGCCTGTTTCACCATCTGAGTTATCTAGTAATTAAGATGTTAAATCATGTACGTCAAAGCTGCAACCTACCCCCGACTCCAAGCACTTTATACACTCTTTCTATGTCACAGCAAATGTCAAACTCACTTATTCAATAAGACAGAGAACAAAGTTAAGGAAACTTGGGAGCCAGGAAGGACTTCTGACTGCACTAAGAGTGAGGCAGGAGCTAGCCCTTAGCTCAATGCAGGAGGCTCAACAAGGTAAGGAGCCCCCAAAAGTCAGGTCCAGAGGACATGACATAGGGACACGGCTTGGGAGTTTCACTATTCAGACAAATTACATCACAGGGGAAGATGTTCTGAGTAGCAGAGCAAGTAGCAATCCTAGGAGAGACAAAGCATTTTTCATGTGCCTTTACATTCTTCAAAACTGGCAATGAATGATGACCAATTCTGACTGCTTACTTTCTTAAAAAATTATTTAATTTTTATGTATATGAGTGCTTTATTTGCATGTATACCTGAGTGCAGGGCACCAGATCCCATTACAGATGGTTATGAGCCACCATGTGGTTGCTGGGAATTGAACTCAGGACCTCTGGAAGACCAGTTAATCATCTCTCCAGTCCCCTGAGTGTTTATTCTTTCAGCTAGCATAACCTAAAGGGGAAGCTCCAGGTCCCTGCCTTTGAAAACAGGGTAGAGGCTGGGAAGGTATCTCAGTGGATAAAGGCATATGTCACTAAGCCTGACAACCTGTGTCTGACCCTTAAGGATCAGTTCCCACAAGTTGTCCTCTAACCTGCCCATGGCATCCAGGCACATGCTCACATACCTCACTGCTGCCTTGAGGCCTCAACAAATGCATACTCACGAGTGCATGAGCCTGCCTGCGTGGGCAAGTTCACCTACATATACAATACACACACACACACACACACACACACACACACAGAGAGAGAGAGAGAGAGAGAGAGAGAGAGAGACAGACAGAGAGAGAGAGACAGACAGAGAACATCCAGTACAAGTTTCACACAGCTAAGAACTAAAACCAACAGTCCCTTATATTTTGTGTAATTAGAACAAACTACAGGATTCCAGCTCCAAGAGTACGGCAAACACTTGCCAATAGTTTAGGCAGTCAACTTAGAAAACAGGGCCGACAAAACCCACTGAAGATTACATCAGACAGAGTTTATCCTATATGGCCAAACAGTGGAAAAACCTAATACCTATAAACCAGTATCAGACCTGCTGACTCCTCAGTGTGCACACTCAAGGCCAGAGGATGCAAACTGTCCTGTCCTATGACTCTCAACCTCCTTATTGTCACCAAAACCAGAGCTGTACTGGATGCCAGCAAGCCCCTGTAATCCTCCCATCTGAGGTTACAGGTGTGCACAGCCACATTCAGTCTTTATCTGGGCTCTGGGGATTTGAACTTAGATCCTCATTCTTGCTCAACAAGTGCTATGACCCACTGAGTCATCACCCCAGGCCCACTTTTAATATTTCTGTATCCTTATTTCAACTGTTGCCTATCAGATTTCCAAGGCTGACTCTACCACTTGTGTTCCTTTTTTAAAAACTCAAGTTAATAAAATTCTCATCTTTGAGCCAGATGCTCCAAACTTATTATCCTTTTTGCACCTAGCATAAGAACATTCACTAGTATCTGTCTTCATGTGTCTAGTAATGACTGAAATCTGGGGAAATATGCACACGGAATAAACAAAATATAATTCAAATTCAGCTTTTTGGAAGAGAGGTCTTCATTAGTGGATCTTCTTCCACACTCTCAGCAAGGCAATTGGCTGCATGGATATCATTTTTCTTCTATCTCTTACAAATCATTTTGACTACTGAAAAATCACTTTATAAGTTTAGGAAGCCCGAGAAAAATGAATGACTAGTAAACAGATTTATGAAAAGGAGCTAGGCCTACAAAGTGCACACAGGAGACATTCCTGCCGTCTCCTCCACTAAGCATTCACAAGATGGTGACTCCTGATGTTCTTAGCAGGCCTCACATCAAGGTACCTAGTGCAGATCTGATTAAGACCAGCACTCTCATAGCATGAAACTCTAAAGCAGGAAGCTTCTTTCAGAAAGCCTGCCCTGTCCCACACATTCAGAATATTCAACCTAGGGATCACAGTCAACTGGAGAGTTTTATTCTACTACATTGAAAGGAGGTTGTAGGAGATCTAATCATAATGGAACGACGGTCATCACCCATTTGTTCCCAGCCAGGGCAACTGAAGCCGGAGCTGAAGTTACAGGTACCCTGAGCTCCCTGACATGGGAGCTGGGAACTGAACCCAGGTCCTGTGCAAGAGCAGCCTGTGCTCTTAACCACTGAGCAGCTCTCCAGCCTAGGGAAGGCAATGTCTCAGGAGAAGAGGAGGAATAAAACAGACTCACATGGCTCATTGACTCTGACTGCCGTGCTGGGGGCTTGGAAACAACAAACAGGGACAATCCCAGCACAGCTTGCTCTTCCAGGAGAGGAAGCAGAGACAACAGAAGACAAAAACCAAGACCTGTCTTGCAGGGAAGCACAGGGCAAGGGTGGAGGTGCTGCAGAAGAGACTGAGCACAGGTCAGTGAGGCCGGAGCCTCGGCACAGTTCCCTCACGGCTAACTGCAGGGAGAGTAAGACAGACACAGCTGCCTAGGCTGGCTAGTGTGCAGTGGGCAGGCAGACGAGGCAGACTGCTTGCCTACAGTCTGGAGTGTGAAGTTCATCCTTTGTCATGTGGGAGGCAACTGAAAGCTTTGAGAAGAACAACACAACCTGGGTCAAGTTTTAAGATAACTCTGGCTCTGTGTGGAAAATTAAACAGAAGTGGGGGAGTGGGCAGATGGTGGCAAAATCAACGCCAAATGTACAGACCTAATGGTGAAGGGTGGAGTGTACCAGTGACTTGGGAGAAGCACAAACCAGTGAACTGGAACTTCATAAAACAATAAACTTTTCTGGCTTCAGAGGGCACTGTTTAAAAAAATAAAAACTCAGGCTACAGAATGGGAATAGTTCTGCATATCAGCTCTGACAGGGCCCTAACACACAGAAGTTCTATACAGTAAAGAAAGGTGAGACTGGCAGTAGAGCTGACAGTTCCCATACTCAAGGAGGATGAGGAAGGAGGAGCACAAGCATGAGCCTGAGCTACGTGGAGACTGACCAGAACACCAAACCAAATCAAACCAAAACAGAAGATATGAACAGCATTTCTCCAATAATAAGCAAAGTCCATAAAATTCATAAGGGAATTCTAACATCCTTAATTATCAGTGACAAGTACCACAAGTAGGTGCTCTTCATACGCAAATGGCTGTAAGCAGGAAGCCAAGGGGTCTGGACTTAGCTATTCTGGGTCAAGTGAAACCCAGAATTTCACAAATTTGGTAAAATAAGGTGTTGGTGGTCTTAATCAAACCTACAATTTTACTGATGTTAAGTGGGGACACACTGACTTGGTGACTTGGCTTACATAATTAAATGCAGCCCTTGCAAGTTCAGCTTCCTTAGGTGTGAGTTGAAAATGCTCGAGGGACAGTGGGCACCGTCTAGAATGCTCACATAGTGCCCTGGAAGAAGCGGACTCTGACGGCCGTAGCGGCTGCTAGGTGACCTGTGTCCTTCTGTAAGGTAACTATTTGACGGCTAAGCAGCAGTCAATGTGACACTAATGAATCTGAGAGCCTGTCCCACAGACTGCTGCCCTCTCCCTTTCTCCTTTCACGCCTCTGCATATTTCTGTTCATTGCTACCATCTATGGACAGGGGTTGAAGGGCCTGGTAAGAATGGGCACAAGAGTCAAGCAGCCTTCACCATCCCCTTTGTCACCTTCTGCTCCTCCTCAGGGGATTACTGGGTTCTCAACTGGGCTCCTTAGGCCTTGGACTTCACATTCTGACCAAGAGAAACTAAAGGTCAGAGTATCCAAGTCGCTGTCATTTTCTGACCACAGCAAGGGGTATCTCCGTCTTCCTGTGTGAAACTTACAAACTGTCGATGGGACAGTACAGAGACACGGTGCTATGGAGCAGAGAGACCCTGCACTACAAGTCTGAACGTTCTAATCTCATGTCCAAAGAAGCTGTTAATCAATAGTGTCACTTGCAGTGACCATATTTATAGCTCTCTTCGACTAAGAGTCATCATTAATGGCTGGAGGGTTATCTAAATCAGATGTTTCAAAAATGGCACTTAATACTCTTCTTTCCCATAATAATGAAATCACCTACATCTCAGCAGGAAGTGATCAACATTTCTAATATTTTAATGACTTTCAAGGCTTCTTATTAGGTTTTAAAAACATGGAACACAGTATGAATACCTAATGACCCAGTAATAGACCTTTTCTATATAAGATGCTGTTTTTCTAATATCTGAACCTTTAGGTTTCAAATAAAGGATGTTACACATTTTTTTAAAGAGACATTACATATCTTTAAAGGTTGGTTTTCTTTCGACCTGATACAAGCTAGTCAGCTGGAAAGATCTTCTGAGAAAATGTCTCACCAGACTGCCTGCAGGCAAGTTTGTTAAGGATACCTTCTTTTTTTTCCTCTCTCTCTCCCTCCTCCTCCCCCCCCCCTTTTTGGTTTTTTGAGACAGGATTTCTCTGTGTAGCCAGGGCTGTCCTACAACTCACTCTGTAGACCAGGCTGGCCTCGAACTCGGAAATCCTCCTGCCTCTGCCTCCCAAGTGCTGGGATTAAAGGCGTGCGCCACCACTGCCCCCCTGGCTTAGGATATCTTCTTGATTAATGACTGAGAAGGAAGGTAGCCCAGCCCATCAGGGTAGGTATTAGCCTGGGCAGGTGGCCTTGAACGGTACAGGAAAGCAGGCTGAGCAGGAATGGGAACAGCCTGCCTCCATGGTCTCTGCCTCAGTTGCTGCCTCCAGGTTCATGCTAGGGCTTGCCTAAGGATGGGCTGTGACTTGTAAGCCAAATGAACTCCTTCCTCACCATGTTGGTTTTGGTCATGGAGTTTTGTCACTGCAATGGAACAAGCTAGTGTTTTCTCACTTGGAATACTAATCTATAAAGGACATCATAGACCAATACAGAATTTCCTACATCAAATCCTTTGGCTTATTTAGCACTCCCAGAAAGAGCCCACTGCTTTCAGTAAGGACCTTCTAGCTGTTTGTAGAACTCAAGTAATGGGTAAATCAAAACTTTTAGTGAAAAAAAAAAAAAAGAGGCTGCAAAAACGACTCAGTGGCTGAGAGCACTTTGACAGAGGTCAGTTCCCAGAGCACACACAGAAAGGACCACTGCAGCCTATAACCCTCTTCTGGCCTCCACAGGGAACTCCACACTGGTGACGTGCAACATACACACACACATAAATGGAAATATGGCCTTAAAAGAGAAAGTGATGGTAAGATTTCAGCTTAATCATCTAGACTCATCTACACTGCAGGGACTTGAGTTAAGAGTTGTGTATATACATATACACTTGTCACACACATACACACACACACACACACACACACACACACACACAGATGGACGGGGGGCTTTACTCAACTGATAAAGTTCTTGTCTTGTGAGCATGAGACCCTTTTGTTCAATCCCCAAAACCACAGCTAAGTGCTGGGCTCAGTGACCTGTACCCACCATCCCAGTGCCAGTCAGTCTACTGTAACTGGTAAGGTAACTGGTGAGCTCCAGGTGAATATGGGCCCTATCTCAGAGGGGCCCTTCATCTGGAGCACAATACCGGAGGCTCCCACAGAGATATTTAAAAAAAAAAAAAAGACTCCTATAGATGTCAAATAAAACCATGGATGAGCTAGGATCTGGAAGAATAACCCTTAAAGTTTCAAGTATGTATGTGTGTACATACTTCATGCGTGTCTGGTACTCATGGAGGTGAGAAGTTCCTGGTAACCATGGTGCAAGATCCCACTGAGAGAAAATGAGACCCATGTGGGTGCTGGGAACCAAACCTGGGCACTCTGCAAGAGCAGTCGATGCGACTGACTGCTAACCATCCTCTCCAGACTGAGGATGAAGGTTTATAGTCTTCCCTAGAACTTTTGTTACAGGCAAATGTATCACTTTCATAATTTAGTATAAAAACAAAGGGGCACAACAACAAGTTAAAGCATAACACATGATCACGGACTGCTACAGCTCATGGGCCTACTGCTAAGGAGGCTGCTGGACAGACAGACGCTGCAGGCTACAGGTGGAGCCCACTTGCCTCTTCAGGTGGTAGATTTTGTGTGTGTACTGTCCCTTCTCGCCGTCGTTTTCATAGGGCTCGTTCTTCAGGACTTCAATTCCTTCTCCACCACCAGTTTCATTCTTACTCGCTTCTGCAACAGAGTAAAGCTGGCCAACCTGATACTGGAATGCCAAAGAGCAGAGTTTCACTAAGTCAATAAAAGCTGCAGAATGTTCCTGTGCTAAAACCACAATAGAGATGATACAGAAAACCCCACACAAACCCTTCGGCACAATCTACATGAAAACAGAACTCAAGTGACAAATGCTGGATGATCACAGGATTTCCAGTGTTCACAAACAAAAAAGACAATAACTAATACTTTATTTGTATAATAACATATCAGGAAAATGTCAGCACTTAGTTCAACTTCTGAACGATGAATCTGTACTCTGTGAAACATTTTTATTTCTCTTAAATTGTAGGAGTGCAACCTTAAGGCTGGGCAACCAGCTAGCTCTCCATTCTCAGTAATGAAGAACAACGTATGTAGTGTGCTAGGAAAAGCCTTGGGAGACTTTAGCACAGCTGAAGACACATTACTAGGTCTCTAAGAGCAGAACTTTTCAATAAAATTCTCCAATAAACACAAACTTTCTGGAAATATAAGCATGTATTATTAGCACAAAAGGCTGGTGAGTGCTCGGTCATTCCTATTCCATAGTGAACCAGGACTCTCAGTGGTAGGGCAGTTCCCATAAGTCTACAGTACAGAACTGTGCCACTGCCACAAGGAACAAACTGAGGTTCTTATGGCCTACTTGTTCTAGGGACCAACCGTGGGATTATTGCCAATCCCTTCAAATTTGACTAAGACAGCCTGAAGAAGCTTTTTCTTCTTTATAATCTTATTTTCAAAGAAAAGGCACAAAATTTTATCTCTAAGAACTCATAATTCAAAGCTAAACTATAATTGAGAGAATAAAAGGATTGTCATAATCCCAGAAAATATTCCATCTAAAAAAACTCTTGGAATGCAATGTTATAATGCTAGCTAACTTAATAGTCTCCCTCTCCTGCTTTCTCTCCCTCCC
>NW_021604728.1:642666-645765 GCF_004785775.1 Grammomys surdaster
TTAAGACTATAGACTGCAGGGGAGGCTGTTCTCTTGTTTTCTGACATGCTATTTGGGTTAGTCCAATGTCACAGTTCTTAAAATTCTTCAAAACCTACTTTTCAATCTGTCAGATTTCAAAACAGGATTAAAATGCCTTTAAAACAGAGGACACATTTGGCCTAACAAAAATACATGAAGAAATTAAATGACTGGAATCCCCAAAAGATTAATGACCTGGTAACTTGAAGAAGGTATTAGGTTTTCTTTTTCTTTTCTTTTTGTTTTGTTTTGTTTTTTTCGAGACAGGGTTTCTCTGTGTAGCCCTGGCTGTCCTGGAACTCACTCTGTAGACCAGGCTGGCCTCAAACTCAGAAATCCACCTGCCTCTGCCTCCCAAGTGCTGGGATTTAAAGGTGTGTGCCACCACCGCCTGGCAGGTATTAAGTCTTCTTAATGGCGCTGTTTGAAAAACAACTCAAGTGTTGGGTGGTGGTGATGCATGCCTTTAATCCCAGCACTTGGGAGGCAAAGGCAGGCAGATATCTTCAAGGCCAGCCTGGCCTACAGAGGGAGTTCCAGGACAGCCAGGGCTACACAGGGAAACCCTGTCTCAAATAACCAAAAAGGAATAATTTAGAGTCATGGGTGTATGTGTGGGGGGGGAGCACAAAGATCTGGGGTAACAATATCCAGTCTCTAGATTTCAACAAATTGCTTCAATCAGCTCTTCCCCACCCCCAGTCCCCAAAGCACCTGCAAAAATAAACATCAAGCTCCACCTCTGGGTTCAAATAATCAACTGTTATTGAACAGTTGCAGCCAGTGCTGTACCCGGTGAAGGCCCGGCTCTACTCAGTCAGCCGGTGGCTGCACTGAGATCACTGGGGTCACATTGAGAAGAGCTAATGCTCTTCCTCAGCTCTGCCTGCTCTTGCCTGTTATCTGTCACATTTTAACTTATCAGTGTTTTGCTCAGCTTCCAATTCTCCAATTTATCCACTGTTAACTGAGGAACCTAGATGCACAAGTTGAGAAGGGCCCCGGTGCTTGATTTCTCAGCCTCTCTGATTTGTCCTTCATGTCGGCTGACAGGTGACTGCAGGGTGTAGTTCTCCACCAGATGATCAAGGCCGTAATCACGCTGTTAGCCTGTTAGCCAATGCTAAAATGGCATCTGGAATGCCATTCCGGTGCAGAGAAGTAACTATGCTGTATGCAGCCACGAGGCCAGCTGTGCAAAGCCATGAGGTCACATCACACTAGCACAAATGGAGGTGCTGGGAGTGTTTAACTCCATGACCTGTTACAGTGAAACAGGTCTTGAGGGTGGTGAAGTTGGCAGGCAGAGCTACCACCACCAGAAATGCTCAAGCAAGAAAGAGGCTCAACTCACACTGCTCAGGTGGGGTGAATGGTGTTAACAGAAAAGCAAGGTAACAAGAAAGACAAATGTCCAGTGGTCAAGGAGCTCTCTCACCTATAAAGTACTTACAATGAGGCTGGAACTTCATTTTCCTGGGACAGTGCTGAAAGAATTTCTACACTTGTTAAACTATTTTCTATAGACCCTTCCAAATGAGACAATACAGCAGAAATTTATTTGTAATTTTGTATCACACATAATTCATTTTGTCATATAAGCTGGAATAAAAAAGAAAATGAAGGCTGGGAGTTCAGCTCTTTAGTAAATTGCTTGCCTAATATCTTTGAGGCCCTGGGTCCAGATCCCAGGACTTCACCAAAAGAGAAGACAAAAGCAAATGCACATTACAAAACAGCATAGATTAACATATCAGTAAATCACACCAATAGAATTCCAAGAAGCAAAAAAATACTTACCTCTTGAACAGAACACGGCAAAACCACACGGCTGAAAAGAAAACAAATATATATATGCATTATATATTGACACAGCTTTGAAACAAGATCTCTAGACTCAATGGAGCTTTAAATCTAGTGACGCAGTGGACAAGAATGCCATTTATAGGAGGGGGTGTTTGACTCTAGGAACTTCAGGACCTCAACTATAAGGCTAAGACTGCCATTGTTGAACTTGGAGGGCTGCCCGCTTCACTGCCACAGGACCTGAGGTGCAGAGGCTGGATTCCTGTGCAGGGTAAGCACGCATGCACGAGTTCATCATCTGCAGGCTCTCTGGTCAGAACGGTCTCATGAGATTTTTAGTATAGATTCATTCACAGTATGTGCTGTACATTTTAAAGATTTATTTTTATGTCTATGAGTGATCATTCACAAAAGCCAGGAGGAGGCATGGAATCTCTGGCGAAATAGGACAGGAGTCAAAAGCACCCAATACAGGTCTTCTCAGTGAGCAGCCAGCAGAACTCTTCACCACCAAGCTCTCTCTAACCCTGCACATAGTTTAGTTCTGATACTTTTACTGGCTGGTTTTGTGTCAAATTGACACAAACTGGATTTATCAGAGAGAAAGGAGCCTCTCTTGAAGAAATGCCTCCATGAGATACAGCTTTAAGGCATTTTATCAATTAGTAATGGGGGGGCCCCATTGTGGGTGGCGCCATTCCCTGGGCTGGTGGTCCTCAGTTCTATAAGAAAGCAAGCTGAGCAAGCCAGGGGAAGCAAGCCAGTAAGCAGCACCCTTCCCCGACCTCTGCATCAGCTCCTTCCGCCTTCCTGCCCTGTGTGAGTTTCAGTCCTGACTTCCTTTGGTGATGAACAGTGGAAGTGTAAGCTGAATAAACCCTTTCCTCCCCAACTTGCTTCTTGGTCATGATATTTTGTGCAGGAATACAAACCCTAAGACAATACTTCTCTTAGAATACAACATGCTTTGAAGTTGATGAATGAATCTTCCCAGAAGTCCCTCCACAACCTTATTATTCAAGTTTTGTGAGACAAAAGTAAAGGTATCTTTGAACTAAGCGGTGACTTCAGGAGATGGCTTTGCACCTTATAAATAACATACCCAAGGTAGGGCCAGCATAAGGAGGATCTGTGCTTGATCCTGTCCAAGTATGTGCTACTGAACATAGCAAAGGTTATCTTTAGAGATCCACCTTACTACAACACAGCACAAGACTCGGAGTCTACAGCTGCGTTGATTCTATCAGAGCATCATTTTTTACCTCCAGATTT
>NW_021604728.1:645775-666196 GCF_004785775.1 Grammomys surdaster
ACAGCTGCGTTGATTCTATCAGAGCATCATTTTTTACCTCCAGATTTTTCACAAAGAAATCCCTTATTTCTATAAAGCAGGTTTCCTGCTACTCCCTCCCCACTATAGGTCACAATCACCCTGTGTAACAGTGTTATCTAAACACCAGGACCACTCAAGTTAGAAAAGTTCCAAACTTGTATTTCTCTCGGAGAACGAACACCCCCACCTCTCCAATACAATGCGCATTAACTGTCTGTCTCACTACACAGTGCATAAACTGGAGAAACTGCAGTGAGAGGGATCGAGGGTGGAACCCACTTTTCAGAGCCTCTAAGGACAGAATAAAGAACTAGTAAATTCAGCCTGGCGGTGGTGGTGTACACCTTTAATCCCAGCACTCGGGAGGCAGAAGGTGGCTGTTTTCTGAGTTTGAGGCTAGCCTGGTCTACAGAGTAAGTCCCAGAACAGCCGGGGCTACACAGAGAAACCTTGTCATTAAAGAAGAAAAAAGAAGAGTTCATTAATGAAGCAATAAGAACGCTGGAGGATTTCCCCAAGAGTGACACAGCTGTGGCTGATCTCCAGAGATAGATTATCTGTAGGTAGCTGGGAAAGAGATTTTCTAGGAAGCACTTCTAGGGAGTACTTCAAGAGTAACCAAAGGACTGAGCCAAGACTGTAGAGGAAGGGATGGAGGAGAGGGAGTCATCACTAAAGTTTCAATCTTTCATAAATAAAAGTGGTTACGGCATTTAGGAGGACAAATCAAATCCACAGACTACTCTAAAATCCTCAGTGTTTTTCCAAATAGAACCAACAAATGCTTTAAAACCAAGACTCTTACACTAACGACGAAATCCATTGCTCTGTGACAGAAGAGACAAGCCTACCCTGAAAGTCATTTCCTCTTTTGTTTTGTTTGAGACAGGGTCTTATTGGGTAGCCCTGGCTGCCCTGGGACTCGCATAGACCTGCCTCTCCCAGTGCTAGTATTAAAGGCATGTGACACCACACTTGGCCCTGAAACTGCCCCAGTATTTTACTTTACCACATGGAAACCACCTAGTCACTGTTTGCATGGAGCTGAGCACTCACACTGTGTACAACGCTGAGTTGGACGTAGACACGCTAACAGTAAACTGTCTTTATCTTAAGTCTAAGAGGAGAAAAAAAGCTAAGAGGCTTTCATGAAAACAATTAGATGTTAGATACACATCATTTGCTACCTTCGTTCATAAAGTAAAGATATGCAGGACACAGGACTGGAGAGATGGCAGAGGTATCGCTCTTGCAGAGGGCCTCAGTTCACTTTCTAGCATCTACATTAGGCAACTCACAACCACCTCTAACACCAGCTCCGACTGGATCCAGTGCCTCTGGCCTCCATAGACATCTACTGAGGTACACAGACACACTGTCAGAGGGTTACTCAATTAAAAACCACTAAATGTCTCATTTTCATTCAGTCGAGCATTTCTCTTGCTGTGTGGCTCGGGGTAAGTCAATTCCTGTCTATCTCATATTCTCCTGTTTTACTACCTGCCACTAGAATGATAAATTAGGTGATGCTTGCAAGATACATTAAAATTACTTAGAAGAAGGTTTTCATAAGCTCAGAGTTCAGTACTATGATTATGCTTTAGATGTAAATCTTTGCTCTGAGCAGAATGCAAAGGTATACCTTTTCTCAGACTCCCTGTCACTAACAGAAAGTAGTAATTTTCCAGGCCACAGATGGCCCAGCAGGCAAAGGCACTTGCCACCAAGCATGACCTGAGTTCCAGGTGCAGGACCCTAATGGGAGCAGAAAACTGTCTCCTGCAAGTTGTCCCCTAACCTCCAAAAGCACTCTGTGGCATCAGCCTGTACACACGCAACCCATACAAATCTAATTTAAAATTTTCTTCTGTGCTGGGCTGTGGTGGCACACGCCTTTAATCCTAGCACTTGGGAGGCAGAGGCAGGCAGATTTCTGAGTTTGAAGCCAGCCTGGTCTACAGAGTGGGTTCCAGGACAGCCAGGGCTACACAGAGAAACCCTGTCTCGAAAAAAACCAAAAATAAATTTCTCCTGAAAGTAAGAAAGAATCGTCATCAATTCATTTAACAAGTGTTTGCTGAAGGGCTTGGAGAAATGGCTCAGTGGCTAAGAGGACTTTCTGCTCTTTGAGAAACTGAACTGGGTTCAGTTCCCAGCACCTGCATGGTGGCTCACTACCTGCTCTAGTTCCAGGGGATCCAATGCCCTCTTATTACCTCCAAGAGTACTGTACGAGTGTAGCACATAGACACACATGCAGTCAAACACCTATACACAGAAAAATAGACAAAACTTCTTTTAAAAACACCAACTGTTTGCTGAATATCAGCTACGTACTAAAGCCTGCTCCAAAAGCTGGAGGTATCAGAGTGAGTATAGTATGCAATGTCGGGAGAACACTAAGAAAGACAAATAATTCACACTTCCCAAGACCTGGAAGGTGAGCTACTGATTTGAGGAAAAAGCATTTGAGTCAGCAGAAAGAGAAGGAACACTTAATATGCAGAGTTAAGCCTACATACAGAGCACAGAGGAACAGCAAGGGGTCTTGAAATACTGGAATGAGCAAGAAAAAAAATTACATATGAGCAGAAAACAGAATCTGAGCAGTGTTAAGTAGAGGGACTCCGTTAGTGTTAGTAATTTTTACGAGGTTGACGTTAAAACAGACAAGGAGTCTAGACAGCTAGCTTAAGGCTTTTTCTTCTTTTAAGAATCTGTAATGAAATTAGGGCTGGAGAAGAAGAGCGACAACAAAATGGGTCACACTTGAAATTGCTCAAGGGACACCGACTCAGGTATGACAGATGAACATTCCCTGCCACCACGGTTTCCTGTGATGTTCGTGGCTCTAAGGAGACAGGAAAGCCACAACTTTTCAACAAAATGACGGAGCCAGTCTGATGCATCTGGGAAAAGTCTTCATTTGCCATGTTAAGCACCATGTGTTTAACGCCGCACGGAACCCAGGGAAGCAGGTGGGGCCGGTGTCGCCCATCTTAGAGGTGAGGGGTCTGAGATCGACCGCAGGGGCATGATCTAGAGTCGGGTTCACTGAGCCTGAGGGGGGACGGGCTCGAACTTGCGGGCGACCCCTCGCCAGGCATACCCGGCTCCCCCGGGAGCCCTGACCGCACCGCCGAGCCCGGCGCTGACTGCGGAGGGCGGCGGCACCGCACAGGGCCTTGAGGCTCCAGAAAGGGGTCTACAGCTACTCGGGGGCACCCTCCACGCTGAGCCCACCGATCCTCCCCAGCCCGCGTCCCGGAGCCTCGCTCGAGCCCACCGACCCACTCACAATTCCTTAATCAGCACCATCTTCCGGGAACCCCCTCACAGCTGCCGCCGCCAGCCGCCACCGCCGGGCCTCTCAACACGCACGCGTAGCCCCGCCTCCCAATCGTCCGAGCCCCGGCCGCGCCTGCGCGTCCGCACCCTTCCGCCGCCGGCCATTGCGTCAGCGCGCCTGGGGGCTAACTCCGCCTAGTCCACGCCCCGCTCCCGGCGCTCGGGGCCTCCACTGCGGCTGCGTGGCGCCTTGGCGCGCCCGTGAGGCTTGGAGCGCGCCTGCGTACACTCGGCAAGCGGTAGGGCTGGACGCCTGACATCCTCCGGTGAGCCTCAGTCCCTCAGGCCGCTGTGGAGCCTGCGGTTTCGAGTGAGTTCTCCTGTCGGGGCGCTAAACGACGTTGTGCTCACACAGGTGTGCAAGCCGACGACGCCGGCTTCCGGCCCCTCAGGTTAACAGGAGCGTGTTCTAGAAACCCAGACCACTGATGTGTTCGCCCCTTGTCCTATTTAACCTTTTTTTTTCTTTTTCTTTTTTTTTTAAAGGTACGGCTGGTTTGCCTGTATTGTGTCTGTTCCATGTGCTTGTCTGATGCCTACTGCGTCCAGAAGGCGTCTCTAGATCACGTGGAACTGGAGATGCAGACAGTTGTGAAATACCATGTGGGTGCCGGGAACCAAATCTAGGTCCTCTCCAAGAAACCCCAGTGCTCTTAAGAGCTGAGCCCCTGTCCAAACATCCAGTTCTCAACAAATGCAACTTTTGCACGAGAGAGAGAGAGAGAGAGACAGACAGACAGACAGACAAACCGACCCAGACACAGTTAGGTTAGACGAATTCAATCTGCCTCAGGCATTGGTTTCATCATTATGTGCTCTCGGGGCAAAGACCTCATTACAGGGAGAATGAAAGTTAAATTTTACTAAGACTAATCAAAAACCCGTCCAACATGGGCTTTAAGCACTGTTGATGTAACAACTCTGATAAGACGATTTTGAAACAGTCACTAAGTACTGCTGTCGGACATAGCCTTCCCCTCTGCTTCCTCGCTCACTGAAATTCAAATTTAGAAGCCAATAACCTTTTAGTGGGGTTCCCAGGTAACTGGTGAACTGCAGAAATTATAGGCATAATATGTCAACGGGCTTTTTAATTTAGTTAATTTGATTACTTTGTACTTTGTGTCAAACCATATTTTTTTCCCTGCTCGAATGATCTTGAAAATATTTTTATGAAAAGTAGAAATAGTCCCAAGCATTCTCCCTCTCTTTTTAAAAGTGATTTATTTATTTTTTATGTAAATTGGTGTTTTGCCCGAATGTATATTTGGATGAGGTCAGATCTCCTGGAAGTGGAGTTTCAGACAGTTGTGAGCTGCCGTGTGGGTTCTTGGAATTGAACCCAGATAGATCCTCTGGAAGAACCACTAGAGCTCTTAACTGCTAAGCCATCGCTCCAACCCCAGTCCCAAGCATTCTTTAATTCTGTTAGATATCAGAGCATAGATCAGTTGCCCCTATTTGACATACTGGGTTGGACTTTGGAGTTGAAGATCTGGGCCTGAATGCTGGCTGGTTGACTTCAAGATACCTGGAGTAAAGAAGCCAAAATTACATGAAGTACCTATAGAACATATCACATGGTAATAGATTACATGGTTTTTGAATGGGAACCATGTAAAAACTTACAGAGATTAGAAACAGTAAATCAGCAAAGCCAAAGGGGGGCTGGAAGACTACTTCCTGCTTTTTTGTTTGTTTGTTTGTTTGTTTGTTTTTCTTTTTGTTTTTCGAGACAGGGTTTCTCTGTGTAGCCCTGGCTGCCCTGGAACTCACTCTGTAGACTAGGCTGGCCTCGAACTCAGAAATCTGCCTGCCTCTGCCTCCCGAGTGCTGGGATTAAAGGTGTGCGCCACCACTGCCCAGCAACTTCCTGCTCTTGCAGAAGTCCAGGACAGGTGGTTCACAGCCACCTGTAACCCCAGTTCCAAGGGGTCATACACATAATTTTTTTATTATTTAAACAATGATTTTGTTTATTCTTTGAGAATTTCATAGAGTTCTTAAAATTGATATATAATAACATGATTTCTTCCCTCCCTCTCCCACCCCTCCCATGTCTGACCACATTCTTCCCTTTCAAACTCAAGGTCTTTTATTTCATCGTTATTATTACCTATACATACAAAGAAATGAGCATATAAATACAAAGCGTTGTGGCCAGGCGTGGTGGTGCACACCTTTAATCCCCACACTTGGGAGGTAGAGGCAGGCGGATCTCTGAGTTCAAGGCCAGCCTGGCCTATACAGAGACTCTGTCTAGAAAAAACAAATATATACATATACATATACATATACATACATACATACATAAATGCCCATAGATCTTCATTTAGGGGTGGGAATAAGATTCTTTCCATCTACCTTGGGATGCCAAATGTCACTGGAATTGTTCCAGTCTTGTTAAGGCAGCCATGTTGAGATTTATGAGAAGTCACAATCTCAAGGCCAACTTCCTGGCTCTTACAATTCCCACCCCTTTTTCCTATCATGTTCCCTGAGTATTAAGGGAATTGAAGACCTGGGGCTGAATCCTGGCTCACTGACTTCAAGATACCTGGGGTAAAGGATCGTGTTATAGGTGCAAGGATTGTGTTATAGGTTTATCAGCTGGGGATGGACACCTCATGTCTGTACCCTGTGCATTTTGACCACTGTGGCTTTCTGTAATGGTCTCCTGCTGTTGCAAAAGGATCTTCTTTGATGAAGGTCAAGATATATACTCTTATGTGCTGGTATGAGGATAAGTACCTAGAATTTGGTTAAGGATTCGGCAGGTAATTGTGAAGTGACAGTTGTAGGTTCTCCTCCGAGATCCATGGCTTCCCTAGCCATGTGGAGTTGACTGCGTTTCCAGTACCAGCGTCATTTCCTTCCTGTTAATCTGGACTTTGTCCAGTTAGACAGCTGCTGGTTACTGTGTGCATAGGGATTCTCTAGAGGATCAGAACCAATACCAATAAAACATATGAATAGTTGTTTAGACCACCAGGCTGGTCTTCAGTCGTAATCCTGACATAGCAGGCCCCAAAGCTAGTGAATGAGCCAGGGCAAGCAGGCAAAAAGGAAAAGCTTTTTCCTTGTCCTCTATATCGGCTGCCACCAGAAAGTGTGGCCCAGAGTCAAGGGCCACAAATGATCCACTTAACTAAAATTCCTCACAGGTGGGCACAGTTTGTAGGCTTAGATTTTTTTTTTAAACCTACTAATTTTTTTCTTTTTTTTTTTTTTTTTTTTTTTTGGTTTTTCGAAACAGGGTTTCTCTATGTAGTTCTGGCTGTCCTGGAACTCACTCTGTAGACCAGGCTAGCCTCAAACTCGGAAATCAAGTGCTGGGATTAAAGGTGTGCACCACCACCACCCGGCCTAAATCTACTTTTTTTTTTTCTTTTGGTTTTTCGAGACAGGGTTTCTCTGTGTAGCCCTGGCTGTCCTGGAACTCACTCTGTAGACCAGGCTGGCCTCAAACTCAGAAATCCGCCTGCCTCTGCCTCCCAAGTGCTGGGATTAAAGGTGTGCACCACCCGGCCTAAATCTACTTTTAATAAGAGTTCTCAAACACTTTGGCCTCCCCTTCTAGCCCACCAGCCAAAGTTAAGGGAGAGAAGATGGTAAATAGGACAAGGGGATGTGGACCTGTTTAGAAGTATTCCTCTGGGGTGATTCCAATCTACATTTGTCAGGATAGTAGCAGTCCAGTTGAGTAGTGTCAGGATGCCAAAGAATCAGCAGCAGTGGCACGATCTAGCAGAAACAGCCAGGCCTCCACTGAATTGGCATGAGTCAGAGGGGCCTACCAGAACCAGCAGGGTCGCCAGGAGAAGTTCTCCGTAGTGCGTCTCTCAATGAAGAGAAGATCAGCGAAGATATGTAACCAAAGAAAAGCTGCACACCTAGCTATTCGAGCTCGCAGTAACTGTCCATTGAGTCCTATTTATATTCCCTCCAAACATCAGTGTCGTCCCGTGGATCTTGCCTCAGCAAAACACCATGTGAGTCTGTATCACATGACACTACCAGAAACTTCCAGTGAATTGGGTTTTTAGTTGATCCCAAATGTAGTAAGGTTGACAACCAAGAATAGCCATCGTAAGATCACTCCTTGCCCACTTGACACACAATCATGTCTCCTTACGCCATGCTTAATTTCCAAATGAAAGCAAACAAATCACAATTATGCCTGACACAATATAACTATCTACAAACAACCACAAATGCATTATATATTTTAGAATAGGTGGCAGTGTCCTTTGAGGGACTTTTTTTAGTGTCTCAAATCTTAGTATGATAGCTGAACAAAAAACTAAAAAGGAAGGATATGAATGCCCCTAGATATGGTGTACCAAAAGTTCAGGAGAGTAAAGGTTAAACCAAAAGGGAGCTGGAGGAAGGGTATCCCAGCCTCTGGGCTGGAGAAGTTTAGATAGGGAGTGGGGTATGCCAGCCATACTGTAACAGGTAGGAACTGAGGGATGCTGGGAGAACCTGGCAGCCAGATCTGCTTTGATAATGTTCTATAGGTACCTCAGCCATTTGTACAGGGTATGAGACCTAACAATAACCACTGATACTATCTCTGTTGCATTATATGATAAGGAAATTAAGGAAAGAGAACACGTGTCTGTACAAACACAATGTCTTAGGGTTTCTATTCCTGCACAAAATATCATGACCGAGAAGCAAGTTGGGGAGGAGAGGGTTTATTCGGTTTATACTTCCACATTGCTGTTCACCACCAAAGGAAGTCAGGAATGGAACTCAAGAAGCAGGAGCTGATGCAGAGACCATGGAGGGATGTTACTTACTGGCTTGCTTCCCCTGGCTTGCTCAGCTTGCTTTCTTATAGAACCCAGGACTACCAGCCCAGAGATTGCACCACCCACAATAGGCCCACCCACCCTTGATCACTAATTAATAAAATGCCTTACAGCTGGATCTCATGAAGGCATTTCCTCAAAAGAGGCTCCTTTCTCTCTGATAACTCCAGCTTGTGTCAAATTGACACACAAAACCAGCCAGTACACACAGTTAACAAAATATGACAGAAACACTAATGTAAATTATAATTCTTGTTTCTGCAACTGATCACATGGCCTGAGACGGTATTTATAACTGCCTTTCTGTGTTACCCATTCTGTATTTCCTCCAACCTCAGTAAGCACCTCAGCAAGTCTTGATTCTTTTCCTGGAGGAGTGACCCATACCTTTATTCCTGAAGACTGTGCTCTTTGTCATCCTGCCTGGTTTGAGATGTTATAGTTTCCCATTGACATGGTAGCACAACAGATGTCCTAAAGGATCTCCTAAAATCCAAAAGGTTATGACCTTTTTTACTTCCATTGTGGAGAAGCATTCTAATTTCTCCTTCATAATTTGGATTTCTCTTGTAATCTGTTATTCCTTTCTTAGCTGTTGCCTTAAGGGCATCAGAATCTCAAAATGGCTGTGGTGACGTCTGAGCTCCCCCTGTTGAGTGGAATGTTTGTTGTCTTCCCTGGCAGGAGCATTCCCACTTCTAGAACCAAAGTTCTAGGTCAGCAGAGCTTAAGTTACTAAGAACAGGAAGCAAACATTTTCCAAGTGGGTCAGTAGGGATGAGAATGAGTGAAATTCCCCCACCCCCTTTCATCCCGATTCGTAGACCCAAGAATCCTGGCTGTGTGTCTTAGTTAGGGTTTCCATTGCTGTGAAGAGACACCATGACCAAGGCAACTCTTATAAAGGACAACATTTAATTGGGGCTGGCTTACAGTTCCAGAGGTTCAGTCCATTATCTGAACAGGAAGCCTGGCAGTATCCAGGAAGACATGGTGCTGGAGGAGCTGAGAGTTCTGCATCTTGATTCAAAGGCAGCAGCAGGAAACTGTCATCTGAAGGCAGCAGCCAGGGAGAGGGTCTCTCTTTTTTAGTGGGTGGGGCTTGAGCACAGGACCTCAAAGCCCAACACTACAGAGACCAACAAGGCCACATTTCCTAATAGTGCTAGTTCCCATGGGCGAAGCATATTCCAACCACCATACTATGGAAGAAACTATACCATACATTAGAAGATGAATCAAAGCACATACTGCCTTTTAGAGAGCCCTGCCCTAGCCCTCCAGGCTACGGCTTCCCTACTCCCTCCCTGCTACATGGCACTGTAACTGTGTCTTCAAAAGGCCATTCCATTACTTTGTAAAGCCAACAACCTCAGGGTGGTAGAGGACATGGTAAGGCCAATGATTTCATGAGCACAGGCCCACTGTTAAACTTCTTTGAACTGTCAAATGAGTTCCTTGGTCAGAAGCAGAAGTTTGTAGAATACCATGATGGTGGATAAGGCATTCTGTAATTCCATAATCAGTAGTGTTGGCAGAAGCATTACATTCAAGAAAGGTAAACCCATATCTAATATGAATATCTACTCTAGTAAGGACAAAACATTATCCTTTCCACAGAGGAAGTGGTCCAATGTAGTCAACTTGCCACCAGGTCACTGGTGCCTTGGTGAGTGGAAGTCCATGTTATCGAATCCATGTATAACCCCAATCTCTGCCACCATGGCTATTCTGTTCATGTGCCCGTTGGGCAATGACAGGGAATGCTGGGGAAAGAGGCTGACTGTCCAATGAACAGGTCGTCCTATCTACTTTATTATTGAATTCTTCCTCTCCTGAAGTTACCTTTTGATTATCATTTATATGGAATACAATTATCATTACACCCTTTGCCAATTCGATGAGGTCTAGCCATACACTTCTTCCCCAGATGTCTTTCTCACCAATTTTACCATCATATTATTTCTAAGTCCCCAACCATCCAGCCAATCCATTGGTTACAGACCATGAGTCTTACAGGCAGAATATACAACTATGTGTACTACCCAGAGTTATGCCCGCTGTGAAGATTTTTCCTTCACTGGCACCTTTCAGGGATAATCCCAGGGGTTGCAATGCTTCAGCTATCTACTTCTGGGTGGTGCTTGCAGAACGTGTAGAACTCAGTAAACCAGGCCTTTGCCTTCTCTTCCTCAGTCAGTCTATCATAGGGCACACCCCATGAGGCTATAGCAGCGTGCTTGGCAGTAGACCCCATTGGAACAGGAGTAGAAAACAAACAATTTGGGCACCCTCTTCCTGTACCTTGCTTTTGTCTTCAGGACCTGCTCAGGCATGACCAAATACATTTGATAATGGATGCTTAATATGCATATCCTACTTTATGGCTCAGTGGGTCAGATAATACCTAGATCAGGATGGACAGCTCAGGCCACATGATAATCTGGTAACCTATTGTCAAAAGTTCGAGTTTCCACTAAGGCCCAATAGCAAGCCAAGAGCTGTCTCTCTAAGGGAGAATAGTTGTCTGCAGGATGGTAAGTCCTTGTTCCAAAGTACCAAGGATCTCCTCTGTGATTCACCTATAGGGACCTACCAAAGGCTTCAAATAGCATCTCTGATTGCCACTCACTTCAAGGCCAATTCAAGTACCTCCAGGTCTGACGGATCATGCGGTCCAAGTGGTAGAGCAGCCTGGACCTGTTGAAGAGCCTTCTCCTGTTCCATGCCCCACTCAAAGCTAGCACCTTCCCTTGTCACTTGACAGATGTAGTCAAGTTGACAACCAAGCATAGCCATCACGATTTACTGCCGTGACATTGCACATGTAGGGATGGCTACCTTGCCAGTAGGTCCTTGTTATGGCTCAAAGACACCACAGGTAGGTGGTCTGTTGATTGCTTTCTTCCCTTAGGTGCTTGTATGCCTCATTCAACTATGATAAAAGCTAGTGCTCGGAGAGGAAGCTTTCGGGTCAGGTCTAGCTCACATATTTTGTCCAAAGCACGCGGTGTCTTCAGCAATAGAGACTTACCTCCAACTTCTAGGAGGCAGCCAAGGGCAATAGCAGTAGGCTGTATTGTTTTGGGGAGTCTCTTTTGCTCCCCTGAAAAGGTTTCTCATGCCAGGTACTAGGGGTTGTATTAGACAGTCTATGACTCTTGGGAGGAGTATTAGCATCCTAACTGGAGCCAGTTCCTTTAAGCCACATGTATGTATTCTATTATATATGTATTCTATTATACATTGTGTGTATCACATTATCACATGTAACAATTCTCTGTGTCTTTTTCAAACGTCTTTTTTTTTTTTTTTGCTCCTCTTCTCTCCCTCTCCTGCATTGTTGCCTTTGGTCCTTCCCCAGTTAAAGCCTTCTCCTTGTTTTTGTTGTTGTTGTTTTCCGTTTCCCCTTTCATGTCTCCTGGTGTTTCCCTCGCTAGAGCTCCCCTTCCTCTCCTTTTTACTTTCCTGGTCTGTGGTTACTCCAGGTTATTTACTTATCTGAAGATATGGATGTAGAAACCACAGGTGAGAGAGAACAGCGGTGTTTGTCTTTCTGGGTCTAGGATATTTTATGTATATGTACATATACAATTTCCAAGATGTGTCCATTACCTGCAAATTCCACGGCTTTCCTTTTCCTCCTGCTGAATACTATTCTGTTGTGCATGTGTAGCACATTTGCACCATCTGTTTGAAGGACGCGTACATTGTTTCCATTTCCTGAGGACTGGTACATTGTTTCCATTTCCTGAGGACTGGTACATTGTTTCTATTTCCTGGCCATCGTTACTACAGCAGCAGCGTTGAAAAGGCTGAGCAGATGTCTGTGGACTAGGATGTGGAGTCCTTCACCAGTGGTACAGCTGAGTCTTAAAATAGATTTAGTTTTTTTGACAGTTCTTCCCAGGACTTTCCAGAGTGGCTGACCAGTTTGCATTCCCACCACCAGTGACCGAGGTTCTCAGTGATCACAGTGCTTGTCAGTTGTTCCTTTGCCCTTTGCCATTCTGACTGGCGGTGAGATTAAATCCCAGAGTTGTTTTAATTTGCATTTTTCTAATTATTGAAGATGGCAAACAGTTAGAGATATTTCTTAGCCTTTTATTAAAAATTGGATTGTTTTCTTAATTTTTTTAGCTCTTTATAATTCTGGATATTAATCCTCTGTCAGATGTATAGCTAGCGAATATTCTCTCCCACTCAATTGTTTCCTTAGCTGTACAGAAGCTTTCTAGTGTGAGGAGCCACTTGTTACTGGTTGGCTTTGATTCCTGGGCAAGTGGGATCCTCTGCAGAAAGCCCTAACCCTTCAAGCTTATTTGTGATTTTTTACATTTATTGACTTGCATATTTTGAGCCATCCCTGCATCTTTAATGGAATTCCAGTGCAAATCCATCTGTGCCTGGAATTCTTATTAGTTAGAAGGGTTTTAACAACTGTGTCAGTCCTCTCCTTCCTTTCTGGGTAGGTTTTTGTTTTGTTTTTGGTTTTGTTTTGTTTTCCCAGACAGGGTTTCTCTGTGTAACCCTGGCTGTCCTGGAACTCACTCTGTAGACCAGGCTGGCCTCGAACTCAGAAATCCGCCTGCCTCTGCCTCCCAAGTGCTGGGATTAAAGGTGTGCGCCACCACCGTCCGGCTTACTGGGTAGGTTTTTGATCTCAGTTTAACCTCTGTGGCATATGTGAACCTAGAATTCATCTACTTCTTTTAGATTTTTCCAATTTAATGGAGTACAGATTTTTAAACTATTGCCTTATAATATTTAAATTTCCTTGGTACCTGTTGTAACGTTCCCTTCTTCATTCCTGAATCTGTTAATTCGGGTTCTTTATTTCTTAGTTAGTTGGGCCAAGGGTCTGTCAATCTTGCTTATCTTCTCAATGAACCAGTCTTTAATTCTTTTTCTCTATTTCATTAATTTCTGCTGATGTTTTATTATTTCTAGCCATCTACAGGATTTGAGTTTGATTTGTTCTTGTTTTTCCAAATTCTTGATTTGCATCATTAAGTCGTTTATTTGTATACTGATTTTTTTTAAAATTTATTTATTTTTTATTTATATGAGTACACTGCAGCTGTCTTCATATACATCGGATCCCATTACAGATGATTGAGAGCCACCATGTAGCTGCTGGGAATTGAACTCAGGACCTCTGGCAGAGCAGTCAGCACTCTTAACTGCTGAGCCATCGCTCCAGCCTTGATTTTTTTTTTAATGTAGGCACTTAGAGCTATGAATTTCTCTCAAATGGATGCTTTTAGTGTGTCCCAAGAGGTTTCGTTGTTTTAGTTTAGTTCCAGGAATTTCAAAAAGTTCTTTCATGATTTCATCATCATTCAGTAATGATTTGTTTAGTCTCTGTGACTTGTGGACTTACTAGAGATTTGTTTGCTGTTGATTTTAAGTTTTATTGCATTATGGTCAGACAGGATGCAGATTCATTTTGTATCTCAGGCTGAGGTCTACTTTAGAAAAGCTGTCCAGAGCCACTGAGCAGAATGTATATTCTTTAGTGTTTGGGTGGGATATTCTGTAGAGATACCTGTTAGGTCCGTGGGGTATCATTTAATTCTATTTTATTATCATTGTTATTGTCCAGCGACCTATCAGAGAAAGTGGCGTATTGAAATTACCCACTATTGGGATAGTGTTAGTCTGTGTTTCCACTTGTATGCTTTTTATGAAATTGGATGCACTGGGGTTTGGTACACATATATTTAGTATTACAATGTTTTCTTGGCTAATTGTTCCCTTGACAAGAATGAAGTGCTCTTCTAGTTTGAAGTCTGGTTGTCAGATGTCAGGCTAGAAATACCTACTTGCCTCCTGGCTCCATTTGCTTGGAATAATTTCTTCCATCCTTTCACTGCAAGTTAGTATCTCTCTTTAAAGTTGAGGTGAGTTTCTTGTAGAACAAAGAAAGATGACCTTTGTTCCATAGTCCACTCTGCTAGCCTGTGTTCTTTGATTAGCCAGTTGAGGTCACTGATGTTCAAAGTTACTATTGAAAAATGTGTGTTGGTTGTGGTCATTTTGGTCCGTTGTTGTTTGTGGTCTCATTCATATTTTGTGCTTTAGTAACTCTGTTTTTGTTTTCTTTCTAGAGTCTTATGAGTAACACCTCTCTTCTTTTCAAAGCATTGCTTCTAGTATTCTCTTTAGGGTTGTGTCAGGAGCCATAATGGGACAAGCTAGTAACTAGCAGGTGATCATCCTGAAATGGCTTGCCTTGGATTATTATATAATCTGCAACAAGTGAGTCCTTATTGAGCAAGGCTGTAAGGGACTCATTTTAGGAAAGATTCCTGCTATTAATATGCTTTTTCTATTATTATTAAACATATATAACAATCACTAAGCAATAGCACACCCCTTTGGAGCAGATCTCTGCAGATCCACGAAGATGTACTGTCTTGTGGTGATGCTATATAGACAAATAGACGACTTCTTAAGTCTTAATGATGATCCTGTAAGAATTCCTAAAATTATATCAATGATTATTAAGCTCTTTTATAGTGGGATTGCTATTAGGTCCCTTTCTGATAGTCAAAGCTGCAGTGAGAACTCTGCCAGTCTCCCAGGTGTCATCAGTTTATTGCTTTTAGATAGTAACCAGACAATCTCCTACTCAGAGCACATTCTAAGAGGTTGTAAAACAATTAACCAAAGGTCACTAAAAGGGAACTAACAATTCATTATAGGTGCTAGGACAGAAGATAAAATATTGCCTGGGTTTTTCTATACCAAACTTCACTAATTTCTTATAGTTTTAAACCTTCAGTGAACCTGTGGAGCTAGACAGGTGATGGATGATTAGCCAGATAGTTACTCCTAATAGATATGCATGTAAACACTCTATGTTGTAAACTTCTACTTCAATTTATGATTTGATTTTTGGTGTGAACTTGTGATGAACTTTGTAACATGTGATCATGTACTCTGAAAGATGTGTAAATACTAAAGACAAAGAAAGGGTCGTTGTTTGTCCTTTCCCTTCCTTTTCCCCTACCTAGAATTTTTTCCCTTAGAATTTTTCCCTTGTTAGAATTTTTTTCCTTTTCCCCACTTAAGACCTTTCCGCTTTTCCCCTTAGACAGCTTTCATAGGAAACTTTTTACACTTAGTAATAAACTATAATAACTCCTCTAAGTGTCTTTTCTTCCTGGGACCTCAGACTAGCAGGCATAAGTTAGAGCCCAGCAGTTTCTACTGAGATAGAACAAAGGCCACATTGCCTAATCCTCTGCTGTTAGGCTACAGGTGTTAATCCCCTAAGCCTGCAGTCTTTTACCCTCAGAATAAGTTTTTAGGACTTTTTAAAAGTTATCATCAGCATTTCAGTACAGGTCAGAGAGCCAGAAAGCCCTGAGACCTTCAAACTTTTAAGCCATTCACCAGAGTCCTACTCTGTGCCTCTGCCACTACCCTTTCCAGGCCGGGAGGCTCACAGCAGGGTTGGTTTGGTAGACTAGTTGTACCATGCAAAGTTCTTTCTCTCTTCTACTACGGCAGATAGTTTTTCTGGGTATAGTAATCTAGACTGATAGCTGTGATCTTTTAGAATCTGAAGTATATTTCTCCATACTCTTTGTGAATGTAATGTTTTTGTGCACTGCAAAGATTACCCTTGTATTATTCAAATGCTGATTTCTCTGTTCCCCTCTTGCTGCAATAGGGTCATGGTATTGTAATTCTTATTCCAAGTATTTCCTGTTTCAAGTTTGTGTAAACATTGCCCTCCATTTATTCACTGACTTGTCAATGAAAGCTGAACAGCCAATAGCTTGTCCTGTAGGATTGTGTGGTATATCTATAACAGGCATGTATTCATCAACTTTTAAGTTTGAAAGGAGTTTCCAAGAAAGCTATCATCTCTAGTAAATATGCAATATCAGAATTAGCCTTTTCAGAATGCAAGGCAGAAGCCCTTTAGGATTCTGAATATGTATCAGTTGTATGGTGTATCAACGTGTGCATACATCTTAATTCTTTGAATTGTACAAAATGAAACACATAAGCTACTGTAGTATATTGCTGTAAGGTAGCATCCATAAGTAGACTCTGGATTCTTAATTCAATATATTGCATTTTTATGGGCTGTCATTCTAAATTTTGATAACCCTATGGCTATCTTTCATCTGAAACTACCTCTTTTGGTTTCATTGTAAGTTTCAGATTGGATTCTTTTGAAGGTTTTTTATTTTGATTTAAAAATATCTTCTAACCTCTGTTTTATGGCCTCTACTCAAGCATCTAATTTCTTGGTCTCTTCCTTTTCCAAGTCTGTTTCAGTTTGAGCTTTCTTAGAAAGGATATATAGAGCTACAGTTGTTACTGAGCATATCCCTATTTGTCTGTTGTCAGTCAGAACAGAAACATATTGCCCTCTTTTACAGTGTTTTCATTTTTAATGGAGACTTTTTTTTTTTAATTTAGTCTAAGTCTCCCTATGGAGATTTCATTTTTTAATTTAAACTGTATTGGGGGGGGGGACTGTCTATGTTCAGTTTGTTATGCCCCTTGGTTTTGCTTCATAGGAAGAGGTGTTTCTGCCTTCCAGGAGCTGCCTCACTGGATTCCACCCCTTCCTCAGCTCTGGGAAGTTGTAGGCCCAATAGGCGCTGGCTTTTCAGGCCAGCAGGAGTACACTCAGCTGGGGCCTCCCTGGCTAGCCCTGCCCCGTCCCTGGGAAACTGCTTTGGGAAGTGTTAGTCTGCTCTTTCAACCCAGAACTCTGTCTAAGACATGTTAATGTGACCTTTATAGGTTTTGATTATATGCCTACCACATTAAGCCCCACTGTTTATTGTTATAAGAGAAAAAGAGCCTTTTTATTTAGACAAAAAGGGGGAAGCATTTGGGGTTAGTGTTGTAGAAGTTTTCAATCCCAATCCAAGTTTTCTACCCTGCCTTTGACCATTTAGTTCCTGGATAAAGGACACACAACCTTTATATTTAAATTACCAATCCTACATCTGATAGAGGGCTAATATCCAATATATACAAAGAACTCAAGAAATTAGACCCCAGACAACCAAATGACCCTATTAAAAAATGGGGTATAGAGCTTAACAAAGAATTTTCAACTGAGGAAACTCGAATGGCCGAGAAGCACCTAAAGAAGTGTTCAGTATCCTTAGTCGTCAGGGAAATGCAAATCAAAACAACCCTGAGATCCCATCTCACACCAGTCAGAATGGCTAAGATTAAGAACTCAGGTGATAGTAGATGCTGGCGAGGGTGTGGAGAAAGAGGAACACTCCTCCATTGTTGGTGGGACTGCAAGATGGTGCAACCACTTTGGAAATCAGTCTGGCGGTTCCTCAGAAAATTGGACATAGCATTACCTGAGGATCCAGCTATACCACTCCTAGGCATATACCCAGAAGATGCTCGAACATATAACAAGGACATATGCTCAACTATGTTCATAGCAGCCTTATTTATAATAGCCAGGAGCTGGAAGGAGCCCAGATGTCCTTCAACTGAGGAATAGATTCAAAAAATGTGGTATATTTACACAATGGAGTATTACTCAGTTATTTAAAACAATGAATTCGAGAGTTTCCT
Organism: Grammomys surdaster; assembly: GCF_004785775.1. Lineage (NCBI taxonomy): Eukaryota > Metazoa > Chordata > Mammalia > Rodentia > Muridae > Grammomys > Grammomys surdaster. Next base: position 663,538 of record NW_021604728.1, read on the forward strand.
AGGTAAATGGCTGGAACTAGAAATTATCATCCTGAGTGAGGTAAGCCAATCACAAAAGGATACACATGGTATTCACTCACTGATTATTGGATATTAGCCCAGAACCTTGAAATGCCCAAGATTCAACTCACAGGCCACATGAAGCTCATGAAGAAGGAAGTCCAAGTGGGGGTGATTCGGTCCTTCTTAGAAGGAGCAACAAGATACTCAAGGGAGCAAATATGGAGACAAAGTGAGGGACAGAAACTGAAGGAGGGGCCGTCTGAAGACCATTCCACCGGAATATCCATCCCATGTGCAGTCACCAAAGGTAGATGCTGATGTGGAAGTCAGGAAGTGCATGCTGATAAGAGCCTGATATAGATATCTCCTCAGAGGTCTGCAAGAGTCTGACATATTCAGAGGCAGATGCTCACAACTAGCCATTGAACTGATCATGGGGTTCCCAATGGAGGAGTTAGAGTGAAGACCATTGGAGCTGAAAGGGTTTGTGGCCCCATGAGGAAAACAACAATACCAACCAACCACAGCTCCCAGGGTCTAAACCACCAGCCTGGGAGCTCTTAGGGAGGGATCCATGGCTTCAGCTGAATATGTAAGAGCGGAGGGCCCTGCTGGGCATAGGTGGAAGAAGAGATCCTTGACCTCATGAAGGCTGGACGCCCCAGGGGGTGGGAATTTGAGGGTGGGGAGGTGGGATTGGGTGGGTAGGTAGGGGTTACATCTGCAGAGAAGAAGGAGGAGGGGTGAGGGGACAGGGGGTTCATGGGTGGGTGGGGGATGGGGTAAGGGGACAACATATAAAATGTAAATAAAACATCCAAAAAATAAAAATAATAAAAAACAGATAAAAAAATAAAATAAAAATAAAATAAAATAAGCCTTGATGCTGGGCAGTGGTGCTGCACACCTTTAATCCCAGCACTTGGGAGGCAAAGGCAGGCGGATTTCTGAGTTCGAGGCCACCCTGGTCTACAGAGTGAGAGTGAGTTCCAGGACACCCAGGGCTACACAGAGAACCCCTGTCTTGAAAAACCAAAATAAAATAAAATAAAATAAAATAAAATAAAATAAAATAAGCCGTGAACAGCACAAGAGCTTGGTAGAATACCTACCCTCTGTGCTGTTAGAATCTACTTTCCTATCAACAAGCCCGAGTTATTACCTACTGTGTTTCATCTAGGCTGCTCTTAACTCCAACTGGCCAGCCCTCAAGGACATGTGTTCATGACTCTAACTAACCAATGTCAGCTTATCACTCCTACTCCACCTTCTTTCTCTCTGGTGGTTCTTGTCTGACCCCAAGCTCGGGAAACCTAAACCCCACCTAAGTCTCTTCTGCCCAGATGTTGGCTGTTGGCATCTTTATTTACCAATCAGAAATAACTTAGGACAGGGTCACAGGACTACGTGCAGACTTCAGGTCCTGGGAGCCCACACTTAGCCTTACAATAGACAGCAAGACCAAACCTCAACAGGTTGGTCTGATGGTATGTGTACAGATGCTAAATTCTGAACCCCAAGATCTGGTTACCGTCCAGATGAGTTCTCACAGACAACAGCCTTTGCTGTGAAAACCCTGCTCCCTAATTTAATTCCTAACTGGTCAATAAATGCCTGGGGCTTATGACTGGGCAGAAGTATAGGAAGGCCCACCTTAGAATCAAGTGGAGGGGTCTCAAGAGAGACCATGGAGGAGAAGGAAGAGGAGGAAGAGAGAGCAGGAGGATGTGATTAGTTGGGATGGACCAAGGGCAGGTGACCAAGAGATCAGACTGATGGAGCAAAAGTAGCCCGGGAACCATCAGATTGGCTGGGAGCCATCAGATTGGTAAGTGGTGACTGGCATTTGTGTAGGTTTTAACAGGTGGGGAGGATTAGTATAGCTCAGAGCCTGTCCAGCTCAGTGCCAACAGCTTTTTAACAAATTACTCCAGAACATACAGACAAGTGGGGTAGAAGCTCTAGTAGGTATTAAGGAGTAAAAGGGGGTGTACTGACCCTCCCCCCAAAAAAACAAATACTTCAGTAGCTCTTCTAGATTTCCAAGTTTCAACTGAGAAAGGGGCTGGGTTTTTTTGATGGATTTTCCTTTACACGTGAGGAGTTTTATTTTCCCTTGCAGCTTTCCATGCTTGTGATATGTCATGAGGAGTTTATTTTTTCTAGTCTTGTCTATTTGGCATCCTGTGTGCTTTTTTGGCTCGTTTTGGTATGTCTCACCCTCAGTTTGGAGGAGTTTTCTTCCATAATCGTGTTTAAGACCTGTGCTCTTTGCCAATGACCTGGGACTGTCTTCCTCATCTATAATCAAAGACTTGGTCTTCTGTGATATCTCACTGTTCCTGTACAATCCTGCTTTTAATATTTTTCATGTTTACTTCTGTGGTTCTAATTCCTCTACTTCATCTTTGAGACCTGATATTCTGTTTTCTCTTTGGTTACCATCCCATCCTGTGTTGTCCATCTTCTCTGTCTCTCTCCCTCTCTTCCTCTCTCCCTCTCTCCCTGTCTCTCTTTCTTTTTTCCTTCCTTCCTTCCTTCCTTCCTTCCTTCCTTCCTTCCTTTCTTCTTTCCTTCCATTGGGGTGTGTGCCACAAGTGTGTATGGAGGGCAGAGGGCAGAGGGCAGAGGGCAGAGGGCAGAGGGCAGAGGGCAG
>NW_021604728.1:666206-731961 GCF_004785775.1 Grammomys surdaster
GGCAGAGGGCAGAGGGCAGAGGGCAGAGGGCAGAGGGCAGAGGGCAGGACTCAGTTCTCTCCTTTTACCATGTAAGTCCCAGGGACTGAACTCAGGTCAGTAAGCTTGGTGGTTGGCATGGTCACCTGCTGAACCATATCACCAGGCTGATCACTGGATCCATGAGACTTTCCCCTTTGAGTTTTCTGATTGAGTTATTGAGATTTCCAGTTCCATCTTCATTTCAGCATGAGTTCTCATCAGTACTTTGCTTACTGATTTGGCTTTGAGGTCCTGGAGAGGGTCTGTCATTCTAGGCAGCCATCTTTATCTTTTCTTGGATATCACTCAGGTGTTTACTCTCTTTACGTTTGTCAGACTGTGTCCTGAGGTACGTGTAGGTAGTTGTTGTTTCCATACAACTGATAGGTCGATGGCGGCAGTGGTGGTGAAGGTTGGCGTACCGTTTGTGTTTTTGCAATGAGACCTGGGTATCTGGACTTTTTTTCACTGGTTGTGTGTCTGACATGGACACACACAGCAGCCTGGTTGTATGTCTGACATGGACACACACAGCAGGCTGGTTGTGTGTCGGACATGGACACACACAGCAGGCTGGTTGTGTGTCAGACATGGACACACACAGCAGGCTTCATTGTGCATCCTGGCCAAAGCCTGGAGGTTGGGAAAGCACAGATGGAGCTAAAAGACTGGACGGATGTGGGACTGGGCTTTATCTAAAGATTGGGGTGAGTGCAGGAAGCTCAGGGTACAGGAACTGATATACTAGACCCGGTCAGAGCACATGGTGTGCTGGGCAGGGAGGGCCTAGAGGGTGACTGTGGCATGGGGGCAGGAGGAGACAAGATCTTTTTTTTTTTTTCTTGGTTTTTTTGAGACAGGGTTTCTCTGTGTAGTTCTGGCTGTCCTGGAAAGGAGACAAGATCTTGAGGTCTGTACTTTTTTTTTTTTTTAAATCTTGAAAATGTATAAAAAAGAAAGCCAAGACCCTTAACATTGTTCTCCCCCCTGTCCTTCGTTCTGATACACGAATGATAATGTGTCTGCTATACAGTGAAATGGCTCAGCAAGGGCTGGTGAGATGGCTCAGTGGTTAAGAGCACTGACTGCTCTTCCAGAGGTCATGAGTTCAAATCCCAGCAACCACATGGTGGCTAACAACCATCTGTAATGATATCTGATGCCCTCTTGTGGGGTGTCTGAAGACAGCTACAGTGTACTTACATATAATAAATAAATAAAAAAGAAAAAAGAAAAAAAGAAATGGCTCAGCAAGCAAGAGCACTTGCTGCCAAGCCTGATGACCTGAGTTCAATCCCCAGGGGCCCACAGGTAGAAGTAGAGAACTTCTACAAGTTGTCCTCTGACCACCGCACATGGCATCATGGTAAGTACACACAACACACATACACCACACACACACACACACACACTGAAACAAACAATTGGGAAAACATTTAAGAGTGTGTTTATTAGGCCAGTGAGATGATCCAGTGGGTGAACAGTTAGTGCTAGCCAAATGACCCAAGCTCCACTAGACCTATGCAAGGGTGGAAGGAGAGAACTGCTTCCACAAACCTGTCCTCGTGAGGCAGGATAGGAAGGGCAAGTACGGAGTACAAGAGGGAGAGGAGCCCCTCATCCTGAGGTCTGAGTGGAGAAGCAAGAACTGCAGCACAGTTGACAACATTTGCCGGGGAGCTGCTGACAAAAAGTGAACACTCCTGTCCTGTGGACTGACTGCTCACTGAACTCTTTACTCAGAGGTCCTGAGTTCAATTCCTGGCAACCACATGGTGGCTCACAACCATCTGTAATGGGATCCAGTGCCCTCTTCTGGTGTGTGTGAAGACAATGACAGTGTACTCATATACATTAAATAAATAAATAAATCTTTAAAAAAGATAAAAGAAAGTTCTTGAGAATCTGAAACAGAAGCATTCACAGTAAAGAGACTGTGCTAATATATGTTGTATATGCTTGGCCCAGGAGTGGAACTATTTGGAGGTGTGGCCTTGTAGGAGGAGGTGTGTCCTTGTTGGAGTGGGTGTGGCCCTGATAGAGGAGGTGTGGCCCTGTTGGAGTAGGTGTGGCCCTGTGAGTGTAGTCTTTAAGGGGCTCATCCTAGTTGCCTAGAATCCAGTCTTCTCTTAGCAGCCTTCAGATAAAGATGTAGAACTCTCAGCTCTTCCTGCACCATGCCTGCCTGGATGCTGCCATGCTCCCACCTTGGATAACAGACTGAAACTCTGAACCTGTAAGCCAGCCCCAATTAAATGTTGACCTTGTAAGAGTTGCCTTGGTCATGGTATCTGTTCACAGCAGTAAAACCCTAACTGAGACAGATACCTTCCTCTACTGCCGTGGGATAGACAAATTCTTTTATATCATAATTCTTCCAAGAGCCTCAGAAACTAACTTTAGGTCCACTAGGACCCTGAACATGACTATTGTAGGAACAACAGTGAGCTGTTTTGGGGTACCCCATGCTCTTAGGGGCCTCACCTTCTTACAAACAAATCTCTGTGTCCTAACCATTATATTTAAGACTATAGTCAATACCTTTAATGTAGCCTCCAGTTCTACCTCATCAGCTGGCCTCCTGAAACTCTTTCCAGTGTGGAGGCCGCAAATCTTGTTTTGGCTCCATTCAAGGTCCCTAAAACTCTAGGGGACCCCCTCAGGCTGCTAAGGTTAACATAGAGGAACTTTGCCTCCTTTACCTGTTACCCCCAAATACTAACATTCTGACTTCCACACACATGCTGTGGCACACCCCCTCTGCTCTCACATCAGCAAGACCAACACATGGATAGTAACAAATAAAGTTTATAAGACAGAGTGCACCTGTGTGTGTGTGTCCCTGGATTGACATGGCTATAATACTTCCCCTACAATGTATAGACAGATTATAGTACTGTGTCATGACCAATATTTAGCATTGTTGTTGTTTGTGGGTTTGGGGCAATGTATTGATTTTTTTTTGAGACAAAGACTCATGTAGCCCCGGCTGGCCTTGAACTCCTGATCTTCTTGCTCCCACCTCCAATTGCCGGGTTGCCTCACCTGGCCTTGGCACTTCATTTACAGCTACGTTTCTCTGCTTCTTGTGTCAGGCATTTTGGACCAGAGGATTATTTCCTGCAGAAGTTCTTCACGTAGAAAGTTTATGAACAGCCTGCCATATCCACTGGGCAGTTCTCCTCAGGACTTGGAAATCCTCATTGTCTCCAGACGGCGCGCATTGTCAGCTGAGACAAATTTGCCCCTAGCTGAGAACCACTAGTGTACATTTACTGAAGAGAAGGCTCCACTAATACTGAGAGTTCTCCGTCTTCCTGCGACTGCTCCATCCTCTGTTACGTGAATGCTGCTGAGCTATAAAATGGGTACTACCCAAAGGGGCATACCGATTTAAATGAATAGTTTGAATATTCTGTCAAATATCTCTCTATTAAGCTCGCCTTTTTAAGAATTTCACATCACTGAATTACATAACGGTGTCTGGCTTTACTCCCCATATCCTGGATTAGTCACTCTACCAGACATGTGGTCCATGTCATCCCAGCCATTTTTAGGTTTGTTTTGTTTTCTTACCGAGTTGTAAGAGGTTATTTATGTATATTCCAAATATTAGTCCTTTCTCAGACCTGTGTTTTACAAGTATCTGCTCCGAGGGCAGCAGCTTGCCTTCCTGTTTTTAAAAGAAAGTCTTGGGGGTCGAGGTGGTTAAAGCCTGGCAACCTGAGGTTCCATCCCTGGGACCTACATTGTAAAAGGACACGGATGACCCCCAAGGACACGGATGAGCCCCACCCCCTGCTCTCTGATTTTCACACAAGCACCGTGCATGGGTTTTTCATGAATTTTAAAATTTCAATGAAACATTATTACCGCTTTTTTTTTCTCTTACGGTTCATTGTTTTTCTGTCCTATGCAGGAAACCTTTCCTCATCGTGAATACCACAGCTTTCATTTTTATTCTTGAACAGTTTTCCAGAGTGGAACCCAAGACTGACCTTTCCCATTCACGTGGGTCTCCCGACCTGTTGCTCACTCATTTTTTAAAATAGTTTCATTTACGTGGGACTATTTCTCACCTAGTTTCACTTCCCTCCTTTGTTGAAAATCAATTCAGCACATTTTGTGTCTCTGTTTTTCTTTAATTTTTAAATTTTTACTTTATGTATGTGGTGTTTTGTGTGTATGTGCACAGGTGAGTGTCGTGAGTATGCCCGGTGTCTTTGGACACTGGAAGAGAAGACCCTGTTGCACATCTCGGAACTGGAGTCATAGATGGTCGTGAGCTGCCAAGTGGATACAGGGGATATAACTTGGATCCTCTAAAGAGCATCAAGCGTTCTTAACCATTGAACCATCTCTCCAGCCTGCGGCTCAGATTCTTAACTGTTTCCACTGCATCATGCTGATAGACGCCACTTTTGAAATGGTCTGTGGTGGATGCCTGAAACCACCTCCACGGAGGTTTCAGGAACTGCAGTCTGGTGACTGGGCTTTCATGGCAAACACCTGTGCTAACTAACATCTTGTCAATTTGACATAAGCTAGAGTTATCAGAGAAGAGGGTATATCAGCTGAGGTCCCCATTAGATTGTCCTGTAGGTAAGACTGTGGGGCGTGATCATGATTTGTGATTGATGTGGGAGGGCTCAGCCCACTGTAGGTGGTGCCACCTCTGGGCAGGTGGTCCTAGGTTGTATATGAAAGATACCAACCCAGTGGGAGCAAGCCAGTAAGCAGCACTTCTCTGTAGGCTTATAGTTTCCAAAACCTACTTTAATTAGTATACTTAAACACATTAACCTTCTAGCCCACCACCCACCAGAGGTAGTGGAAAGGAAATCTTAGTAAGGCAAAGGGGGATGTGGACTTGTTTAGAAATAGTTCTTTGGAGTGAATCCATTCTTTGTTGTCAGAATATCAGCAGTCCAGTTCACATGAATCAGCAGTGGTAGCTTGATAGATTCACAAACACCATTCACAAATCAGCAAGGGCAGTTTGATCCAGAAGAAACCATCAGACCAAGTCTGAGAAAGCAGTAAGAAGCCACCAGAACACCACCGGAAGTTCTTTGGTGTGTGTCTTAGAGTTTTACTGCTGTGAACAGACACCATGACCAAGGCAACTCTTATGAGGACAACATTTAATTAATTGGGGCTGGTTTACAGGTTCAGAGGTTCATCCTATTGTCATCAATGCAGGAACATGGCAGCATCCAGGCAGGCATGGTGCAGGAGGAGCTGAGAGTTCTACATCTCATTTGAAGGCTGCTAGGAGAATACTGGCTTCCAGGTAGCTGGGATGAGCGTCTTAAAGCCCATACCCACAGTGACACACCTACTCCAACAGGGCCATACCTTCTAGTAGTGGCACCCCCTGGGCCAAGCATATACAAACCATAACAGTGCGTTTCTCTCTATGAAGTCATGACAAAAGATAATCAGCAAAGAAGGCAAGGTGAACCAATGCCACTGCATCATCGGCGAGGACAAACATCCCCAAAGCCCAAGGAAGACCAGCAAAGAGTGGCACGGTGAACCAGTGACACATAGCATTGTCCACTGTCTGTTGTGTTATCCTAATATCCTTTCCAAATGTCACATGTCCTCTCTAGCATCTGCTCTAGCAAAACATCTCATGCCCTTTCCCCTGGCACCTTCCAGAAAAAACACCACATGTCCATTCTCAGCAAAACATTCTCCCATGTGTCTGCTTCAGCAAAAACATCCTCTCATAAGACAGTTTCCAGAAAAACGTCACATGACACAACTGAATCTCCAAAGAAACCAGAAATTTCCGCTTCACTTCCCTGTGTCCTCTGCTTCAGTTTCTGCCGTGACTTGCCTTCACAACAAACCTTGATTTGAACATAGGCACCAATGAAACCCTTTACTCCCTGTGTTTGTTTAAAAGAGATGTACCAAATTAGCTTCCATTATTTGGATATTTGGTTCCTTGTTGGTGACAGTTTGGAAAGAATTATGAGGTGTGGCCTTGTTGGAGAAGTTGTGTCACTGGGGGACAGGTTAAGGTGTCAAAATCTTTCCACCATCTCCCAGTCTGGTTCCCCCAACCACACCTTCCCCACCCCCAGTTTGCAGATCAAGATGTGAGCGCCCAGCTATTCCTGCCCCCATTGTGGACACTTAGTCCTTTGGAACCATAAATCTAATTAAATGCCTTGGTTGCCTTGGTCATGGTGTTTTATCACAGCAGTAGATGAAGACACCTTCTTAGTTGCTTTTGGTCATGGTATTTATTACAGCAACAGAGAGCAAACTAGGACAGAAATTGGTACTAAGGATATCATTGTGACAGATCTGGCCATATTGGTTTTGGGAGGATCATGAATGTGCTTGGAAATTTGGGTAGAAAACCCATCAAGTGTTCGAAGTGAAGTGGGCTATTCTGTGGGAGCTTGTGAAGCAGGTTTCTGCTTGAACTCCTGTCCTGACTTCCTTCAGGGTTGGATTGTGATCTCAATGTGCAAGCCAGACAAACCTTTTCCTTCCCCAAGTAGACTTTGATCAGTATTTTATCACAGAAACAGAAAGCAAACTAGAATACCACCTTCATCCACTAAGCCGTCTTGCCTTCAATATCATTTTGATTATTATGTCTGTACAGTAAATCTTAAAAGTTTAATTACTCTAGTTCTTTCATGTAATTTTTTTTTGTATTTCCACAAACAAGTGTTAATTTTTAATCGACAGAGTGTTTGTATACACCAACAAATAACCAAACCGTATGCAGTGTTTTGGGAAACTTTATCTATAGAACAGCTGTATCTTAGTCAGTGTTCTACTGCTGTGAAGAGACACCGTGACCACAGCAACTCTTATAAAGGAAACCATTTAACTGGGTTTTAGTCTGTTGTTATTATGGGGTGTGGGGGTGCATAGAGACATGCAGGCAGACGTGGTGCTGGAGAAGTAGCTGAGAGTTCTGCAGCTGGATCCACAGGCAGCAGGAAGATACTCATTGAGTCTGGCTTGAGCATTTGAAACCCCAGATCCCATCCCCAGCGACACACTTCCTCCAACAAGGCCACACCTCCTAATCCCCCAACACCACCCCCCGCCCCGGCCAAGTAGGGCCACTAATTTAAACTACTGTTGTGGGGTCTGCTTAAATCCACCATAAATCCAACATAACTCAAATACCATGTCAACATAGATGACAAAAATATACTTTAATCAAACTGCTACAGATTGATCAGGGCCGCAGAACAGACTCAGAATCTGAACTATGGCCCTGAAGGGATGTCATACAGCTTATTTAAGGGATGAAACCATAAAGAGAGGAGGTGCCGGGCCGTGGCATTGTCCAATCATATTTTGACATCGACATAAAGGGTTGAGCAAGGGAGTTTCTATAATCAGGATAGGAGTTGGTTCCTGGGCCTGGGGACGTGAACTCGTTTGACCATCCCAGCAAGATGGAGAAGTTGTCCTTGAGATGGCTGGCCTCAGACAACTGTTTCCTTACAACAGAAGCCATTCAGCTATTGGTAAGTCCCCATCTCCTCTAGGGCCTGGGGCTTTGAATTTAGTTTTTCCCTGTGATTAAACGGAACCTGAAAATGAAATGGTAGTGCTTAGAGTAAGCTTCTTTTGCTTGTTCCCAACACTATCACAAGCTGAGAAGAAGTGACATGGCAGCCACACCCTCATGAATGGTGGAAGTGGACCAATCCCTGCCTCCAAGATGAGGGAGAACCGGAGCCCAAGGGCCACACCTTCCTATGCCATCAGCGCTTTGCCATGGTTTGCACTGGCCTTGATGAGCTGATAGTCCTCAGAAGACATCCCCAGATGAGGCCCCCAAAAGTGTTACCATCTCAGGGCCTGGATCAGGTTCATTTTCTCCGCCAGTTAAAGAATTAAAGGCAGGAAAAAATCTTGAGTGCAACAGGTGGCAAGCAGAGAAGACATCAGTGGGTGAAAAGTCACCCAAAGCAGGGAGAAAGACCCTCCTCAGTAGCCTGGGGTGGCCTCATGGTTTTGAGTGTCAGTAATTATGGGCCTTCAAGCTCAGCAGCTTATAGCTTCCCAGCCCAGAGGCTTATAGCTCGAGTCAAGTGGGTTACAGTATTAATGCTATGGGTTTTCATCAAATATATATATATTTATATATATATATGTATGTATGTATGTATGTATATGTGTGTGTGTATATATATGTGTGTATATGTATATATGTATGTATGTATGTATGTATGTATGTTGGAGTGTTTCTCTGTGTAGCCCTGGCTGTCCTGGAACTCGCTCTGTAGACCATGCTGGCCTTGAACTCACAGAGATCCTCCTGCCTTTTGTCCCTAGTGCTGGGGCAAAGGCGGGTACCACCCCCACCCTGCCCATCTTCTATATACATTTGTACATACGTGCCCATGCACTTGCCCACGCAGACTGGAGCCTCTAGGAGGTCAGAGTGGGTTCCCTTCTCCTTCCATGTGGGTCCCAGAGACTAAAGGCTATCACAGTCGGGTTTGAAATGCATTCTGTCATCAACCAGCTCCCAAAATGAGAAACCACTTCCCATCATCCTCCATGCACAGTCAACTAAAGCCTGGTGTGGGAGACATACATTGTAATCCGGCGGTCCTAGTCCTTAATGCTGTGTGACCCCTTAATACTCCTTATGTCTTGATGACCCCCAACCAAAAAAATTTATTTTCACTGCTACTACATAACTAATTTTGCTACTGTAATGAGTCATAATGTAAAAGTCTGTGTTTCTTGACGTTTCTAGATGACCCCTGTGAAAGAGTCATTTGACCCTCAAGGGGTCGAGACCCATAGGTTGAGAACTTCTGGAATTCCACTGGCTGGAAGGAGGAGCGTGTTGGGGAAACTCAAGACCACCCTTGGCTACGTGACACATTGTTTCAAATGAAAGAAAAGGTGATCACTCATCACTATATTTTAACGTAGACTTAACATAGTTGAAGTGCCAGCGTGTGTTTTACTCGGCATTCTGACTGCCTTCGTCCAGGCAAGTCCCTGCACGATATCTCCAGATGCATTCCGTGTGTCCGGTAGCCTTTTCTAGCTTTCTCAGCTGGGCAAGACCCAGCATGAACTAGCCGAGCTTGTACGCTGTTGGTGCTCCAACACAGACCCCGTGGTTTAGCGAAGCAAGGCTGACTTAATCGGGAGGCAGTCCTCTCACCTGGTGTGCCACAGCTGCTGATTCCTCATGGCTTTACATCTTTTTTTTTCATAGCTAGAGCTGAGTTTTCTACATGTCTATAACATAACCTCAATCTTTTTTTTTTTTTTTTTTTTTTTTGGTTTTTCGAGACAGGGTTTCCCTGTGTAGTCCTGGCTGTCCTGGAACTCACTCTGTAGACCAGGCTGGCCTCGAACTCTCGAACTCAGAAATCCGCCTGCCTCTGCCTCCCAAGTGCTGGGATTAAAGGCGTGCACCACCACTGCCCGGCATAACCTCAATCTTGTATAAATATCTAGGCCACATGAATATGACTAATATACTGGATAAGTAAAATTTGTCTATCTCCCAAATGCATAGTTTAACACATGTCAATAGGATTTGTTGGTTTCAGTTTTTTGAAACGAGGTCTCAGTGTTGTAGCTTTGGCTGCCCGGGAACTTCTCTTGTCTCTGCCTCCCAGGGCCGGGATTAAAGGTGTACACTGCCACAAATGGCCTTCGTAGGTATTATATATTAAAGGACTTTATCTTTGTTTTGTTTTTCTTTTCTTTTTTCTTTCTTTTCTTTTTTTTTTTTTTTGAGGTGGGTGTGAGGGTTGAGTTTTACTATGTAATCCTGATTAGCCTGGAACTTGCTATATGAACCATGATAGCCTTGAGGTCACAGAGATCCACCTGCCTCTACCTCCTGAGTGCTGGGATTAAGGGCATGTGCCGCCATGTCTTGCAAAAAAATTTGTTTTTCTTTATGTTCTCTGTTAATGTGTGTTTGGGATGTTTGCACGTATATGTGTGAGTACATGTGCATTTGTGCCATGGTAAACATGGTAGGCAGAGGACAGCCCTCAAGAGTTAGTTCTCTCCTTCCACCTGTGGGTTCTGGGGATCAAATCAAGTCTTAAGGCATGTGTGTGTGTGTGTGTGTGTGTTTCTGTGATGTATGTGTCCGGATGCGTGTGTGTCTCTGTCTCTGTGTGTGTCTACATGTGTGTATGTGTGTGTCTCTGTGTGTGTGTCTGTGTTTCTGTATGTATGCATCTGTGTGTCTGTATGTGTGTGTCCCTGTGTGTGTCCTTGTGTGTATATGCCTGTGTTTCTGTATGTATGTGTCTGTGTGTATGTGTGTGTGTCCCTGTGAGTGTCCTTGTGTGTATATGCCTGTGTTTCTATATGTATGTATCTGTGTGTGTCTGTGTCTGTGTGTGTATGTGTGTGTGTGTATGTGTGTCTTAAAAGGGGATTTATTAGAGTGGTTTACAGGTTGTGGTCTGGGTAGTCCAACAATGGCTATCTCGTGACAGAAAGGCCAAGAGTCCAGTAGTTGTTCAGTCCATGAAGGTGGTTGTCTCTGAAATCCCTGTCTAGCTGGCATCCTGGAAAGCTGCTGGTCTTAAGTCTATATTGGAATCCAGAGAAAGTTGGATTTAATACCTGATGCAGCAACAGAGTAGATGGGCTTGCCAGAGAGAGTGAGGGAAAGCAGGCAAAGAACAAAAGTTTCCTTCTTCCATGTCCTTTCCTGTGGGCTGCCACCATAAGGTACAGTCCAGACTGAGTGGGTCTTCTTCCCTCAAATCATCTAATTAAAAAATCCCTCACAGGCATGCCTAGCCACCTGAGTTTTAGTTGATTTCAAATTTAATCAACTTGACAACTAAGCTTAGCCATAAATATTTTAATGTCATTTTCTTTTTGGTTTGGGTTGGAGTGCTCTGCCTATAAATGCCAGGTAGAGTTTATCAATGACCTGGCTCAATTCTTCTTTCTCCTCAGTGACTTGGATTCGTGTGTTTAACACATAAGAACAGAAAGAAGCATGCCAGTATTCTCTGGTGTAGTAGGTGACAGCTTCTTAATTCTGTATGTGGTGGGGTGGGGGTGTGGTGGGGGAGGGGGCTACTCATATACATTTGAGGCTGTGCTTTTAGATACAGAAAAGACACCAAAAAGGATGTTTTAATCTTTCAGGCTCATTGGTTCCCTTATCATGTGTGACATATTTTGGGTCTGTTGGTTGCCTCGCCGTATACAATGTCTCTCCATGTATTCCCACCCGCACCAAATCACTTTGAGTTAGAATTCTTCTGGAATTTTTTTTTTCTTTCTGTATATCTGTATTAATTCTTTCTGTGCCCCAGTCTGGAATACAGAGAAAGGTCTTATCTCAAAAAATCCAGAGAGACAGAGACAGAGAGACAGAGAGAGGGAACTATTTTCTTTCTTTCTTTCTTTTCTTTTTCTTTTTCTTTTTTTTTTTTTTTTTTGGTTTTTTGAGACAGGGTTTCTTTCTCTGTGTAGCCTGAGCTGTCCTGGAACTCACTCTGTAGACCAGGCTGGCCTCGAACTCAGAAATCCACCTGCCTCTGCCTCCCAAGTGCTGGGATTAAAGGCGTGTGCCACCACCGCCCAGCTGAGAAGGAACTATTAACAGTTACAGTCATACTTGAGGCTGGGAGAGCAGCAGCTCTCCATGTGCCATCATGATTATCCAGCGACTGGTCACTTCACATCGACATTCATTCTCCTCTGACTTGACTGTTGGGAGATCTTTTAAATCGGTGAACCAGCATCCCGGCCCCGCCCTAAGTGCTGTTCTCCACTCTCAGACTACGAAACCGCAGCTTGTCTGAGCCTGCCTTTCCTTAGCACACTGTACCTGGATGGTCTGTGCTGGCACCAATTGTCTCACACTTTTCGCTCGGCTCATTGGCATTTACGTTCTGAGTGACCTTGTCTTTTGACCTTGACCCTTGTCCTTTAATAGTAAGCTCAGTCTTCCTACTCCCTTCCGCCCCCCCCCCCCTTTTCCCCCATGAGGACTGAGAATCCAAGGGCAGGTAGAGGTCTTCTGTGGGCGAGTGTGTGTGTGTGTGTGTGTGTGTGTGTGATGGGTTTTCCAGATGGTTGCATCTTGAAAGCTCTGGGTGGAGGGATGGCGTTACCTGGAGGTGGCGAAAGGAGGGGGGCCTAGCCGGAGGAAGCAGGCCGCAGAAGTGTGCTCTCGGGGCCTGTCAGGATTTCTGTTGCTGTGAAGAGACATGATGACCTCGGCAACTCTTGTAAAGGAAAACATTTAATTGGGGCTGGCTTACTATTTCAGAGGTTCAGTCGATCTGAACGAGACCTCATGGTGGGAAGCATGGCAGGGGGCAGGCAGGCATGGTGAAGGCATGGAGAAGGAGCTGAGAATTCTGCATCCAGATCAGCAGGCAGCTGGAAGAGAAAGTCGCACTAGACCTGGTTTGAACACCTGAGACCTCAAAGCTTGCCCCCAGGTATGCACCTCCTCCAGCAAGGCCAACCCTCCTCCAACAAGGCCACACCTCCTCCAACAAGGCCACACCTCCTCCAACAAGGCCACACCTCCTCCAACAGGGCCACACCTCCTCCAACAAGGCCACACCCCCTCCAACAAGGCCACACCTCCTCCAAGACCATTTTTATTCAAACCACCACAGGGCCTGTGTTCTCTTCCTTTGCTTGGTCACAGTGGTGTGCCCTGCTGTGCTCTGACACACTTCAGTAGCTTGTGCCAACTAGCACATCTGGAAAAGTGAGGCAAAGCAAATGTTCCCTTATTTTAAAATTCTCTGTCAATTATTTTTGTCACAGCTACAAAAAAGTAGCTCCCTCCAGACAGAGTTATTAAATTAACAGGCTGGCAATTCATGAACAGGTAAGATTCTTCACAGAGCCTTACCAACCTAAGACAAAAATGTATTGCTTTGGATAATGCATATTCCATGATGAGTAAGGAAGGTATTCTTGTCAGAATGACCTAAGACAGGCTCAGTCTTGTTAATGAAATAAAAAAGGGGGAGAGACGGAGAGCCTTCGGGGGCTGCTTGGCAAGAATCTGACATTGGTCAAGGACAAGGAAGTAGGCTTCAGGCATGAATCTGACATTAGGCTAGAACAGGGAAGTAATTTCAGACAGGAATCTAAATTTTAGGCTAGAAAAAGGAAGTAGGCTTCAGACATGAAAATGACCTTGGGCTAGGACAGGGAAGTAGGCTCAGATACTTTGGTCATCCTGATAAGCCCTTAGAAACAGTGATCACTGGAGTGTTCATGTAATTGGGTTTAATTCCTTGCTTTTTCTTTGACTATTTGTGTTTACTGTCTTGCTTGTTCCTTGACTATTTGCATCTATTGTAATGCTAGACCCTCAACCTAGAACTGACCTTAATACATACATGTAATCAAAATGGTATAAAAGCAAAAAGAAGGAGGGGGATGGGATAGGGTGTTTTAGGGAGGGGAAATGGGGAAAGGAGATGGCATCTGTATTGTAAATAAATAAAATATCCAATAAAAAAATAGCTCACCCTCATTTCTGCCTGTGTTCTAACAGGTCTTCCTCTACGTTAGGGAGAGTGCTACTTTGCTCTATTTAGAATCCACCATTTGATGGACACATAAGCTGTTTTCATTCCCTGGCTGTTGTGAATAGGACAGTAGTGAACATGGGTGACCAGGCATCTCTATAGCAGAATACAGAATCATGGATGACCAGGCATCTCTATAGTAGAATACAGATTCATGGATGACCAGGCATCTCTATAGTAGAATACAGATTCATGGATGACCAGGCATCTCTATAGTAGAATACAGATTCATGGATGACCAGGCATCTCTATAGCAGAATACAGAATCATGGATGATCAGGCATCTCTATAGTAGAATACAGACTACAGAGTACAGAATCATGGATGACCAGGCATCTCTATAGTAGAATACAGAATCATGGATGATCAGGCATCTCTATAGTAGAATACAGATTCATGGATGACCAGGCATCTCTATAGTAGAATACAGAATCATGGATGACTAGGCATCTCTATAATAGAATCCAGAATCCTAAAGGGTTAAAGGGAAATATGTTGTAACAGGAAGGGAAAGGACGACAGGGTAGAGAAGGGAATATGGAGACGGGTAATCACACCAAAGACCTTTTGCAAAAGTCACGGAAACTCACCGTAAAAGACTCCGTTACCTCTAGTTTGTTCTCTACTGCTGTGGCAGACACAACTAAAAGCATTTGGAGAAAGGTTTTGTTTTATCTTACACATCCATAGCCCATCACTGAGGGAAGTCAGGGCAGAACTGTGTAGCAGGGGCCATGGAGGAAGGGTGCTTACTGGCTTGCTCTCGGGCTCACACCCAGCTACCTCTCTTGTACTTCTCAGGACCATCTGCCCAGGGGTCATACTACCTGCATGGGCTGGGGCCCTTCTGCAGCAGTCTGCACTAATTGAGACAGTGCTCCACTGACATTACCACAGGCAACGACTATCATAAGAGAAATCATTTAACTGGACGCTTGCTTACAGTTTTAAGGTTTAGTCCATTATCATCATGGCAGGAAGGACGGCAGTGTCCAGCAGACGCTGGAGCAGTAGTGGAGAACTATATCTTGGTTTGTACGTGAAGGGAAAAAAAATGGGCTTGGCATGGGCTTTTGAAACCTCAAAGCCATCCCCAGTGACACACTTCCTGTAACAAGGCCACACCTCTTAATCCTTTCAAATAGCGCCACTCCTTGGCACTGAGCTTTCAACTGTGTGAGCCTGTGGGGGCCATCTTATTCAAACAACCATACAGTGTATGAGCAAGGCAGCTTCACATATGCACTCAAAGCAGCCATGACAGCATGGCAGACCTGCGCAAACCCAAGTCCGTTCAAACTCCAGCGTTGAGGGAGACTGGGCACACAGCTCCACTCTTAGCCAAGGAGCTCTTGTCCGTTGGTAGCCTGTGGAAGTTTACCATACTCCAATGGAAGACCACACAGCCAAGAATATTTGGGCAGCAAAAATTGGTCTTGGAGGGTTTCTTGTTTTGCACATAAGCTGGGCGGATCTGGAAAGAGTTGGGGGAGCAAGGCGAAAATGATAAAGGAGATACTGAGTTTTCAAAGAACTCAGAAAAAAAATTCATATATTTTAATAGTGAAGTTGGCAGAGCTGACACCTCTTACCCTTCCACAAGAGGGCAGCACAGAGTTCTGTTGCGCTCTTGCAGCAGTGTAGGGCAAGAACACCCAGAGCAGGCTCCACCCCGTGCTTGCTTCTGAAGCATTTCCCTCCTTACTGGCTGCTCCTTTTTTCCCTGAAGTCTAAGACGAGGAAGTCTGTGGACTTTTTAAACCTAAGCTAACACTGATGCATGTGCCCCGATGGCCCCAAGCCTTTCTGGTTCTGACTCCCCAGTCTTTTAAGATAATGGCATGGTTTCAATATTACGTTCATAATTTATGGATATATGCAGGTTTGTTTTACTAATAGGGTGTGTCTGGCCACCTGAAAGTAAAAGCAATTGGCTTTTAAAAATGTGTGTAGTTTTATAGACTCCCAGAGTGTCCCTTAAGGAAGGTGTGAACATCATCACATGACAAGTGGCAACAGCCCTTCTCCCTGAGCTCTGGCTCTTACATTTGACTGTAGTAATGGACCAGGCACCACAGCTAGCTGTATCAATCCGTGGCCTACATGGGGCCGCACCGAGGACTCTTCAAGCTTACAGAGCCAGGAGTTTCAACACAACATAAGTTTCTTTTCCGTATGGAACCCAGTAAGGGAAAGGCCATGTCATGTGGTCAGTCAAGTTTTAAATCATTATGAAAAACAGCTTTAGCTATTATCAATGATTCCACAGGAAGATATAATTGAGAGCAGTGATGGATTTGGGTGTGCCCAAGGAAAAGAAAATTGCCTATAATATTAGGAAGTTCAAGATAACCATCTGTGTCTTGATGGAGGGGGTATAACATAAAGATATATGAAGCCATTTGTAAAACTAATTTCTCTTTCCATTTAATCTCTCGTTGCCTCAGAAAATGCGGCTAGTAATTAAGACACCATTTTGGTGTTGCTTGTAAATGCTGCCTCCTCCATTAAACTTCACACTTGTGAAAAGGAGCCATTAAAAAGGCAGCCCGAGGCAACACTTTTGAATAGCTAACTTTGTTAAAAATATGTTTTCCAAATTTCTTGCAATAAAATGTAATTGCATTTTCTGTTTTCGCTTGCGTAGAATCGTCTCACAGGCGCCCCGGTCTGGGTGCTGGAGGGAAGGTTTGGTTAGACCTGGAGCAGCAGACTGATTTTTTAATTCTGCCCCCCTTGCCCCCTGCCCCCCCTCCCTGCTTCCTTGCCATTCATAATATGAAAGTTTTCTGGTTTCTCTGATAGTTTTTTTTTTTTTAAATAGTTCACTCGTAGTGTTAAAGAGCAACTGAAGAGAGGTTTCCGATTGAATGCTATTCAGTCAGTGTTACAATGTAAAAGTTACCCAAAGTTGCTAGGAGGCGGTGGGTAGATCAACAAGGCTTCACTGAAACACTGGATTGGCCAACGGAACCTGGTGAAGGCAGGAGTCAAGGTGGGGTGTTGTGGGGGAGGGGGGCTGGAGGGCTGGAGAGGGAGCTGTACTCAGAGCAAGTGGTGGGGAGAGAGACACAAGGGAGTGCTATCCAAATTTGTATTTCTGCTGATACAAGGTCGTGGCCAGTGGAAAGAGGCTCTGCTTCACAACGTCTGACACAATCAAGCAGTCCAGTTGTGGGTTTGCAAGGCAAACTTGCGACGTGTCTTCATGCCGCGGTCTGAGTTTTCCCTTCCAAATTTGCAACGCTGGCCTCCGTGACCCATCTGTATTGAGTATAAGCAGTGGGTTGTTTTAGATTAAGCAGCGTCACAGCTTTTAAGCATCCTGCCTCTGTCCATCCAAAAACCAATCCTAACTCAGTCACACCTGTGTCATAATTCTAAGAAACAAGGGGGCAGTGATACAGCTCAGTGGGTAATGACACTTGCCACCGTGCCTGGCAACCTGAGTTCAATCCCTGAGACTCGCATGGTGGAGACAGAACCAGCTCCCACAGGTTGTCCTCTGACTTCCACACTCGTGCAGTGGCACGTGCACCCACATGCATATAAATACATGCAATTTAAAAGCAACGGTGGGCTGGAGAGATGTCTCCATTTGTAAAGTGCCGTCCGTGCAAGCATGAGGACCCAAATTCAATCCCCAGTACTGATGTAAAAAGCCAGGTTTGGTGGTGTGAGCTGTCATCCCAGCATTGAGGAGGCAGCAACAGGAGGATCCCTGGGGTCCAGTGGCTACCCAGCCCGGCTGAATAAACGAACCGAAGCCCAGTGAGAGACCCTGTCTAATGAAACAAGGTAGGCTGGGCTTGATAGCACAGTTAATCCCAAGATCGAAGGGGGCAAAGTTCAGATCTCTGTGAGCTGGAGGTCAGCCTGGTCTATATAGTTTCAGATCAGGCAGACCCTGGCTCACAAAAACACAGAACAAAAATGACGGTGGACAGTTTCAGAGGTACAACGCTTGTGACTGTACACACACACACACACACACACACACACACACACACACAAGTGACACTATCTGCTGCTCACCTGGGATTCTTTCTCCAGCCTCTGATAAATGTTCTTGGGGGTGGATGAGATGGCTCAGTGGTGCTTGCCATCAAGCCTGTCAGTCCGTGTTTGAGCCCCTCAAGCCATGTGGTGGAAGGAGAGAACTGATGCCCACAACTTGACCTCTGACCTACACACACATGCGCACGTGCACACACATACACACACACACACACACACTGTGACACATGTGTACACCTTCAAGATGATCTTTTAATGTTAAAATTGGTGCAAAAAAACATTTAAAATATTCTTCAAGGTGATCTTTTAATGTTAAAATTAGTACAAAAATACTTTTTAAAAAATACATTTTATATGAATAATGTGTAGCTTGCCCTTTGCTTTTTTGTGGTGTATTAGTCCAGTTTTTCTAGAGGAACAGAACTGACAGAATGTATCTGTCTGTCTGTCTGTCTTCCTATCATCTTTTTATCATCTGTCTATCAAGAGGATTTATTAGATTGGCTCATAGGCTATGGTCCAGCTAGTCCAACGTTCTGTCTACCAATGGAAAGTTCAAGAATCCGCTAGTTGTTAAGTCCATGAGGCTGGATGTCTGAGCTGCTCTTCAGGATATCTCAGAATCCTGAACGAGCAGACTTTAATGCCAGTGTGAGAATGAACTTACCAACAAAAGTGAGAGCACGCAGGCAAAGAACAAGTGCTTCCTTCTGCCATGTCCCTGACATAGGCAGCCACAGCAAGCTGTGGCTCAGATTTAGGGTAGGTCTTCCCATCTCAAGAGATCTGGATTTAAGGTGGGTCTTCCCACCTCAAATGAACCAGTTAGCTAAAAATCCCTCACAGGTGTGCCCAGTGGCTTGCACTTTTAGTGAATTCCAGATGTATTCAGACAACAACCCAGAATAGCCACCAACACCTGGGACCGTTAGCAAACTCTCGGTTGGTGTGGATGGCCATGCTATCTTAGATCTGGAGTGTAGGTGAGGTCCTGTAGGATGGTCGCCACTCAGCCGAACTTCCGCTTTACGTGTTTTCGCTTGCCTGTGGTCAGCCAAAGTCCAAAAGGTTAAGTGGAAGAATCCCACAAGTAAATGATTGCTAAGGTTTAGATTGAATGCTGTCCTGGATAACAGAATAAGATTCTGCACAAAGGACATGAGTCCTGCATTTTCCCTGCACACTTACCACCTGTCAGACCACCTCGGTATTCTAGTGTTAGATGTGGTACCCCTGCCCCAGGATAAGGGAGAAGGTCTGTGCTTGTCTCTCTGGAATGAGCTTGTTTTACCCAACATAAGTCCTCCAGGAGGACAGCCCCGTTCCCTCCGTCTGGTCCCACTGGCTGTGTGAGCAATTTGAGGAGCATCAGAGCAGAGCTGCCTTTCCCTGGCAACAGATGCCGCTGAGTGCTCTTCCACATCGCTGCCGCGAGCTCTGTCTGCCTCTTTTCAGAGACTAGTCTATTCAGGTCCTTTGAAGACTTCTGACTGCGCTGTTTGAGTCTGGTTTACATCCTCCCTATTAACCTCTTATCAGGTGCATGTTATACAGGTGCCGTCTCCCACTGGGTAAGCTGGCTCTTCCCTGTACTGATTGTTTCTCTCTCTGTGTAGAAGTACTTTAGTACCATGACATTGACTTTTTTGCTCCCAGGTTTATAGAATCATCTATATAAAACCCACCAGGTCACAATCAAAGCTTTTCTATGGTTTTTTGTTTGTTTGTTTGTTTGGTTGGTTGGTTGGTTTGGTGTTCAACGCTGGGTATGGTGGCACAAACTACATGTCCTGAGTTTGAGAAGCTGACCTGGTCTGGAGGTATCTTAGTTACTGTTTTATTGCTGTGACCAGACACCATGACTAAGACAAAGACCACTTGTGTAAAGTAGAAGAAAGTGTTAGTTAGGGGTTGGTTTACGGCTTCAGAGAGTCAGTCTATTATCAACAGACAGGCAGGGTGCTAGAGCAGTAACCGAGAGCTTTACATCCTAATCCAAAGGCAGTACACACACACACACACACACACCACAGACAGAATGACAGACAGAGACAGAGATAGGTAGAAACAGAAAGACACACAGAGAGAGAGACAGACAGACGGAGGAGGCACACAGGGGAGAATTGGGCCTGGTATGGGCTTTTGAAACCTCAAAGTCTAACCCTAGCAACACACTCTCTCCAGCAAGGCCACACCCCCTAATCCTTCCCAAACGGCTTATCATCTAGGGAGTAAGAATGCAGATATATGAGCCTACAGTGTACTGAGAATTCTGGAATTCTGGTTTCTTTAAGAACAGAAATACCATAAGAATGTGCTTTGTTTTAATCCCAGGTGCGGGATGCGGGGCTGCTTCCAACCGTCCACGGCAGCTGACTATGATTTGCCTCGTGCTCTAGCAGAGGCATGGGTTTGCCAGCTGCAGACAGTTTCTGTGATCGTGTGACGTTTGGGACTCTGGGAACTTTTCAGACGGTACATAAATGCTAAGGCCCTGAGCGGGTCGGTGGTTGTTGGTCATTCATGGGGCGGGGGTAGGGGGGCTTGTTTGTGGTTTGTTAGTAGTTGTGTTCAAGAAACAAGGAAAGAAATTAGATTCAGAGATCTCTCTCTTCCCCCCCTCCCTCCCTCCCTCTATCCTTCTTTCTCTCCTATTTAGTAATGGTGGGTAAAATCAGGGGGATAAAGGGTGGGAAAAAGAACCCACAAAGTATATTGGAGCCATTCATATTCAAACCACCACAGGGGGATAGCAAATATGGAGCAAGACTGGGTTACCCAGAGTTCTTAGCTAGCCTGGGCTTCATAGTAAGGCCCATCTGAAAAACTGACAGAGAGGGAAGGAAGGGAGAAAAGAAAATATTGATAAATGTGACTATGTAAAAAAAAATTTAAATTTAAAAAATCCATTTCAAATAGACAACTAGGAAATAGTGTTGGTAACTTACTAACAGAAGGGGTAAATCTCATTCCTATACTAGGAACTCTCGAAACAGGACAAAATGCCTCAGTGGTAAAGCTGCCTGTCGCCAAACAAACCCGACACCTTGAGTACAATCTTCATGTTTAGTAATTCTGCCACACCCTCGTGTGTGTGTGGGGGGGTCAGGGGGAGGGGGAGGGATGGAAGCAGAGCAGCAGCGGGATGGGAGTGGGGTGGGGGTGGGGTGTGCTGCCTTTTGCCTGTCAACTTGATACAAGGTAGCATCTTTGGGGAAGCTGAAGCTCCGCTGAAAAAAATGCCTCCATGAGATCAGCCTGTAAGCAAGCCTGTGTGGCATTTTCTTGATTAATGATTGATGAGGGAGGGCCACGCCCATTGTGGGTGGAGCCTTCCCTGGGCAGGTGGTCCTGGGCTCTGTAAGAAAGCAGGCTGGGCAAGCCATGGGAAGCAGTGCTTCTGGGTCTCTGCGTCAGTTCCTGCCTCCTGGTTCCTGCCCCGACTTCCCCGATGTGGAACTGTAAGCTAAATCACTTTTCCTCCCCTGGTTGCTCTTGGAGATGGTGGGATTTTTTTTTTTTTGTCACAGCCATAGAGACCTAACTAAGACACCATCTTAGCAAGCTTCCAATGACAAGTTATTTTCGAATGTTTTATTTTTGAGAATTTAAGGTGTGTGTGGGGATGGGGGAGGGCTGGAGAGATAGTTCAGTGGTTAAGAGCACTGACTCTTCTCAGAGAGGTCCTGAGTTCAATTCCCAGCAACCACATGGTGGCTCACAACCATCTGTAATGGGATCTGATGCCCTCTTCTGGTGTGTCTGACTACAGCGACAGTGTAGTCATAGACATAAAATAAATAAGTCTTTAAAAAAGAAAGAATATTTAAGATACTTTGATCATCTTCTTTCCCCTCCCACGACTCTGCCCAGATCCTCTCTGCACACCTAATTTCATGCTCTTTCTCTCTTTTAAAAACAAACAGAAGAACTCTGGAGTTTGATTTATGTTAGCCAACTGTCCCTGAGCATGGGACCTACCTGGGGTGTGGTTGACGTGCCCAGTGCAGATGTCAGATTGTTGATTAATGTTCTGCAGTAGTTAATTAACATTCTACTGTTTCGTTGGTGATGAGAAGTAAAACTGAAGACTCATGATTGCCATTGGTCTTTAAAAGGAGAGGGTCGGGAGGGGGCCTGCTTGGGAAAGCTTTGAGTCTCTGAATTTAAAGGGCCACAGGTGTGAGGTCCTGAGGCAGGAGCCTGATGGGCACTGCTGAGGAATGTGGGCAGGCTGTGTGCATGGAGGGATCTGTCTGCATTACACAGAGTAAATAGGGGAGGTGGGCTCTCCTGTTGCAAAACTCACTACAGCTCCTATGTGGAGAAAAGACTGGTGGGGGAGGAAGGTAGTCCCAGACCAGGTAAGAGACCTCACAGATAGCTAGGTTAGGACAGGTAGAGAAGGTGGGAACCCACAGGCCTCTGGGGGGGGGGGTTGTGTTCCTGTGGTGTGAGGAAAAGGAAGTGGGATGCAGCTTTCCTGGGTTTTGCATTGAAAAGCTGGCCCTGGTGTCACCTGAGCTGTGGATGACTTCAGAGGGGACAGTGATGGGGAGGAAAATCCTGTGTGGGTTGTGGGGTTTTAAATGTCTTAGCAGTGCTGGGGGTGGAACTCATGGACCTGAAAATGTCAGGGGAGCATTCACCACTGACTTTGTCCCCAGGGGAGTACTTACCACTGACTGTGTAAGCACTTACCATTGGCTGTGTCCCCAGAGGAGCACTCACCACTGGCTGTATGAAGGTGTATGTGTGTGTGTGTTCAAATGTATGGATGCATTGTATACATGCATGTGGGTATGCATATTTGAATGTGTGGAGGTGCATGTGTGTTCGGTACATATGTATGTGGGTATGCATGTTCGAATGTGTGGAGGTGCGTGTGGGTGTGCACTCTTGAATGTGTGAAAGTGAATGTGTGGGGGGTGGTAGCCACAGCTTTCCTGTAGGTGTTGGGGATAGAAGTATGGTCTACTTGCTCAGCAGGTTCATTACCCACTGAGCCCTCTCCCGAGCTTCGGGCTGAACTTTTTCTATATATGTTTACCTGGCATATGTCCTCTTGCGTCACAAGCTAGGTGCCATGGAGAAGCGGTCTCCTTCTGAACTGTGCGGTTTCATCCATGAGCAGAGCCTGCCCCACCTTAGCTCGGCTGTGGGAGCTTCGTGTCTGGGATCTTGGCTATCCTGCTGTGCTCTTCCAGGCTGCTGGATATTCTAGGTCTCCGCATTTCCACATACAATTTCTACCAAAGAAAACAAAACTCTGCTGGGGCTTTTAATATATGAAAAGCCATAAATCTTGAGTTTGGGCAAACGCCTGCATTCCTATAGTCAGGGCCAGCCATAGTGGAGGGCTGTCCCTCAGGCTTACCCGGCCCATCTCCGTGTCCATCCGCTGAGTCTGTCACAGTCACCGGGTGTGTGGAGTCACGAAGTGTGAACTGACTTCTGTGGTTCCCACTGTGTTTCTTATTATAGCAGCTCTTGGCTAGTGTATTGGTCACTCTTACTGTTGAATGGTTCCATGTGCGTCCTGCTGGTAGGCACTTCGGCTCATTCCAGTTTGTTTGTGTAAAAAAAAAAAAAAAGGTGAATAAAAACATTTTTGTGCAAATCTGTTTGTGACAAGTTTCTTCATTTTTCTTGAGTAAATGCTGAGGAAGCTGGTATCTGAGTCTCGGGGAGCACATGCTATTTTATAGGGAGCTGCTAGACAGTTCCAGAGTGGCTATACCACTTCAAACCCCACAGACGGTCTGGTTGCCTGGTTACTCACCAGCCTCGGGCACAGCCAGCTTTTCCGTTTTAGCTATGCTGAAGGTATAACAGTTTTTGTTTTTTAAGTTAGAGTAGCAGAATTTTTTGTGGCATTTTTATATGCACGGTTCTGGTCTATCCCTCATCTGTCCCTCTGCCCCATCTTTCACCATAGCGTCCCCTCTACTTTCCCTTCACGTGTATTTATTGCCTGCCCTGCCCCTCTTCCTTAAAGCTTCCCTTTCCTGCCTTCCTTGGGCCCCCACACAAACACACAAGCATAAAAACTGAAAGGGAAACTCCACACATGAGAGAGCGTGCGGTGTTTGTCTTCTGGGCCTGGGCACGTCACATTTCTTCCTATCTGCATCTGTGTTTCTTCATGGCCAAATACAAACCCCTCCCTCCCCACGGGTTCATGTCCCATCGGAGCTGATGGCCGTCTAGTCTGGCGTGCTCCCTTGCTGTTGTGAACAGAGGGGCAGTAAAGACGAATACACTGGAGTCTCCTGTTGAGTGGTCATAAGTCCCAAGAGTCTGTAACCAGGGCTGGTGTAGCTGGACCGTACATCCTCAACAGTGTTTGCCATTGTCTGTTTTCCTGAAGACTGCCATTCTGACCAGAGTGAAATGGCACCTTAAACTACTTCTATCTGCTGTACTTCCCTGACGGGCAAACGCTTTTTAAAAGTATTTGTTGCCTTTTGTGTCTCTTCCTTTGAGAACTATGTTTCCTTATCCCTCCTTTCTGATTGTTGTATTTTCTTACAGTTTAGGGCTTTGTTTTGTTTTTAGTTTTTTTCATTCTTATTCACTTTACATCCCAATCGCTGCCCTCACTCCAGGTCATCCCCTCCCACAATCCCTGGCCTCCCTCCCCTGCCCTTCTCCTCTGAGAGGGTGGAAGCCCCTCCTGGGTATCCCCTCACCCTGACATATCAACTCTCTGCCAGGGTAGGTGTATCCTCTCCCACTGAGACCAGACAAGGCAGCTCAGCTAGAAGAGCAGATCCCATGGACAGGTAACAACTTTTGGGAGAGCCCAAAAAGAACTCTCCGAGTTCCATCTCGGAGAGCCCTAAGGGTCTGTTGGTCTTCCTGTGGAGTTCCTATTCCCCTCCAACCCCCATCCCTCAACCCTTCCCCCAACTCTTCCGTAAGAGTCCCTGGGATCTGTCCAGCGTTTGGCTGTGGGTCTCTGCATCCCTCTGAGTCAGCTGCTGGGTGAAGCCTCTGAGAGGATAGCCTTGTTAGACTCCTGTCTGCAAGCATAGCAGTATCATTAATAGTGTCAGGGATTAGAGTTTGTCCATGGGATGGGCCTCTAGTTGGGCTGGTTATTGCTTGCCCATTCCCTCAGTCTCTGCTCCCTCCCTCGCCTCTGCGTTTCTTGAAGACAGGATAGATTTTGTATCAAAAGTTTTGTGCATGGGTTTGTGTCCCTATTGCTCCGCTGGGGTTCCTGCCTGGCTACAGGAGGCGGCCACTTCAGGTTCCATATCCCCAGTGCTGTGAGTCACAGTGAAAGTCACCCTCATTGATTCATGGTTACCTTCCCAATTCCAGATCTCTGGCACATCCTCAAGATGCCCCTCTCCTCCCTCACCCTGTCAGCTACAGATTTCTATTCATTCTCATGGCTATCTGGCCATTTCTCCTGTCCCTCCCCACATCTGATCCTGAATACCATATCCCTCCCCATCCCCTCTTCCACCAAGTTCCCTCCCTCCCTCCACCTCCTACAACTCAAGTGACAGCACATGCTGGGAAAGATATGGAGCAAGGGAAACATTCCTCCATTGCTGGTGGGAGTGCAAACTTGTATAACCACTTTGGAAGTCAATCTGGTGGTTTCCCAGAAAACTGGGAATAGTTCTACCTCAAGACCTAGCTATACCACTCCTGGGCATATACCCAAAAGATGCCCCACTATACCACAGGGACACTTGATCAACTATGATCATATCAGCTTTATTCATAATAGCCAGAAATAACCTAGATGTCCCTCAACCGAAGAATGCATAAAGAAAATGTGATACAAATACACAATGTAGTACTTGTTCAGCTATTAAAAACAAAGATGTCATGTTTTGCAGGTAAATGGATAGAACTTGAGAATATCTTCCTCAATGAGGTAACCCAGTTCCAAAAGGACATAAATGGTATAAGTGAGTATATACCATTTATGTCCAAAAGGACATAAATGGTATATACTCACTTATAAGTGGATATTAGCCATAAAACACAGGATACCCAGGCTATACTCCACAGACCCTAAGAAGCTAAGCAAGAGGGAAGCCCCAAATTAGGATGCTTGAATCTCACTTAGAAGGGGGTATAAAATAGTTTTTAAAAAGTACTTTGTATATTCTAGATATCAATCCTCCATGAGATGTATAGCTCGCAAAGATTTCTCTCCCATTCTGTAGGGTCTTTACTCAATTAACTGTTGCCACTTCTGTCCAAAACCAGATTAACATCATGAGATCTCACTTGGTACCCATTGTCTTAATTCCCGAGTCATCACTGCAGTCCTGTGCGAAGCCCTTACCTGTGTTTTTCCTGCTTTCAGTACTAGCAGTTTCAGAGCTTTTGGTCTTATGCCGAGAGCTTTGATATATTTGGAGTTCAGTTTGCACAGGGTGAGGGATAAGGATGTAGTTTCTTCCTCCTGTGGGTGCCCAGTTTTCCTAGCGAGTATTTTGGTGTCTTTGTGAAAGATCAAGTAGCTGTGTCTGTGTTTTGTGTCTGGATCTTCTGGTCTGTTGCACTGGTGGGTCAGTACTATGCTGATATTGTTACTGAGGCTCTGAGGTTCAGCTTAAAATCAGCCATCCTTTTAGCCTGAGGTGAGTCTGTCCTTGATGTTAAGGTGTGTGTTTCTTGGATGTAGCAGAATGGATTCTGTGTTGGTATCCATACTGTTACAATGAATAGTACTGCATTGTGTGAAAGACTTTGTATCCATTCTGTTAACTCTTTTTTTCTAAACTGTTGATGTTGAGAGATATCAATGAACAGTATTTATTAATCCCTATTATTTTGGTGTGGGTGCATGTGTGTCTGTGTGTGTGTGTGTGTGTGTGTGTGTGTGTGTGAGAGAGAGAGAGAGAGAGAGAGAGAGAGAGAGAGAGAGAGAGAAAGAGAGAGAGAGAGAGAGAGAGAGAGAGAGAGAGAGAAAGTAAGAGAGTGTTTGTGTGTTTGTGTATGGTTGGCCTCTTTAAGTTGAACTTTTCCTTCTAGTCCCTTCTGTAGGGCAGGATTTGTAGATAAATTGTTTTTTGTTGTTGTTTTGTTTTTGTCTTTTTGTCTTTTGTTGTTGTTGTTTTTAAATCATGGGATGTCTTATTTTCTACATATATAATGATTGAATATTTTGCTGGTTACACTAGTCTGTCTGGGCGAGCATCTGTGGTTCTTTAGAGTCTGTAGAACAGCTCCAGGCCCTTCTGGCTTTTAGAGTGTCCATTGAGAAGTTGGGTGTTATTCTAATATGCCCGCCTTTGTATGCTGCTTGATCTTTATCCGTCGCCTCTTTTGATATCCTTGTTTTGTATGTTTAGTGTTTTGACTGCTATGCACCAAGGGGACTTTTTTCTTTTACCTTCTCCTGTCACCTTTTTCCTTGCATTGTTTGCTAGACTTTACTTACAACACCATCTGCTGTCAGCAGATATCGTCATATGTAAGGATTTCCTTTTTCCTAATTACATGTCAGTCCTATTTTACAGTTACATTGTTGGTTCAAAAAAGAAAATGGCTGTGTTTCTAAAGGCTCCATCCAGGGGCTAAAGAGCTGACTTGGTGACTAGGAGCACGGGGCTGCCCTTGCAGAGGACCTGGACTTTATTCCCAGTACCTACTTGGTGGTTCACAGCTATTTGTAACTCCAGTCTCAGGGGATTGGGTGCCCTCTTTCTACCTCTGTGTGCACTGCATGCACATGGTGCCTGGACATACTTGTAGGCAGAACACCCATAAACATAAAACAAATTAAAAAAAAAAAAGTCTGACTTTGGCAAGACCCTGCCAGGCAGAGCACAACTAAAATGTATTCCCTCCCCAGTGACTCAAACGGCTGGCCATCATGAGCTCTGCTTCTATGAGTTGACTCAGAAGTTTTTATTTAATATAACTGTATTGAGGGTATTTATATAGTGGAGAGTATTATCCCCAGAAGCCCCAATGCACAATTGCTACCAATGTAATAACTGCGGTGGCCTGGGTGAGGTCACTCGAGGAGTAAAGCACCACCTAGATGATACCTTGTCCCTTTAGTGTGTTTGGACCCAGATGTTTGGCCTAGTTTCCTGGAACAGACAGAAGACTGTTGCCCCACCCCCCACTGTGGTGCTATGAAGCATAATCATCTGGTAGCATAGCGT
The DNA here is from genome assembly GCF_004785775.1 of Grammomys surdaster. Classification (NCBI taxonomy): domain Eukaryota; kingdom Metazoa; phylum Chordata; class Mammalia; order Rodentia; family Muridae; genus Grammomys; species Grammomys surdaster. The sequence continues at coordinate 693,958 of NW_021604728.1, forward strand.
GCAGCCTGCCCGAGGCTCTGGGCTGTAGGTCTGGGCACTCAATTCTACTGCAGCTGTGACAACCAGTTACAGCTGTAGTGCCTTAAAATGTTATAGACCATCAGGAAGTGAGGCAGGAGGATCAGCTCAAGGCTGGCCTGGGCTATACGAGACCCTGCCTCAAAACAAAAATGTAAGGGGGTGAGGGGGACAGAGAGGTGTCTGTTGACATTGCAGTGTGTGGCATGTGCTTTCTCCCGGTGGTGCTAGGGGTGCAAACTGGGGCCTCACACATTCTAGGACAGTGTTCTACCATGACTCTACCCCAGCCTGTATCTCTGTGTTGATTACTTCTGTGTCAGGGAACGCGCTTGGAGTATCTGCTGAGGAGCCGTAGCATGTAGGAGCCCCCACTGCGACGGGTTACACGGGACACTGTGACTATGTGGTGGTGACCAGTGTTCTCTGCTACTGTCTGGGAGTGAGCGGGTATGCTGTGTTCATGAAACACCCTCCACGTGCCCGTGAGGAACATGGCTTCACTGTCAGAGGCAGGTCTCCTGTTCGCTGGGTTGTCTAACCTATCACACACCCTGGCCTTTCTGCTGTGTAGGGTTATGGGATGAAATCTCCCTTTATGACAACATTTCTCAGCACTGGACTGTCTGTCCACTTCCTTCTTCCCTATGTGAGTTTTGAGGCTGTGTTTTTAGTAGCACCCAAATCTAGGCTTTTGCCTTTCTGCTAGGTCCATCGTGAGGCGGCGGGGCTGTTTTTCCTGTTTTGTTTCTTTGGGCTGGAGGTTTTCCATCCTCAGTTATGAGCCATCTGGGGCTCTGCCGTGGTGAGCCTTGCAAACAGCATTGACATTAATGTTTCATACATTTCTGTCACCCAGTGGAGGTCACCCAGTGGGACGTCACCGTGCCTGTGCCCCCGCATCTCACTGTCCCTGATCACTGGCCCGGCGCCTCTCCATACAGAGGATGGCTTTCTTCCTGAAAAGCTTCCTTGGAAGTTTCTATTTAACAGCAGACATCTCTGGCTCTCCACTGTGAGTCTACAGGAGTCAAGGTGTTGGCCATCAGGGCCCTCTCTGTGCGGCTAGAGTGCCCGGTGCAAGTGTCCCTAAGTGTCTCTTCCTAAGGTGACCTCAGGTGTGTGCCCATTTGTAAACATGGGCACTCTGGAATTGTGGGAAACGAATAGAAAGAGACTCGGGGACAACATTTAAAACCGACAGGCTCATGCTTTAATAGACACTGAATCACAAAGGAAGGGCCAAGCGCCCGCAGCCTCAATAAAAATATGAAGTTCTTTTTACATGGCAAATTTCATAATATAAAAAGTTTAATGCTGTCTGGAAATTGTGTAATTTACAAAAAAAGAGTCCATGTAGGCCAAAGGTGGCTAACAATGCGTATAAGGAGAGTGAATGCCAAGTAGGGAGGTGCCCAGGACGGGGGTGGGTGAGTGCTGGCGTGGATGTCTCTGAAGGATCCTCTACAAACAGGCCCGGTTCACAAGCCACGAGTACAGTCAATTCCGGTAACAGCGTGTGAGGGGAACCGCACTGTCGCCATTAGCCCGACTACAAGGTGCTAAGGATCACTGAAGCCGCTGTGTGCATGAGTGCCATGCCCGCGTGCCGGGGCGGCTGGACTCTGTGGGCAGCACCTCACCACTGATCAGTGTGGACTGATTTTTTTTTTTTAAAGGGAGGAAGGTGAGCCCTGCACACTGGTGCAGAAACAATGTGTACGTTTTGGTAGATGATTTTCTTGGGTGTGTTAGGAGTCATTGCTGGTGAAAACTGGGGGGCAGCCTACAGCCTTGCTTTCGGGTCCTACTAAGCTCCCAGAGGAAGCTGCTGCTTGCCTGGAGCATGTCTTTGTCTGGTAGAGCGGGGTAGAACATTAAAGAAAAAATTTATTAAAAATTTTTATTTCCTGAGTTCAAGGGGATGTCTCAATACTACCAGCAAAGGGGAAGCAGAGACCATTCTCGTAACTTTGACTCATATCTGTTGGCTTCTCCCACCCGGGATGAAGAGCCAGGAGCTAGGTAGAAGCCGTCTGCACCAAGTGTGAGCCCTCGGGGCTTTGGCCCAGTGGGCCAGTCAGTCTCCCCTGCTTCCTTGAATTCTTCCTGGCATTTTTCTGTTGTGTGTACCAGGAGTTGCCAACCTTTATTTAAAAGGCCGGGTAGCAGGTGACTTCAGGCTTTGTGAACCAAGAGGCAAAAATCAGGACTTCTGCTGTACTCATTAACCATTTTAAAAGGTAAAATCCATCACCGGCTTAACGGCCAAAACAAACAAACAGAACTTCAAACTCATTCACCAGCCTTAGCTTGTGGGTCACGGTCGCCAACCCTGACCCGTACAGAACTCGGATCATACAGTCTCATGATTGGAAGTGTCCTCTTTGTGACCTAGCTGAGGACTTCGATTGACTTTACTTCACATGCATGGAGTTGCCAAGACTGGCATAAACGGCAACTTGGGTCTGCATACCTATCCCGTTATTTTGCCAATTCTGTTTTCCTTCATTGAAACTTAGCATCTAAGACAAATAAAAAGCACCTCAGGTACTTATTAGCTCTTCAGTGTCAATCAGAACAAAATGGCAGCGTACCTGGGCATACACCAGGGCAGCCTGGGAGTCCTCCTCCATGGCTTGACAACCACACATGGTCTGAGGGCTGGAGGTATGTATTTGCTGATGGCGGGCTGCACCCTGGACAAAGCCCAGAGAATCAGGCTCCTGGGCACTTGGGGGAGGGAGGGGCTGAGGTGGTGGCTGAGGAGGGCAGAGCCCAGCCACCCGAGTTTGTGCTGAGGTTGATTCTCGGTTGCCGAGGACCTGACTTCTTTGCAAATGGTATGCACAGTGCTGGGTTTGGTTTTGTCTGCTACATGGTGAGTTAGCTCCCTGCTGCTTCGTGAAGTATTCCTCTCCTAGGGCCGGGGCCAGCTTAGAATGTGACGGGCCGCCTTATTCTGGTTGTCACCGAGGTGGCTGGGTCAAATGCAGAATCCTCTACGACAAAACTCACTGGAGCAACATGGAGTCAGTTTGCAAAACAGCACACAGAGGCGAAGGAGTGGCTACAGAGTGAGGTCCTAGCGTGGTGTGTTGGTGCAGGCTGAGGCAGGAAGATTCCTGCAAATTTGAAAGACTAGCTTGGGCTAGAGACTCTACAACCAGAAACAAATCCAAGTCGGAGCCTACTCGAGGTCAGAAGTGCCCTGGGGGTCATGATGCCAGCCTGGCCCCTAGAGCCCTGTGGTGATGGGCCTCTTCAGATGACTGCTCTCACAGTTAAGAGGGAGGGGGGCCTTAATCTCAGTGCTCAGAAGAGTATTCCCGACCTGGTGGGGGTGCAGCTCAAGCTGTTGCAGCGTCTGTAAGGGACTGACCTGTGAGTGGCAGCCAGCAGTCACAGGAGACCAGCCAGGCTGTGGGGCCTCGTGACCCAAGAGAGGAGAGGTCTGCAGGGAGAAGAGCGACTCAGCAAGGCAGCTGATGACATGGCAGGGGTCTGGTCTAGCTAGCCAGGGGACTGGACTGGATTTTTGTTTTTTTGTTTTCCGTTTTTTTTTTCTTTTTTTCTTTTTCCTCTTTCTCATTTTTTATTTTTTTAAATAAGGAAATTGAATACTTTCAACCATACCCCACCCTGGGAAAACTTGATTACTGTTTATGGATGAATATTCAAAATTTGACATTTAAAATTTCTCAAGCTTTTAAAAATAATAGCTATAAATGCAAAGTACTGTTGATAATAAAACCAGGTGTTTATCCATGTACAAAAAAGGTCAGTTATGTTTTAAAAGCACAATGATTGTGTTTTAAACCACAATTGCATAGTTCTAAAATGCCTGGACAAAAGTACAGAATTTTTATTTTTATTTATTTATTTTTTAAGAAAATTCAAGTTTGGCCAATGTGGGGTCAAAAGGCCCCTGGCCTTGCTCATGGGGAGCAGCTGGGGATGCAAGCTTTCAATATGAGTTATTGCATTGTGGCTGTGACTTCGGTCTCCACCAAAATGGCTACAGTTTAATCACAAAGAATTGGCATTTTAAAAACCGTAGTTCTCCTTTTGGCTAATGTAATGCGTCAGTGCAGAACTTAACTTAGAACATTACATATCCCACCAGCACCTGGAAGCCCAGCAAGAGCTGTCTGTGCTCCTATAGGAAAGGAATGCATAGAGACTTGGTAGCAAACCCTGTGCTCTCTCCTCCCACAGGTCCAGGGGCAGGAGCGTAACCAGGACTCGAGCAGGGCAGAGAGGCAGAGAAGGCACTGCCGTGTTCCCATGCAAGAACTGCTTTTGGCGAATCCGGCCCAGGGGCTACCTGTGAGTACTGTGGTATGTGGTGTGGCAGTGACCTTGCCCAGGGAGCCCACCTATCCGGGGAAGAGATGGTATCAGTGGCTATGTGGGTGGGTGACCACACTGGATGAGGGACCCCGGGACTCTGGCTGCAGTGTGCACTGAGTTGGGGGCAAGAAGCTGCTTTAACATTTGGAGGAAGGGAAGAGCCTTCCTGGGGATAGGAACTTGTAACCGTTGGCCAAGGGAAGTCTCAGAGGGCGCGTGGCAGCCGTCATGCTGCGGCCGCCGGGTGTTGTCAGTGTTGCTGTATCCGTGCACCAGTGGCCATTGGTGGGAACTTTGGGTGGCACCTCGTCACGTTGCTGCACAGACAGCTCCTTCAGTTCCAGCCTGTCTGCCCCACCCTCCTCCTTGCCATGCCGAGGGGACAAGTTCAGCAGGCTGAGGACATCTCTTTTTGATGTCAAGGTTCCCGGTGCACCTCGACATATTTTCCGGGGGCCCCTGGGGGGCTGGGGTGTGCTTTGCCAGAGCATCTTGAGGCTGTGCACAGCCTGCACCTTCTCATCGGGGGCATCGGCCGGACTGGAGCGAGCAGAGCCAGCTGAAGAGTAGGAGAGTGCAGGAGATGGCGCACTGCACGCGGGGGACGTGTTCCGGGGGGACTTGGAAATGTGGGCGCTGTAAGGAGAGCTGGGGTACTTGAGTCTGAAGAGCGGCGGGTCTGCTGAGGAGACTGGCGTGTCTCGGCCAGGTGATGGGCGGCTGCTGCCAGGAGGGCTCAGGCCATCCTTGCCTGACACTTCTGATGTGGCAGGGCTGCTCACCTTGGGGAGGGATGAGCTCCTGGCTGGGGGCTGTGGTTTGATAGTGAGTGGTGACAGCTGGCTCCTCTGATGAGACAGGATAGGCTTGCTGAAGGCGCTGGTCTCTGAGGCCCTGAAGACCGTGGTGCTGCTGGGTGCTACCACGCCATCTTCTCGGTCAGGGCCAGCTGGGCCACCACTCCTCTGAAGGCGCTCTACTGCCAGGAGGTGGCTTTTGGTCTCCTCTAGGATCCTCTGGGCCAGCTCCTGGGGGTCCAGCTTTGGGGTGCTCTCCTCCTGGGACTTCACAGTGCTGTCGGTCTCTGTGCTGGACTGGTCCGACTCCCCTGTGTCTGAGCTTGCCAGTTTTCCCACTTTTTGGAAGGGTGAGTTTGGGCTGGGGATTAGGGTCATCTTTACGGGGGAGTTGGGTGTGCTGATGCTTCCCTTGTTGCTGACCGAAAGCCTCACTCCACCTGCTGCCTTGACGCAGGGCAGCTTAGGGTCTGGGGAGAAGCGTGCCTTCCCCTCTCCTTGGTAGGTTGCCAGAGGCTCCATGCTGATGATGGAGAACCCCTCGTATTCTTCTTCTTCCTTGCTGGCCCCGCATCTGGCCTGGGGGGACATCTGGCGCCGTGGCAGGGTGGCTCGTTGCGGGTGGGTGCTCTTGGACCTATCATAGTCCTGTCGTCCTCGGGGACCCCCGCCTTCCAAACCTCCCTCGGGCTTGGAGACAAAACTCATGGAGGAGGCAATCGAGCTGAGGCTGTACACAGAGATGGCATCGGAGGCGATGCTGTCTGCCCCAGTGGGCGAGAAAGGAGGGTGCTGGTAGCCCAAGGGCATAGCATTGGACACAGATTGTGCCGACGCCAGGGACTCCAGGGAGGACGAACTGTCCAGGCTGAGGCGCTTGGGGAGCTCAGTGGAATCTAGGCACAGAACAGTCAGAGGGCAGTTAGGATCTTACAGACGGACATTCCCTTCACGAAGCATCCTAACGTCGGAAGGCAGCGAAGACTGTCTATATAAGTACAACCTGAATTTACTCCGACCTTGTGAACAAGAAGTAAAGACCCTAGGACCTGTCCAGCCATACGCCATGGGCCTCAGCCCCTTCTTGCCTCCTGTCACCTTCCACTCACTGGCACCAACAGTAGTCCTTACTGTTCTTGTGAATGTCACTAGTGAGCTCAGGCCCCAAATCCTGTACTTAAGGCTTGTCTTCAGTGCATTCTATCCTCTGCTTCTGCCCTTTGACCCCACAGTACCTGCCCACAGGGCACAGAGCTCCTCCTCTTGTCTATGCTGTCCTCTTCCCAGACACCCGGCTCCTCCCTCAGTGGGCATCTTGGATGTTCTAGCGCACAACGTGCCCAGGACAGCACTCCACCCCATCCCTGATGCTGCTTTCCTGATGTCTGTGCGATGCTTCCCTGATTGATCGATACCTGCCCTGAAAGCCGAGCGTCCCCTCGAGCCTTCCTGTTACAGTGCACATTCTTTAGCAGAACCTGTAAGTTCTGCTGCCAACTTACTATGCCTGGGACGACAGCAGGCCCAGGCACAGTCCCATGGACCTCCTCTTACACTGTGTTCACCTACATGGCTCTGGAGTAGGACAGGCATACCCTGAGACCATGCCATGTCCCATTAGCACCACTGTCCCCTGTCGTGTCCCCACTTTGCTGTTCCTGAGGCCTTAGTTCCTTTTGTTGGTCTCAGGGAAGCTAATGAGCTTGCTGCCTGTATACCCCAAGGATGAAGCTCTCCAGAGCAAGGTGCTCTGTGGGCCCCTCCCCTAGAAGACTCTAACACTGACTGCAGATGCATCACTCAACTCTCCTCAAGAGGGACAGAGGAGGAGCTTACCGAAGAGTGACAGCAGGGACTGGAGAGCAAAGTGGGTGGTGCGTCGACTAGCCTGTTTGCCGGTTTTCAGGATCACTTCCTCTTGGCCCACTTCACATAGGTCAAACCCTAGAGGAACACGGAAGATGCACCATGGGCAGTGTGGCAAGGTGCCAGCGAGTATCCAGGTGAGATTTCCCAGTTGACCCGTCAGGAGGTCAGGCTGCCTTTCCCAGAAGAGCTACAGGGCACAGCCTCGCCTGCTGCTGTGGAATATTGCCTGACTCTTCTGCAGTCTTCCTGGAGTCGGGCTATGTGAGACCGGACACTTGGCCACAGGACGGTCTGCTCAGACCCTCCAGGGCAAATGTGGCTTCTCTGCTCAGCACTGGGGCAGGACTGCAGGTTGGCATCCAGGAAGGAGACCTCTCTGTGCTTGAGGACAAGGTCTGTCTGCATGCCCTCCATATCTCTTGTCCTTGGGGGTCTGAGATGCACTTCTACTAAAAGGAAGGCCACCTTTTGTGCTCGAGGGGCCAGCTCCCCATCCTATGGGTTTTAATGGGCTTCAGAATAGTGCAGAGAACACCCGCTTTCCTGAGTGAGAAGCTGGCTAATGAGTTGTTGATGCTGTAGTTAAATGACTTCAGAGACATGCTAGCAGCCACATGAGGTGGGTGCATCCCTCAAGCCCAGGAGTTCTAGGTTAGCTGAGCACCACAGAGGCAGTCAGCAAGCACTCTCTCAGGCACTGAGGCCAGAGACTGTCCCCGGAAGAGACCAGCCAGGCCCCCTACTTGAGACACCACTAAGCCTGCTGGAGACTGGGGTGGGGAAGGAAAAGGAGCTTGCATGAGGTCTCCTTACCTGGCCTGGAGGCCCTGCCCTGCCCTGCCCTGGGCCTGGTGCTCCCTTTCTAACTCTACCCTGGTGCCACTCTTGGTCCTTCTGTCCTGACTACTAGTCACTGAGGTCTGGCCTGGGCACTGTCCCTTCCTCCAGCCAGCAGCAGCCCCTTCACACATGGTAAAGCTTGTCTGCGTTGGTGTGGTCAGGTGAGGTCAGGACAGACTAGAGGGGACACTGTGGTGGCAGGAAGGGGCTGCAGCATTAGCGTCTTTGGTTGATAATTTCTGCAACACTGGGTTTGACCCACCAGAAAGCGGGAGGGAAAACTGAAATTAAGTCAGAGGTGCTTGGTCCTACCAAGAGCTGCCAGGAACTCATGACATCCTGGGAGCCGCCACAGCTGGACACTGAGGGAGACCGGAATGGGAGCTGAGGCGAAGTCCTGTTCCTTCTCGCAGGCCTGCAGCTGAACCAGCACCTGATGGAGCTGAGGGAGGAACAGACAGAGATGAGCACAGGCTTGCAGCCTTTTGAGAACCACACCCAAGCCTCATGTCACCTGTCATGTATTGCTGATCTCTCATGACACCTGCAGCTCCCCTGTGCACACCTACTGAAGCCCCCCTGGTCATACCTACTGCAGCCACCCCTGTGCACACCTCCTATCATACTTACTGCAGCCCACCTACTGCAGCCCCTGTGCTGGCCACGGACAGTATGGCAAGGTGCTGTGTGGAGCAAAGGTGGAGGAGCCTCCTGGGCCCCAGCCCTGCCTCAGCCTCTGCCTTCCCTAAAGCACAGGAGAGGCTGTGGGAGTCGGGGAGGGCAGCTGGGACTGGCTGCCTCCGTTTTGCTTACATGCCTAAAGGTAGGCTATCTTTAGGGTCTTGCACTGGATGGGGAAGATTTGAACTCTACATTTTGTGACCGCAACGCTCATGTAGCAGTTGGTGTTAACCTACTCGGGTGTCTGGTGAACTCTGCTTCTGGGGTAGGGGTGTTCTTCTGCCTGTGTTCATCACTGGTTCTGCCTCTGCTGCTCTAGTGGAACTTGAGAGGTCAAATCAGGACAGAGTGGAACAGGAAAGGGGTAGCCAGAGCAGAGGAGGGGACAAGCCCCTGCCCAGATCTCCGTGCCAGCATTCATGTGCATGACCAGCAAGCTCAGAGCTGCAGGGTACTGGGGTGGGTGGGCAAGGTGCTCACCTGACAGCAGCTGCTAGTTAAAGTACTTACCATTCCCACCATATTTTTAACAGCCTTCATGAAGCCAGCAGAGTATAAGGAAAGGAAAGAGAGAGAGAGAGAGAAAGAGAGAGAGTTTAGATTCAAGCATAGCAGTTATGCACACAAGCTGACCGCTGCCTTAAGAGGTGCTGTACCAGCCTGGCTCTGACTGGAGAGGAGCAAGAGGCAGCAAGGGGGGGCACAGGAGATGAGCACAGGAGATGCCTTGGCCAGCGTCCAGTCATCCTGGGGCCCACAGCGAACAGATCCAAAGTCCCTTTGTTCCATGAAAGCAAGAGACAAAGAACTGGCACTCTGAGGCTCTTGGCCTTGCCTGCAGTGTAGGGGTGGAGTGTAGGGGTGCAAGTCCCTCATTCTTGTTTGGAGAACACGGAACTGTGTTCTGGATGTTTTAACATGCAACGCTCTAGAAGTGTCCTCTAATGCTATTCGGGGAGCAGTTGAGGCGTGCTAATTATAAAACCAGTGGGAACTCAAGCCAGGTCACTGGCTGGTTCTGTGTTCCAGTGATGGTGCCAACAGTCCCAGGGCAGAGGAGCCCCCAGGAGCCGCTGGGGGTATCTGCCCTGCTGAAGCTCACATAGGGTGACCATACTGCACATGGCTGAGACTGGTCGCCACACCTCAGCAACATGCACGACTGTGCCAAGTTATACCCTCCAGGATGACCAGGGAAACCACTCTACTTCCTTGAAGAGTGCCATCCGGAGCCTCCCACCCCCCACCAGTACACCTGGGTGGACTCTGGATTCTCAGTGGCCAGAAGGAAAGTTGGGGAGACGGAGAAGCTACTGGGAGCAGGGCTGCTCGGAGCTCAGAGTCAGAATTCAAACTCCCGAATTCCACCCACATTTCTTCAAAGCTGTCTCTTCTCTAAAAGGGCTTAGCCCTTGGGGGCTAGCCCAACACTGTGATACTGGTCAGTTATCTGGGAGAGCTGGGGGAGGTGTCAGGGCACGAGAAGACAGTGAATAGAGAGTTCTGGAGACACCTGGATCAGCCAGAGGCAAGGCTGTGAGCCCTAAGAACCTGTCTGTAGACCTTGCCTATTCAGAGATGCCATCCTAGCTCTTCTTTCTCTTCACAGAGGCAGGGAAGCCACACTCCACAGTCCTGACAGGCCCATCTGGGTCTGGTCACTCTGTCTTTCTGTCCAGCCTGCACTTAGCACCTGGCTGTACTTACCCGGCTGATGAGCTGCTCTCCCGTCTCCGAGGCTGTGATGAGCTTGCACAGTGCTTGGAGAGCCGGGTTGGGCAAACCTGAGCCGGGACACAGGAGCAGAAGTCACCTTCCAGGGAAAGAGCTCCAGGTGCTTAGCACTGAGGGTGGTTAGCTAAAGATCGGCCTGTGTGGCCTGGGACAGGAACATGTGGCCTCCAGAGAAGAGGGGCCCTGAGGGAGATACTTCATTCTCCTACAGTTACAGTGCCAGGACAGCCTGATCCCAGGTGGTCGTATGCCTGTGCCACCCTGGTTTCTCTGTAGGTTTTCCAGAAGCATAGCTGCTGATGACGGGATCTGCCTGGGGGCACTCTCATCCCCCAGGATGGGACAAAAGCCCAGGTGGGGCCAGCACACCACCATAGACAGGAAGACTGGGTAAGGTGGATATCAGCCATTCATCTGTGGCAGTGCCTCTCTGGGACTCTGTCACCTCTGGGGGTGCTTCTAGCTACAAGGCCCAGCATCCTTGTGACTCGTGGTCCCCTCTGTGCTGTAGCAGCTTACCCAGCAGGGCCTGGAGAGTGCTGCTGCATTGCTGCAACCTGTCGCCTGGGTCTGAGGTTGGAAAGAAGACAGCTGCCGGCAGCCCGCTGGCAGCGGGGTCCAGCCGGAAGCCCACCGCGGTGAGGAGAGCCTGCCATCCAGGGATGCCACCCACTTTATTCTCGACGCTCTGCTGAGAGGTGTACATGGCGTTCCGCTGTCCATTCTGGATCCGCTGCAGGGACTTCTCCACCTGGTGGGGATGAGGCAGTTAGAGACCCGGGTCAGCCCTGTTCCTCCTCCTGGGGCTTTGAGGGAAGTTGGTGTCATGCTGACTACTGCCACCCAGGAAGCCCATTTGACCAGGCTTAGGGACAAAGCCGAGGCCTTATGCATAGGAGGGTGTGACTGCCAGGAGCTGGTCAACAGAGCTGCAGGGATAGGGCAGAGGAGTCTTCCCTTCTGCACTCTGCAGAAAACAGCCTTGGGCCAGAGCCTGTCTGGGCCTGCACCCTTGCCACCCTGCCAGTGCCAGCCAGTGCCCACTGGATCCTCATTTTCTGCACAACTCTCCCAGTGGACACCTGTCTCTACCCTGAGATGTCACAGCCCCTGAGGCACACGTGTCCCCACAGAGGCTTGCAGACTGTTCAGCATGTCACCTGAGGCTTCTCTTAGAGCACAACACAAATCAGACATTTGGGGGAAAGAAGTGTCCATCTCCAAGGGTCAGGATTGGCTGTCCTGGGACAGAGGGGTCTTGGAGGCACATTGCCTCCTGCTGGAGAGACAGGCAGGGAGCTTGGGGCGTGGCTCTTGCCTTACAATGAAGAAGGAAAACAGTAAATATACCTGCAGCCAGAGGCCTTGTGAGACCCTGAGAAGTCCGGCTGGACAGGGCGGGCAGAAGGGCAACTAGGAGAAGTCTGCAGTGCTATGGCTGTGGTGAGGGACTCAGAAGGGCTCACAGATATGGGGTGATGGAGAAAGCTAATGTTTCGGCATCCTCAGGGCCCAGAGCATGGCTGCTCACAGCAGCTAGGCTCCCCTAGGTATGGTGCATGCTGACTGCCTAAGGTTCAGAACTTCCCCACAGACCCAAGCTTGAAGAATGATGTACCTTCTCTTTTATCAATGTGCACAGAGAGCCCCAGACCCAGGGTATGGGGCTGAAGGGCTTGGCTTGGGTCGTCTCCATGCACCAAAATGGACTGCCCACCTACTCCTGCAGCGGGTCCTCTGAAGCTACGGTGTCTGCTCTAGGCCTATGAGGTGACCACAGATAACTGTGTGTCTATACTACACAGGCCCAGCCTGGGCCAGGGTTGGTCTGGGAATGACTAGAGACTGTGCTCCATGTTTTCAGCAAAGGGAAAAGACGGGACAAGTTTTGTGTCACCGTTTTATTTTGGGGGTGAGGTAGTCTTTTGTAGTGCAGGTCAGCTTTTAACCCCTGATCCTTTTAGCTGTACCTTCTGAGTGGCTGTCTTAACTGGTAATTTCTAACTGTGCAGGTGCCTTCAGGCCTCATAGGCACTGGGGCTGGCCAAGGGCACAATCAGTCCTTTCCTGAATCCAGGGAAAGACTCTGGTAATGAAGTCTTCCGGCTGCTGGGGTCTCACTGATGGCTGGCTGGCTGGGGCCTCATCCTGCTAATCCCCCGAGACCCTGAAGTGTCATCTCACCCCCTCTAGGTAGGAAACTGAGCAGTTGGATTTAGCCACCCCTGTCTCCTTCTGTCCAGGCTGGTTCTCACTGGCACCTTGCCCAGGTTCCCCAGAGGGTCTCATCAGCCCTTACCAGGTGCAGCAGCACGCGCAGGGCGTCCCGTGCCCGCTCCGGGTGCTGCAGGATCTCCGTGAGCGCCTGGCCGATGAGTGACGAGGGGCTGTTCAGCTTGACATCACTCCCGATAAGCGTGAAACCTGAGGACAGCACAGAGGGCTCCTCAGGGGACAGTGGGGGACAGCACTGCTACCCTGGCTATTTCCTCCCAATGGTCCAGCAAGAGAGCTGGGCGCTGGTGGGTGTGGGCTGTCCCATACTGCTTGGCCGTCTTTGTGAGCCACAGGAGGGTACTCTAGAGCAGCCTCTGGCCTGGGTAGCCTGAAGCTTCCTTGTTAGAGACCTTGTGGGAGAGAACTTGGGGCAGGAACTAGCAACCAGAGGAGTAAAAGACATGTTCCTCCAATTCAGAAGAAACAGCCTGAGCTAGAAGGAAAGACCTGGTAGCTAAGCAGCAGGAGCCCATCGGTCTCCCTCCTGGATCCCTTAGCTCCTTTGCCTTCCTAGGTTATCTATCAAAAACAATACAGCAACAACAACCCAAACAAATGAATGCCACTTTCAGACAAGCACATTAGCCCAGGAAGCCCGCACACAGGCAGAGACCCCTGTGGGGATGATGGGCCAGGCAGAGAGGGTCTGGCCTCCTACATGGTTGCCATAGGGCCTGGACAGGACAGGCGTGGTCTGATGAGGGACCATCCAGTGACCCAGCCATACTGAAGCCTGTGCTGCTAGGTGGGAGGCAAGGCTACCCTGGAGGAGCCATGACACCCGCTGGGGTGCTGGAGTGCTGAAGGGCAGGCGACTTCTGCATGGCACACAACCGTATCTACACCGTGGCCACGTCAAGGGTCTCTTTTTTTTCTAACACGGGGCTTTGAATTGGGTGCCCAGCGACGACAGACGCTGTCCACTGATACTGAGAGCTGTGGGTTCCTCCGAGGGTGAACCCAGGGGCTGAGTACGAGGGCCTGGGCCCTCAGAGCCTGCTTCCTGCCCTCCCACAGCTGCAGAACGAGGGTGTGGGGACCACCCACGCCCACCGGCAGGCTTCCGCTCCCTACCTGCCCAGTTGGAGGGATGTGAGAAGGCCTTGCTGCTCTGCACTGCCTTCATGGCCTCCCCCAGGGAGGCACTGGCCTTCAGGCCATTCAGCAAGGATGAGTAGAAGGCATGAACGAACATCTTGGAAGCTGCGACCGGCACCGGCCACAGAGCCACAAGTACACACTGCACGCCGGCAGCTAGGAAGGCCCGTGTCAGTGCCACCAAGCCGTCTGCTGTGACTCGGCTGTTGGCCTCCTGGGAGGAGCTGAGGACCACCAGCTTCACAGACAGCCGCAGGTCCAGGAGGTCGGCCGCGGTGAGGAGCAGCTCCCGGAGTGGCGGGCAGTCTGAGATGCTTTCTACGTCGCTTGCGTCATCCTGCACCCGCAGCGATTCAGGGATCGTGTAGGGGTGACCGAAGGAACTCTTGCTGCTAGCAGGGTTGCCCTCCGTGTTGGGGGTGAGGACTAAGGCTGATAGCTTCCAAGAGATGTGGGTAGCAAAGTGGACACACTCAGCCTGGGTCAGGGCACTCGTGACCCTCTCCTTGGTGGCCATACTACCCACAAGGGGCTGGCAGCCCAGAAGCTCTGACACCATGTATGCCTCCTCTTCTGCTGAGGGCATCGGGCCCCACAGCCACCTGTCCATCACTGCTGACGGGAGCTTAGGGTTGCCTATGACAGCTGCCATGGCGGTGGAGCTGGAATACGTGGGCGGGGTCTTCCTCAGGTGACTCTAAGGAGAGGAGACACTGTCAGCTGGGCATCTGGTGTCCTGGCAACATCACTCACCCTAAGTGTTCAGCATCTTTGTGAGCCAGTACAGCCAGTCCCTGCTGCCAGCAGGGTAGAGGCTTCTGTAAGCTGGCAACATCCAATGCCTGATGTGGTTTAGTGAGCCAGGCAATGTCAGGGGTGCCAGCTCCCTCCCCATCCGGGACCTGGAGTCGGGTTGGCCATGGAGACCTCAGAAGTTTGTTCCTTTCCCTCAGAACTGATCCTGCCTTTTGAGAAAGTTATAATCCAACATCAAACTAAAACTTAAGATCTTCAAAACCACCGAGGCAGAAACTACCCCATGTAAATTATGCCCTGGGCCTGGCCTGGTTGCTAAGCCCGCCCACCTTTTAGGTTGCATGAGAGACTCCAGTGCGTTACCTTGGAGTGCGGACCAAGCGAGCGGACGGCAGGCACAGCGATGAGGGTAAAGCGTTCATACAGGTACTCATTGGAGGCGCTGCCCTTCAGCAGAGCAAAGGGGACAAGGTAGAGCTCTCCCTCCAGAACCAGGACCAGCTGCCGGTGCCGGCCTACAGGGCCGCTTGAGTGCATCAAGCCCTGCAGAGTTAAGAACCAGAGACGACTCAGGGAGCGAGGCCACACTGAGGGTTGCCCTGCTTAACTGTTAGGGCAGTCTGGAGGCTGTGGATACTGGACATGCCACCCTGTACAAATGTTAACAGGCACTGTGCCTGACTCAGAGGGTGAGACTTCCGTGTGCCTCACTGGGAGATCGACGGTTAGGCAGCAGACAGTTTGTCAAGGTGTGTGAGAGACTGAGCGGGGGAGATGAGGGTCACCAGCCTGAAGGGGAATGGCACCCAAAGAAAGAGCAACTGCCGCTGGATCCAGGTGTTCTCCCTGGAGGCCAAGGATGAGTGCAGAGGGAGCTGCCCTAGAGGCATCCCCAAGATCAGAGTGGGAAGGCCACCAGGACTCAGGAGTACACGCAGTGACCCTCTTGGGCAGCAAGGACTCCATGAGAGCCTGGCGAGTCTCCCATTTGATGAGCACAAAGCCAGACACTCAGGATGGAGAATTTGGGGTCATGGTATCTGTGGTCCAGGAACTGTTGTGATGGCTGGGTCTCAATCCAGCTTCCCCAGGGCCTGGCTTTGAAGGCGCTGTCTCCACTTATGGCTTCTGGGAATGAGAAGGTGTCAGAGGCAGCACCTCTCCTGACAGAATTTAGGGTGAGGAGCTGGGGAGGTCTGTGTGCAAACCACAGCATGTAGAGACCTGCTTACTCTGCCCGGAAGTGGCCTTTCCAAACGAGAGGCTGTGACTCGGAAGAGGAAACCCAGCTGTGATGACGACCCAGTGCCCAGGTGTGGTGATGCACACCCATAATCCCAGTACTCTGAGGGGAGGAGGGAGGAGGATTGTCATGAATTCAGGGTGAGCCTATACTAAAGAGCAGGACTCTGTACTTCAGAATTAGGGGAGAGGAGAGAGGGAGCCTGCGAGTGAGGCAAGGATGGCTGCCGGTCAACAATGATGGTGTGGAGGCCACTGATGCAGCCGTTGGACTGCAGGCAGAGGGGCGTCTGCAAGTGCCTGTTCTGTGGGCCCAGCATGCTTCCTCCCAAGTCAGTGAGGTGGACAGGCTGTGCCCTCAGGAAGCCAGTGTGCTCATCTGACCCAGCTGCCTGCTGCCAGGTGCACTGGGCTTCGGGTGGCAGAGACGCTGGCTAACCCAAAGTGACACGTGCCTAGTGGCAAACTCGGGCTCCTCAGCCCCCGGGCCTTGCTGCCTTCTATGATCTGGCTAACTTGGAAGAAAGAACTGAAGTCATTGGGTTACTTGTTTGCTTTACCAGCCGCTCCCCAAGAAGATCTGAATGAGCTGCAAGGGTACCCAGAGGGAGGGAGTGTGGTCACCACTGCCCCAGAAACAGCAAGGTTGGGAGGGCAGCAACCCCACTGCCCGTACAGGATTACCCATCCTACCCCACCTCCTGCCAGCCTTTCACTCAAATGTTCCATACTGCTCCTTGGTGACAGTAGGCTGGATCTGACTTAGCATTTGCTGATGGCCCTGGAAGACAGTGACACTGTCACCATCCTGACAGCACAGGGACAGTATACTTCCCAGGAAACACATTCAGCCAAAGGCTGGGGCTCCCCCCACAGTGGAATATTCTGTCTCACTTTCCTGGTTCCCTAGCAACAGGACCACGGCTAAATGAAGGCAGTTCGGATAAATCACATGCTGAACTCGAAGCATGCATGATTCTGTTGCCACGCTTTAGTCCTGATCTGCGGTTTCTGTGTAATGTGGAGGGACTGTGACTCCCTACAGGGCTGGCAGCATCAGGCGCCCTCTGGTGGTCTCTGGAGAGGATGGCATGCTTACAGGAGGCCTTGTGCTATAGGACAGCCGGGAGAGGCCAGGAGCTTCCCGAAGTGATGGGTTGTCTCTAGACTCGGGCAGCGTGTACCTTGTATGTCAAAGTATGTGCTAATTGTGTTAACTGGACCTGAAATTGAGTCCCAGGTTCTCAGAAGTGCTTTCCTTAAAACTTTGTCTTTAAACTTTGAGTAGCGTCTTGTCATGTTGCTTAGGGTGGCTGAGAACTCCTGGCTCACACCATCCTGCATCCTGAGTGCTGGGACTGCAGGATAGGCCACAGCCAAGGGGCTAGCAGGGGTCTCGGCTCTCTGTTTACTTCAAGGATTTTCACAACTTTCGCCAGATGCCACTCCCGCTTTGTTGAAGCAGCTGAGATCATTGTGTCAAACCTCTGACTTGCAAAGGCATCTTCTTAGATTCCCAGAGTCCGAGAAATGCTTTGAATCATGGAGTGAGTCAGAAGCATGGGTCCTTTGCCTGAAGTGGACACAGTCCTGGCAGGTACCTGTTGGTCAGTATGTGAAGGTGTTTTCTGATGCCCGTTTTGCCTGTTTAAAGTTGAGAACGCCATTCATTGAACCTCTGCAGGAACATGAGGGTGTGTAGACTATGGCTTAGCACAATCTTACTCTGGGAGTCACAGAAGAGGGACTGTGTCTGAAGCACACTCTCCAGAAGCCTCCTGGCCTCAGCTTCCTCTGCTGACTCCCAGCTAGGCTGAGACTCATCACCAAGCGTTGGTCTCCCAGGGTGAACAGTGCTTCCACCAGGTACTGTCATAGAGGGGGCTGCCTCAGCCGTGGGTTCTGGCAGGCACATACACAGGAAACTTGGCCTGTGTGGCTATGATGATCCTGGGGGGCTATTTGGCTTCTGGTTCTTGGAAAGCCCCCAGTTTGCCACAGGTCACCATAAAAGCCATTACCCAGTTTTTCCCTAGGGTCCTCTGCTTTCTGTGCTGTATCAGACCCAATGCAAACGTGGCTCTGAGAGCAGCTCTGTACACTGTCAGGTGCTCATATACACTAGGCCTCATGCCAGCCACTGAGGGACTTCGTGAAGCTAAGGAATGGTCCTGGCCTTGACTGGGGAGTGGGGAGCACTGCCGAGAGTATAGAGGACTGCAGGTGGTAGTGGGGGAGGGGCAAGAGAGAAACATGTCTTCCTCAATCAGCAAGGTACTGTGAGATGGAGCCCTATGGCAGTGTGGAGAAGGTAAGAAGGGACAGGGTAGAGTGTGAAGAAAAAGAGGGGCTTGGCCTTTCCAGGAGAAGGCTTCAGACAGGAAAGGGACCTTGAGGAGGGTCCTGAACACCGCAGTTTCCCCTGCCCAGGTGACAGGCCCTACCAGCACCCCAGTGCTTGTGCACTTGCCCTTTATCCCTGTGCTAACCAGACATGTCCTACAGAGAAAAGACATCAGGAAGGAAAATGTGGTGGGGTCACTTGTCAGGAAAGGGTGCCAGCAGGCAGAACAGTCACCCATGACGATCAGGCCAGCTGAACACTGCTGGAGGGCCAGGGAGGAGCAATCATACATGAACCATGGTCTCTAAGGATGCACAGTGCCGTGCAGGTACTGAGAGTTGCTGAGGGATGTTCTCGTTGCTGTACACAGAACAACTGCCTGCCACGGTCCTGCCTGAAACCGGCCCCAAACTTTCAGACCCACCAAGGTCCCTGCATCGTCAGAGAGCACTGTTTGAATTAAGCAGGGACATGCCAGACAGAGAGCAAGTTGGGCTGTAATCAGCGTCTTTAGCCCTGGACACGGTTCCGTGTTTGAGACCCAGGCAAAGAGCAAGGGGGTGACCTGGGTCATGGAGATGAACATCGGGGGTTAGGTAGGTGTGGCTGGCATTCACTCCTAGCACTGACACGCTGGGCCTCATGGTCTATAGACCAGGCGAGGAGCACAGGACACTGAGGCCAGCTGCATTCAGCCAGTATAGAGCGGAGTGAAGCACAAGCTCGGACCTGCCAAGCTGCCAGTGAAGAATGTGTCTGCCGGGTGCTCTGGGGGATGTGCATGGGCACAGAGCAGGAAGTGATGTGTTCTCATACCAAGGAGCCTCGTGTCCCAGGAGCCACTTACCCCTTCCATGGGCGCGATGAGCAGATCGTACAGGGCGCGGAGTGGGGGCTTGGCCAGTGAGTTCTGCCTCCTGGGCAGAGAGGAGGTCCCATCCTTGCTGGGTGACACCGTACCACTGAACAAGCTTGTCATGCTTTGGCAGCTCCTGGGGAGACAGGACCAGGGTCAGAGTCAGGCCCACCCTCCATCATTGTCACTGCCCACAGGGCCTCTCGGCATGCCTGCCAACTCCAGCTCACGCTTTTCCCTTGCAGGGGGTACAACACTGAGTTCTGTACACAACAGCATGCGTGCATCTCTGTGGTGTCAGCTACGTAATCAAACATCCCAGATTGCTGGTCCTGCACGGAGCAATTGTGCTCTGTCAAGGACAAGGATCAGGAGGGGTCAGTGCAGCAGTCAGGCTGACAAGGAAAATGACATCTGGTAGCAGTGAACTCGCCTCCCAAGACAAGGAGCTGCTGGCCAAACCCAGCCAGATCCTGACAGGGCCCCTCCTTTTCACAGGGGTGCCCTGAGAACTGCTGATTGGAAAGTGCTTGTAGAGGGAGCACCCCCAGGACCACCCCCTCCCGTGAGTCACACTCTCAAAGGGTGAAAAGGACAACAACTGACGGATTCAGAAAATGTGGTTAAGCACTGGCTGCCTGCTAGGCACAGCATGGTCTTGGGGGCCCAGAAGAGCAATCACTAAGCTTGCAGGTAAACGCGGAGGGTGGGACAGAATCTGCCCATCTGCCCGGCAGCCTGACTCCAGCACGGCCAGCTGGTAGCGCTCTCCGAGCCTGCCGAGGGTTAGCAGTGGATTGTTTCCGCTGTATGCTGCAGGACCTGCACTGGCAGGGACTGTGCCAGACGCCAGACAGAGCAGCAGGCTGTGACAAGCGCTCTGCATGCGGGTTTTGTGACAGCTATTCAGTTGTGGCCAGAAGGGCTTCCCCCAGGGCCAGCTGGCAGGGGCCTGCGAGCCTCCCCAGCTGTGGCTCCCACGGACTTCGTTCTCCCACCGGCCCCACCTATTTCCAGGGGCTCGGCAGCGCGTTCCAGCTCCTGGGGTGCAGAGGCCTGGGCAGCCACTCCCCTCTACTCAGGAAATGTAATTACAAGTGACAGGGTGTGCTACAGCTTTGCTGCCGGAGCCAGTGACGTGCAGATGACCCTGGAGACACTCCATATCCAGGGACAGCTTGCCCCTGAAGGTGAGGTGTGCAAACTGTTCTCCGAAGACAGTGCTTCTGCCGTGCATGGCTCCCTTCTGGTTGTACAAGGGAGCTTGGCTCAGGGCTGGCGAGGGACATGCACCTCCCCTCTTCCCATCGTCCCAGGAGCAGGCCGGGTCCAAGGAAGCCCTCGGGGACCCTGTCCCTTCTCTCATCTCTGCAGCTACCTGGGGCCTGCGAAGCACCGAATTTCATAGGCAGGGCAGGGGTCATGGTTTGTATGCCACGGCACTGGACTTGCACTATCACAGAGGTCCAGCAGGTGGCGGTAGATCACTGCCTTGCCGTCCCTTCCCAGCTCCACTGGGGCTAGGTGCCAGCTCAGCCCCAGGTTTCTCAGCTGGCTTCTCTGATGTCTATGAACCCACGTCTAGAGGAGTGTAGAGCACAGCGGCCTGTGTTGGGTAGGGAGGGGGCGGGGCAGGTGCAGCCCAGGGAGTGTTGTTCACACACATTGTTGGAAGAGGCCACTGGTGGCTTGGTGTGATTCAGCCTGGTCCCACCTGACAGACACTGTTGTCCCCCTGAGCCTACCACCTTCCACAGAAGCCCGGGATGGCAATGGACCTGGCATCTGTCTGTCTCTCCTGTACTGTGCCTGATGCTTGAATGGCTCCTCCTGACACTACTGCTCAGCGGGCAGTGTAGGGGCCCACTGAGCTTACCTGTGTGTGGGCACGGAGAGCTGGGACTACAGGCCTGGGCAGTAGCTGCCTCACCTATCCATGACAGCAACACGGTCAGCCCTTTGCAGATGTTCTGCACCACCTCCCCAAGGAAGCCCACAGGGTGTTGCTCCCTGTGGGTTCACAAGGACCCCTCCGAGATACATTGGGAGGAGCTGTCCACAGGGCCCAGAAGACTCCTGCTTTCTCCTAGAGGAGCCTAAGCACACACAGGTGAGTGCTTGGGGAGCCGTAGGAGAAGCCCGGGGCCGATGTCTAAGGAAGGCCAGTGGGGTCTGGGAAACTGGAGCGCAGACTTTCATCTGACAGGTCAGATCCTGTGCTGGCTCTTCATCTAGCTACGAGGCTCTGGACTGCCTCTTCCAGGCAGCTGGGACAGCAGATTCCCTGTAAGCCTGCTAGTTGTGGCAGCTATTCCATTGTTGCCTGAGAGCAAGCCAGTTAGAGAAGGTCAGGCAAGCCTTCCAAGTTTCCTCTGAACCGCGCCCTTCACAGCTATGGGAAGGGTCAACAGAGGTCAGGGAAGTGCTACATAGGGCTGGTACTCAGAGGCACTGGCTGAGCATCGTGGATGCCTTCCTCTGCTGGGGTGGTGCTTGACCAAAGGACCCTTCTATCCCTTCCCCCACCCATCAGTTAAGTGAGTCAGACACATGGAAGTATGTAGTAGCAAGGTAACCAGCACCTTGGGGATGGAGAAAGAAATCCTAGACCAGATTCAGGCTCTAGAGATGTGTAGCCCGAGGGATGAGGGAGCACACAGACCACAGAAACAAATGCAAGGGGGCAGGCAGTGACCTCTATACCCAAAGCACCAGGGATTCTGGGAAGAAGAGAGTACTCAGCTGGGGTAGCCTAGGAACAAAGACTGCGCGTGTGCGTGCGTGCATGTGTGTGTGTGTGTGCATGTGTGTGTGTGCATGTGTGTGTGCGCACGCCTGTGATGGCCTTCCGGGGAAAGCCTGACTTGGCCACATCTCAGTGCCAGGCACAGATCTCCAGCCAGTAATGACAGGCCTGGGAATCCTCTGGGTCACACAGAGGGGACAATGGAGAGAGTGGAAAACATGGCAGGGTGACACAGAGACCGTCTGACTTAGGATCCTGGGAGGGGGAAAGGTACTTGAGTGGGGGTCTGGAGGCCACCCACTTGCCTCAGGGTGGGGTGACGGATGAACCCCATCTTGCCACCACTCTGTTGGGAGACTCAGGATGATATCTCACCAAGTGCCAGCCACCTTGCACGGCCCGATTCCGGGATTACATCACACCACTGCTCCCTGAGAACAGTGAGTGCTCAGGTATGGGGTGTGGGGAGCAGAAGGGCCTGCAGGCCCACCTGCACGCTGGCTCTCAGCCTTCCTAATGGCACGACCCTTTAATACAGTTCCTCATGTTGTGGTGCCCCCAGCTATAGTTATTTTCATTGCTACCTCGTAGCTGTCATTTTGCTGTTGTTAGGGATCTTGATGTAAGTACCTGTGTTCTCGGATGGTCTTAGGTGACCCCTGTGAGAGGGTTATTTGACCTCCAGAGGGGTTGAGACCCACTGCACTAGCATATCCAGCTGGGACTGGAGTTACCAGGCATGGGCTGTGGGGACCAGAGCTGGGCTTCCAGTGTGTGTGTGTGTGTGTGTGTGTGTGTGTGCACATACATGCACACGTGGGCTGCTGTCTGCTGCAGCTGGGTATTGTCATCCCTGGGCTTGGGCATCAGACAGGGAGCTTCATGGGCTGCTGGGCTGAGCCCATCTCCTCAGCCTGATCTTACCTCCCACTCGTCTGTGCAGTCTTGAGGGATTAGTACATTGTAGACAAAGTGAATTAAGAAGTAGTGAAGAGACCCTCTTGTCTCCACACTCGGCCTCGCCCTTGGCTGGCAAGAGTGCCACCAGCTACGCGATGCTGTCCACATACCAGGAAGCCGCTGATGTTTGCAGAGTGGTCCTTAATTGCCTCGCTGAGGGGACAGGGGAGTCTGTGCACATGTTAGGATTGGGGAATGTATCAACTACAATCCAGTGAGGCCTGAATCGAGTTTTAGGCTTGCTGTACTTGGTCACAAGCCAAAATCATATCCCTTGCCACTCAGGTAGAGAAGATGCCAAGCCCAGCCCAATCCCACACTTCCTTGCATCTGGCCGTGTCCTTAGAAGACAGAGGGACACCTCCAAGGCCAGGAGGGAGAGGAAGGACCAGCTTGGCCCTCGAGTTTTTGGCTTCTTTCCCAAAGTTGCTGAGCCCTGGGAAGGCAAACACACTGCTGTCACCCTGATAACACAATGACAGGAAACCAGGCTGCTGCAGACAAGGTACACAGTGCCCACATATAGGGCTGCCAAGCAAGGCTACCCACCCAGTCTGGCCCCTCTGCAGTCCCGGGACAGCCAGCATCCCTCAAAGACAGGAACTATGAATTCTGACAGAATATGATTAACCCAAGCCTGTGGGCATAGCAGTTTCACCTTTGACCCACCTATCTGTTAAGTGACAGGCAACCGGGCCAGGGTGGCTGGATGTGGACGAGCTCATTTCTGGGCCATTGCTGTCTCCTACCCCACTGGCTTCTTGGCTCTTTTCAGCCTCCTGAAAAGAGTTGCAGGCCTGTGAGCTACTCAGCTTCTTCCTGGCATGGCAGCAGAATATCCCTGGACTCTATCATATAAAAAACAGGAAGGTGGAGAGCCTGATCCACCTCTGTTTGAACTTGGTACCAGGGCAAATCACCAGGCTTGCTTCTACAGCTACCTGACAGAACGTTGAGCTCCGTGTACTGTGGAAGGAGCGCGGGGACACGTGCCGCAGGGTGAGCCTAGTGCGCAGGGGCGAGCACCATACCTGTGCAGGAGGTTGTTGTGGCGTACCATCCTCAGGAAGCCTGTGGGGTCGGTTACAGAGTTGAGCTGCTTATTCATCTCCTCCAGCTGCTGCTCCATGATGTCTCCGGCTTCGCTTTCTGTCTCACTGCTGGCACAGGCCCTGAGGGAAACCACCAGAGAACCATTGGGGAAGAGAACACGTTACTGTGAAGTTGGCCTCCTGAAGCCAGGGCCCCACTGCCTTCCACATTGTGGCTCACTTGTGCTTGTGGCATCTACACAGCTGTAAATCATACAGATGGAGCAGTGTTTGAACAGTGTGTGCCCAGCATTTCGCACGTTCCCGGAGGAGCAGGCACTCTGACCGGGCTGGGTTGCAGTGGGGCAGCCCCCAGCACAGGCGCATTCTACTCCATTCTGGAAACATTTGCTGACCACCTACACTGTACCAAGCATGGTGCTGGTCCAAGATGAGACAGTACCAGCTTCTTGGGTCCCGTCCCCGGGTAGGGCATGAGTATGTGACCAGTTCTGAATTCATATCTCCCCCATGACAGATTTTAATGGAAACCTCATGGTGCATTCTAAGTAAACAAATGTCCAGCAGAGCTCTGATTCACAAATAAAATGACTAGAGGCTTGCTTCATGTCCATGCTGCCTGCTGTGCAGGGAGATAGAGAGGACCACAGTGACACCCACATCACCACCCCGCCCTCCCCGCCTGTGGCCTCCTGGACTCAGACTCAGCATCAGGCCCAGGTCACATTCACGTCTGGAAATGTCCAGAGCGCGACCTTGGGGCTCACACGTGGGGGCAGAGTCTCCAGAGCCTTCCTTCATCTCTGTGTGATTCACCCTTTCTAGAGTCTTAAACTCTCCTTGTTGAAATGACAGCGTAGTCTTGTATTCCTGACCCCAGCAAACCAAAAAAGCAGAATAAATCCTGTTACCCAATACTGAAAGTAAGAAACATGACACTAGGGTGATGGTGCATGCCTGCAATCTCCGATCTTGGGAGGCTGAGGCAGGAAAATCATGAGCTCAAGGCCTGCTTTGATCTGCTAAGACCCTGTGTAAGAAGTTTGCTTCAATCGAGCAGCCTGGGTGCACCAGATCCTTAGCTGGGGCTGGCCTGACTGAATGCAGGCAGCCTCTGCCCTGGTGCTGATGATCATGGCTTTACACAGGAAAGCACACTGTGCTACTATGTTCCATAGTGAACCCTGCAGGAGCAGCTGGGGTGGGGGTGCCAGCAAGTACGCAGGAATCTGCCACAGATGCTGCACAGAAAGCTGTCAACACCGCCTGGGCCTGGTCTTGGTAACTCTTCTGATGGCTGCAGTGGAAGAGGCAGAGGGACCATCGAGAGGCAGAACTAGTTGCAGATTGGTAGGGAAGGTAGTGAGGCTTCAGGATAGGTGAGGCCAGGAACGGTAGAGGGGAAGGCCCTGGTCATCTATGCCTGGGGCACCAAGGCCGGCCTCCATTTCCAGAGAGCAGAGTGCGCTCTCTGGTTGCCTGCCAGCCCTACTCTCTCTTTCTTCTTTGTGGCTCTCTACACCTTTCTAGTTTGACTTCTTACCCTGGCCTACTCTACTCCCGGGTCTCCAAAGGGTGGAGAGGGCTCTATCCTCACTTCAGCGCCCTGCCTGTACCATGGGGTTATCGGAGGTCGATGCTTCTGTCACCAAGCTGTGGAGCACAGAGGGCAAAGGCCACAGCGTAAGCTGGCATCCTGGTGAGGGACAGGAAAGGATGAGAGGACAGTACAGACTCCACAGCAGCCTCTCCAAGGTACTCACCTGTCCTGCCTGTACCTGCCCAGCCCTGCTAGAGCCAAGCCTGCTACTCTGGTGAAGATGCACCATGCTGGCCAGCGAGGGCTCCAAGAGACAACCAGGAATCGGTGCTGTGGAGTGTGCCGGGGCCACCGTGCTCCGGGGACAGACAGGAATGGCAGGAGGCTCCAGAAAGGATCTCCACTTGGAAGCTCAGCTTCCTGATCCCCGTAAGTGCGTTGTCCATCAGCTGGGCAGGAACTCTGCGCAGGCATGGCCCTGTTTACATCCCAGCATCCCTTGCTAACTCATCTTGATTCCCTGCCTCAAAGCTTCTCCTGTACCAATGAGCAGTAGCTTGCTGAAGACCAACTTCCAGTCCTGAGCTGGAGATGGTCACAAGAAACTGGTCGTCAGGCCCCGTGCTCGTCTCGAGCCCCATGGCCACGGAAGGGTGGTTCCTTCAGAGCAAAGCTCTCCTTCCCACTGGGTGAGGCCCCTGCCATCACTACAAAAGTTTGGTGCCTCTGACACCCCTGCCTGTCCTCGGGACCAACCAAGTGCCTTGCACATTTTTTGGGATTCCTTCCAGAACGTGTAGGAATGTGCAAGAGGCTGGGCATCAGGGGTGCTCCCCTGGGCAAGTCCAGCCCCCCGCTCTTTGACAGCCAATTTTAGCAGACCTTTAAGATGGGAAGGGTCTGGCCTTTGCTTTGGTGGGAACATCCCACAGCATGGGCCGTCTCAGCAGGACATCATGCTGGAGAGAGGGAAGGGTCCATGCAGGAGACACCTGATCATAACTACGTTCCTTTTAGCATCCACTTTCAGGGAAATCTGGTTGTGGCTTCCTGAGGCTGGCTCTAGGCTATGTATAAACACAGGGGCACAGAAGGTGGCCATCTTCCTGCTCTGGAGCTGTGAGCTGCTGTTGCCAAACGAAACGGTTGAGCAGTGACGGGTGGCCCTGCCCGCATAGCCTGGGGTCCCAGCTTCCCTCTTACATTGCAAGGTTGACCTGCAGTTCATTGAGCCCTTTAGCCTTACTAGAAACCCCCTCTTCTGTTTAAGCTTTGGAGAGGATTTGTGGGGAGGGGCGTTGTCCCCAGAGAGCTGTGTACCCTTGCTGCACCAAATTAGCAGAAGCACAGCCTGTTGCTATGACACCATTGAGACCGGAGACAGTCAAGAGAGAGACGCATGAGTGTGCACAGAGACAGACGCAGGGACTCCCGCCCAGGCTGCTCTCTCTTCAGCAGACGTCACACACTCCAGACCTGTAGCCATGTACGGCACAGTGGGCGTGGACTCTGATGGCAAATCTGCTGGTTCAAACCCTCCTTGTTCATGGCCTGGCCCCCCTCAGCAATCTAGTCACCAATGTACTTCCCCTCCCCCAATCTCCTGGGAAAGGTTTCTGCTTCGTGTCACTATAGAAATGGCTGCTCTCTGTAAGGCCAAAAACCAGTTGCTTTAGTGTTATCTCTAAATGACACCAGAAACCTGGTTGTCTGAAAGTAAATTATTACATTTACCTGACAGGAGACTGCGTTCTCACTCATATTCTCCTCCCCCGTCTTTCTCTCTCTCCCTCCTTTTTTCCACCTCCTCCCCCCTCTCTCCATCCTCCCTGTCTGCCCCACACTCCTCCCCCCACATTCTGACTTGCACCTTGACTGTCACACTGATAAAAGAATGAAAATTGTCTCCCAAGTGCTTTTTAAAAGAACATCGCTTGGAGCCCGGAGCTCTGTGAGTCTGTCTCCACAGCCTGGAATGATCCAGTCTGAACTCGAGTGCTGAGAGGAGGAGCTCACAGTCT
The DNA here is from genome assembly GCF_004785775.1 of Grammomys surdaster. NCBI lineage: Eukaryota > Metazoa > Chordata > Mammalia > Rodentia > Muridae > Grammomys > Grammomys surdaster. The sequence continues at coordinate 721,142 of NW_021604728.1, forward strand.
AGCTCTTCTGCTTTCAGTAAATACAGTGATCAGACGGCTGGCTGAGGCTTGCTTCCTGTCAGCTCCTCGGCCAGCCGGCAGGGAACACAAAGCTGTAATGGAGCGGAAGCCTCGTTTCTTGGTGTCTCATTTTTAGCTCTTTGCTGGGAGCATGTTGTCAACGTCATTCTCCCTGAAACATGTCATTCGCATCCTCTGAGTGGATGTGTGACCTGGACAGAGCCCAGTGCGGTCCCTGGGGATGGTGCTGGAGTGGGAAGACCTTCAGCCTGGGTGACGGGGTAGAATCTCACCCTTCCAGATAAGTCCAAATAAGTCCCTGGGACCTAAGACCAGCAGACCTTCCTCCCTGCAGGTGAACCAGGCTAGTCACAGGGAGGGGGGATGGGGAGTGGTATACAGCACTTGGTGGGTGAGAAGGACCCTGAAGGGACGTTTCCTTCCCACTGTGGTTGTTCCTGCGAGGGCTGTGCAGGAACTGGATGCACACACACTTCGGCGCATGCCTGCTGTGCCACTCAGGGGACTGTTTTGAGTGCTGTGCGGGAGCATGTGAGTGTCTGCGGCAGAGGGCACACTTGTTACTGTGTGTCACCGAGATTCCTTTCTGGAGATTTTATCTATTCTAGCAGCACATGTATCCCTTGGTGAAAATGTCGAAAGCCGTAAGAAACAGTGCAGCCACTTAATCTCCTATGCTTTCCTGTGGTAATCATTTACCACTGACAGATGCGGGTGAGGGAAGAAACAGAGGCCCTGCCCCAAGCCCACAGAGCAAGCAAGCACTGATATCCTATGTGTGTGTGTGTGTGCGCGCACAAATGTGTGTATGCACATGTGCATGCATGCATACATGCATGAGCCATGTACACAGAAAATGGAATGTCAACACAACACAGAAAGGCATGGTACTAGACCTCTTCCCTTATAGGCCAATGCAGGAAAAGGCTTTGAGTACTGTCCTGGACTTCTAGTCCTTCTTAGTGGAGTTAGTGGCCAGAGAGGAGGGAGCAAAGACACACAAGAGACTACTTTGATGAATGCTACAGCCGGTTACTGCCTTATCCCTCTGGGAATAGGAGGGGTGCCCTGAACTTGATCCTACAGAGGTCACCCAGTCCACTCATCTCCGCTTACCAGAGGCCAGGCCAAGGAGGGCCCCACCCACTGTGGTGGCTTGGATCAGGGAGGTCAGAGCACTTCCTAGAGACCCAGTGTGGTCCTGCTCAGTCTCTGTCCTGCACGGCCATCTTACAAGGCCAGAGGAAATGTCTCCAGGCTCCAAAGTCTGAGAAAGAGCACGCGACATGAGGGCAGAGGTGTTCCTACCAGGCTCAGTGACTGCAAGGTACCTCCAAAGCGCCACAGAAGCCAGAGTCCTGGAAGCCACTTTGCTAGCTAAGAGTGGTCCTGTGCATTCTCCCTCCTGCCTTGGTGGTGGTGACTGGGAAGTGGAGAAGCAGACAGGTCCAGGCTAAGGAAGCTGAGGGAGCCAGACCTGGTCCACGACACCACAGCTTACTGAGAAGAGGCATCCAGAACGGCCTCATCCCTCACGCGATGAAGTGTGTGACCAGGCTGGTTCTTGTTTGTTTGTCCTAAAGATTCCACTGGCCCCCAGATACAGCAGAGATCTTGCCTTCTATTCCAACCTAAAGACAGAACTGCCCTGTTCCCCATTTCACACAAGGGGCCCCGTGGGCCCTGGTCAGTCGCCATTCATGCTGTGTGGGAGATGCTTTTTTCTGTGGTAAATCTAAAGCCTGGGCTTCTGGCGACAGCTGAAGGGCCCACACCACAGAGGGCAGAGAGGACCAGCTGAATGACCCACAAGCACACCAAGTACTGGGGTAAGATAGGCCCTTCCTGAGTGACCTCTAAGATGAGCTGGAAATGACAATGGTCAGGCTGGGTAGTACACCGAGGAGACAGTGGCTCATTCAGGGAACAGCTGTCCAGACTCCACCACCCCAAACTGGTATGAAGCCTGGTGTCTGGACCATGGTCATCACTACAGGGCTTTGTACAGTGTGTACAGTCTTTGTACTTGGAATTTGGTCTTAAGTAAGGTTTAATTGCTGTGGAGAGACACCATGATCAGGACAACTCTTATGAAGGAAAACAGTTAATTGGACCGGCTTACAGGTTCAGAGGTTCAGTCCATTATCATCAATGGCAGTAAGCATGGCAGCATCCAGGCTGGAGGAGGAGCTGAGTTCTACATCTTCATCTGCAGGCTATAACAAGGGATTATCCTCTGCATACAGCCAGGAGGAGGCGCTCATTCCACACTGGGTGGAGCCTGAGCATAAGAAACCTTAAAGCCCACACACATAGTGACACACTTCCTCCAACAAGGCCACACCTTCTGATGCTACTCCCTGTGGGCCAAACATTCAAACACATGCGTCTATGGGGCCTTTTCTATTCAAACCACCAGATTCCTTTGTAAAACACATATATTTATGGACAGGATGGGAGACGAGCCATGCCTGATGTGTGTGTGTGTGTGTGCTTGATGTATGGATGTGTGTGTGTGCATGATGTGTGGATGCCTGTGTGCATGCATGCCTGATGTTCGGATATGTGTGTGTACATGCATGATGTGCAGACGTGTGTGCATGCCTGTCTATGGGGGGCATGTGCTCATTACAGCGCACATGGAGGTCGGAGAACAACTGTGGAGTCAGTTTTCTCCTTAAGTCTTTACATGGGTCATGGGTGTTGAATTCAGGTCATTGGGCTTGTGCGGCAAACCCCCTTAACCTTTGAACCCTGGCCCTGGCTCTTGAGACGGCTTTTTGCTCAAGAAGTTTTTCTACTCTGTAACTTTGGGTATACAAGATAGGTATATAAACCAAACACTTACTGACCACAAAGAGACTAGTTTTAAATAGTTCCTCGGTGGTCTGGTATTGGGCCTCCTCTTCGCTGCATTGACTGGGTTGGAATCACCTAGGAAACACACCTCAGTGTGTGTTTCAAAGTATTTCTAGACGGGTCCAACTGAGGCAGGGGAGACTGTCTGAACGTGTGCAGCAGCACCCCACAGGCTGGGTGGGGACGGACAGAGAGGGGAAAGTGGGCTCAACGCCAGCGTTCACCTCTGCTTCCCGGCTGGGGGTGCCGTGTGGCCAGCCGCTTCCTCCTCCAGCAAGCCTTCCCGCCACGATGAACGGCAGGCTATCGAGCCGTGAACCCCTTCCTCCCGTGACTCAGTCTTCCCAGGTATTTGGCCTCTGTGATGAGGACAGTAATTAAAAATAAAAGCAAACTGGCGTGCTGAGGAGATGGACATATATGTTTGCTTTTATATAAGGAATGAACTTTTGGTCAGAGCAGGACACAGCATCTCTGTTGCTCTTCTGAGCTGGTCCATATTTCAGGTTTTTTTTTTTTTAAAGATTTATTTATTTATTTTATATATGTGACTACACTGTAGCTGTCTTCAGACACACCAGAAGAGGGCATCGGATCCCATTACAGATGGCTGTGAGCCACCATGTGGTTGCTGGGAATTGAACTCGGGACCTCCTCTGAGCCATCTCTCTAGCCCGAACATTTCACATTTCACTGTGATAAGAACACCACCTCACGTAAACACGTGGTAACATGGTAGACGCCATGTCAGAGATTGTAAATTCTATCCTAATCCCAAGTAAAACCATGCTGAACATTTAACCAATGACATTCAAGCAATGGATTTTAAACTCAAACACAGTCGGGAGACAAACCACACTGATACATGCTGAGAAGTGAAGCAGGAGACACTTCCATAATTAAGGAGCTGGAAACTGCCGTGAAAACATGGCAGATGCGTGTGGCTGTCTTGACTCTGAGCCACAGTGTCCCAGGCAGCATCAGTTGGGTGATGGTTGTGCAGTACAAGTGCGTGTTTTGTTCAGGAGCAAAGTGACAGTGAAGTCACATGATGTTGGCAGATGAAATCACATGATGATGGCAGGTGAGTCACATGATGATGGCAGGTGAGTTGCATGATGGCAGGTCACATGATGGCAGGTGAAGTCACATGATGATGGCAGGTGAGTGAGTTCTACCAGAGCTCAGATTCACTATGTATTTGATCTTTGAATCAATTTCTGTCACTGTTACTGAGGAACCCTTTTCCCATTGCCAATTCCCTTCCGACTGAACCTCTGCTTTAGTCACATGACCCCTCCCACGGTGTATGAAGCCTTACCGTAGTGTCAACAGTTCCCAGATACCACCTCCACTGTTGCCTGCGAGGAGCCTGTTCTGTCTAAGCCATGAGCTCTCCACTCCACAGATGCTATGGGGAGCCCTGCTCCTCAGCTCACAGAGTCAATAAACCTTGTGGCAAAAGCCAGGTAGGAGAACATGTTACCTTCCTTGTGCTGGGTGGCCTGCTCCACTGGAAGTAGAGTCAGAACAGCCAAGGAACGGTGAGCTTCTAGACCTGTGCCTTCCATGCTGCCCTCCACCCTCAGACGTACAGACGGTGATGTACACATGGCTGTGGTGTGGAGGGGATGTGGCGTGAGGGAGAGGAAAGCTGAAGTCTCTTCAGAGCCTTCTGTCCCCCACAGCTGTATGGCTGAAAGCCATGGTGAAATGCCAAATGACTTCCCCTGGGTAAGGTGGAAGTCACAGTGAAGCTCACGCGTGACCACCGAGAACAGGAGCTCTGCGGCTCAGCTCAGCGGCATACTGGGCGGAGCCCTCAGAGCTGCTCTACACACAGCACCCCATGAATCGCGGTCAAGTGCGCGCTTAGAAAGCTGCAGCGGAATTGAGCAGCTTTGTTCAGGATTCTCTGAGTCTAGGAAAAAAGCCCACCTTTAAAATTTCTGCACAAAATAATTCCACTAGACCCAGTCTACTTGGTCTGAAAATGAGACCACTCAACAGAGGTGCCCCAATTCTGGGCAACCGCTGGGAGAGGGGCATTTGTGTAGAAGATAGTCTCTAAAGAAGCCGTGCCAATCTCTAGAGTTATTGGCTGTTCCCCCGAGTCTTCCTTGGAATAGGCGGTTGGATACCCACACTGGGAACAGGAGTCTGGGGACAAGGTGACCTGTACTTCTCCTTGGGAGGGATCAGAAAATCTTCCACACCCTTGCACTCAGGATAGAGACCCTCTGTCTCCAGTGAGCTTTGGGGGGGGCAGTTTCCTGTCAACACTGCCTTCCTGTCTGAAGGCTGTAACAGTCAGGGCAATGCAGACCCTCTGCCTGGGGCATTGGGGGGTTGTTCCCTTCTCTCCCTCTAATTGGATTTTCTGAAAGGACCTGCTCCCCTCCCCTCCCCCAGACACCGGAGAGGCCGCTGCACAGAAGCTGCAGAGGCTGGCGCCCTTCTTGTCGTTAGCTGCCACATTAACCCAGTAGGGGGCTTAACAGCCCGCCATTTTGAGAAGCAGTCGTCAAGTCATGAAAGCCCCCAAATGCAACTTAAATGGTTATTAGCTGGTGGGAAACATCCCCTGCTTTCTAATACTGCCATTTAAATAACAATAATAAAGAAAATAATAACAGTAAGTGTAAATGCCCTGCCTCCTCAGCCATGATTGTACCTACCACCCACAGTCCACCGGGCCCTGTGGATCTAGGATTTACTTAGGGCCTGGCGTGAGGGGGCATGGCTTTTGGTTCTGAGGACCAGCCTGCTTCCACAGTCAGCCAGCAGGTGTCGCCCAAGTCATCTCTCATCTGCACTGGGAGTTTCCATGGATAAATTTCCTTTAAACAACACACACACACACACACACACACACACAGCCAACACCAATCCACTGCACAGACAAAAGAGCCAAGGGGTTCCTTGCTCTATTAAGAGCCACAAAACATACACATTTGCCAAATGGAAAGGTGCAGAATTAATTGAAAAAGAGATGGGATTTATATTCCTTGGCTCCCTTGGGGGTTTTATAATTAATTAATAAATATTTGTGAAGGCTTTGGTAAGTGCTGAGGTACCGTAGATGCGCTAACCAAAGCAAGCTTTTGCAGGCATTATGACTCCAGCATGGGGCCAAATGAGAGAAATGAAGACTGGGGCAGTGGTACCATCCAGCGCCATGGCTGCTGAGGACTGGGCCCTTCCCCTACATGACGCCTTCCTCACAGTGACCAGGAAGGCGGTCCTTACTGCTGTATCCAGGGAGTGGAGGAGCCTGGTTTAGACTGGCATCATTTCCACCCTCTCAATGGCCACACTGTTTTCTGTAAGCCAACAATTGTACAATTGTACAGCAGATGTATATTTGCCTTATGCCACTGACTCCCTAAAGGAAGTCACACAAACAAGATCACTGTCCTAGGGATAATTAATGAAGTACAAGCTGTGTGGGTGACAGGAGAAAATGATGGTTTGGCTCCAGTGTCTAGAAGAACACCCAGAGCCATTTTTACCTCTGTGTGTCTATCTGATAGTTTGTTAAAGTCCGAGGATGTGGCCACTGCTAAATTCAGCCTGCAGCAGCCGTGGCTGCCCTGTGGCTTTATTCGTCTTTCTGGAGAGAAGCAGAATTGCAACGTCTTCCCTGATACAACAGGTTGCTATGGTTACACGGGACATAAATATATTATATGTCCCGTGTTACGTGGAAGGAGCAGCCAGGCGCTGTGTGCAGAAGACCCCCAGGGGGACAGCACTCATGTGGATGGCTCTCTGCAGCCAGCTAAATATTTGTTTCTGGCTTTGCAGCAGGAGAGGCAAAGGAGCCGCTCAAGGGGCTGTCTACAGCACTCACAGATGCACCAGCATGACAGCCATGCTGCAAGCCAGCTTCTGCTTTGTGGGACTTGAAAAACAGACACTGGCGTGTGCCACCCCTACCGGGAACAGGGTGGCCCGGCTTCTATCTACATGACTCCCTGTGGATCCAAATTATTCTGCAAGGGTTCTGCAATTTTTTTTTTCATGATTAAAGAAGCACAACTGGGTAGTGGCTGCTGAGAAACCAGATAAGAAAAGTAGTTTCCATTCAGGGTGGGACAGGGGACTTTGCATCCAGGACTTACTTTTGCATTAAGATAGACAAATCTCTATGATTCCAGAGCGGGGGGGGGGGTGCACGTTGGAAAATTAACACAAAGAGCACGAGCAGTGGCAGCTTGATTTCTGCAGGGATTTCTGTTGTGTGAGCTGCAAAGCAATGCTGGATGAAAAACTGTTGCCGCCTGTGTAGTCTGTCTCTCCCGCTCACCCCTGGGACTTGCCACCGCTATTTCTAGACCCATGGGTGCAGGACAGTGGTCTGTTTCGGGACAGGTGAGATCCTGTCGGTCTTCACCCTCTTTTCTGTTTGTTCTCCCCAACCCACAAGATGGCTTCTGTGTGATTGCGGCTAGCATCCAACTCCTGATCCTCCTGCCTCGGGCTCCTGAAGCTCTGTGTCATCTTTTCCCATGTAATGACTAGAGAGCAGAAAGAACAGGTCAGCAATGCCCGGGAAAGGGAGACGCAACGTGCTCTGCACAGACATGTCTGCTTTGAGGAGTTGTATGTGTGCTCACAGAGCAGAGGGTCTAGCCTGCTGCAGGACACACTTGCTTTCAGGCCTCGAGGAGGTAAGGAATTCTCCTCTTAGGTGTAACACACTCTGGTGTGCAGTGGTCAGAGGCTGGCTTGAGTCAAGCTCTGAGACCCAGTGGACTCCGGATCTGGGTTAGTATACACTGCTCACTGGGATGGGGCCTCCCACTGAGCCTGGACTGACTTGAAGACATGCACGTATCAGGCTGTGCCAAAGACTCCTCCTGGGTCTGAGGCCGTCTTTGCTGGCTGCTATGTATGCCACACGCATGATGCAGAACCAGCGTTTCTGGGCTGCCATGGAGAGCGCCAAGCATGGCATTTGGATTTGATTTTTAAAGTCAGCATTTGAGGCATGGCCCAGAAGAAAGAGCAGAGGAGAGAGGATCAGATCAAGGGTAAGGTGGTGTTTGACAAAGGCGGAGTGGGGGTGGCTAGCAAGTGATGTGCTAACCCTGATGTGCAGCCAGCTTCCTGCCAGCGCTACCACCCTGGTAACAAGTTACGCTGCTCTGTACCACTGGATTGTTCTGGCCTCTCTCTAGTCAACCCATGTCTCTCCTTATGGATAACAGTTCTCTGGGTACCTCCTCCATAGAGGGGGCTCCCACGCTAATCCCCAGCAGCTTTAAACATTCAGTCTCTTACTGAATGGCCAACACTTTGGGGTTTAACTACATAAAGTCTCAGATCCCTTCCAGGTCTTGAATGGAACCCGTGGTGTAAATATATAGCTGAACGAGAGCCCACAATACAGAGAGCTTCCCCATCTTTGAAGCGTACTGGTGTGCTTCTGTGGCCATATCTTGTGGCAAAACTGGGCAGAGCAGGCTCCTGCTGCTGCGTGTTTGTGGGGATGAGCACACCACAGCAGGCGGCAGAGCAACGGTCGTCCCCATGCTTCACAGACGCACTGAATGAGAAGCCAGGGAGCTCCGACTGTGCCCGCTCACCAGCTCCTTCATGTGATACACACCAAGCCCTTCCGTGCAGTCACAGTCAGTGACACAGCCTTTGCTTCTGGATCCAAGGTCTAGAGACAGTGGGTGGCATGGGGGAGGGAACCTCAGTGGCACAGTTAGAGGAGGCAAGATGGACATACAGAACGAGCGGTACTTCTCAAGGAAGGATGCGTGGGCAAGCGCCACCAGTTGCTGGAGGTCCTTGGAAGGACAACAGAAGGGGCCTGTGCTGAGGGGAAGGCAATCCTTGCAGGGCCGGAGGGTCAGGTAAGTAGGAAGGGCAGGAAGGAAGATCAGCCCCTGCTGCAGGGAGGTTGGTAAGGGCTGTAGGTAAGGGCTGTGCTGGGAGGGGCTTCCGATGCCTGACTGAGCCATGAGGTGAGGATGAGGGTCCGCACTGGCAAATGAGAAAGGGGCGTGGGTGGACAACGCGCTCCAGGCAACGCAGCTAGAAACTAGTGGTCCTGAGATGTGGTTTTAGGCTTCATACTGTTTCCCACAGCCTGCTGCTCTGCTCTCTCACCGGTTGTGACCAGTGGTCCATGGGAGGCTCGCTGTCGGGCTACGTACTTGGCATGGCTCTGTCTCACCAGGTCCTATTGATGTTACTTTTGCCCCCTGGAAGCTGTCCCCAGTGTGCGCCGTTCATCGAGTGCGCGATGCTCTCCCCTGAGATGTGCACACGCGCCTCGCTGTCTAGCACTAATCCCTCACTACTATACGATGCTTCCTGGTACACGATGCACACGCACGGCTGTGTGCAGTCACTGCAGCCCGAAGGCCTCTGCTGCCTTTGCATGTGTGCCCTTCATGTCTCCCTCCATAGACCAGGCTGGCCTTGAACGGAAGCCTCACCTCGGCCCCCCAAGTGCTGTTCTAGTTGTGTTTTTGGTTACTGAGATAAATACCGAGTCTAAGGGCAAACTGGGGAGGAAAGGGTTTGTTTGGCTTATGCTTCTAGGTCATAATGCATCACTGAGGGAAGTCAAGGCAGGAACTCAAAGCAGGAACCATAGAGGAAAGCCGCTCACTGGGTCCTCATAAGTTAGCTTTCTCGTAGCCTGGGCCCACCTGCATAGGGATGGTGCCGCCAATGGTGGGCCAGGCATTGCCACACCAGTCAAAGCACCTCACAGACATGGCCACAGCCAGTCTGATCTAGACAGTTCCTCAGGTGATGGTCCCTCTGATCACATGACTCCAGGTTGTTCTCTCTCTCTAAGCTCCTCCTCTCCTGTTGCCATGCAGACTGCACATAAGAACCGACATCATTTGGCTTTTCAAGTCTGCCTTATTGCACTTAACATGATATTCTCCAGTTCCGTCCATTTCTCTTAGAGTGACATAGGTTTGTTCTTCTTTATGGCTTAATAAAACAATGTATACATATGCATATGTCTTTTATCCATTTGTCTAGGCTAGGCTGATTCTGCATCTTGGCTTTTATGTACAGGGCCACAGTGAGCATAGGTGTGCAGGCACGCCCAAGGAGGTAGTCTGGCCATCGGCTTTCCACAGAAGACTCATTTAGATTTCTTTAAGACGAACCCAGGAGTGGATACTCTGTATTTGTGAGATCATCTGTCCACACTGCTTTGTAATATTTTCCAAAATTTTTATGTTGAAAAATCAAAGGTATGGAAAAGCTTAAAGATTCTCAGAGTGGGTACTGAGATGCCTCCTAGCCGGATCTTGGCATCCTTAATGTGTACTACCCAGCTGCCTGTGCTCTTTCAGTCATCTGCATAATTTCCTATCTGAGTGCAGTTTAAATAACTTACACTGAATTATAGCTAATGTTCTTTCAAACACTTCACAAGGCATATCAGGGCTGGAGAGCAATACTGGTATATGCATCTTAATATAAAATATGTGCACAAAACTACACAAAATGAACCTCACAGATCTTAATTTACAGTGAGTCAGACAGGGACATTGTGCTAAAAACCCTGTAAAGAAACAAAGTTTCTCTGTGACTGCCCCTAATTGGTTTTGGCCTCCATGTTGGAGGCCGCCTTTGTCCTGCCTTTTTCCTACAGAAATTACTGAAGCTGTGCCTGAAGGCAGACATCATGGGGGACCCATAGTGTCTGGCCTTCCCTGTGGCTTGCTCTCCTTCACCACAGGGTTTCTGGACTCCACCTGCGATGTTCACATTTAGTTCACAGCCTTGACCACGGCATGCATGCTGAGGAGCACCAGGCTGATGGCCCGCTGCAGGCATGAGGCACAAAACTGTCATCCTTGTGGAAGCCTCTGTCATTAGACGCTCTCCTTTCTCCTGGGCAAACGCCTCACAGTGGAACTGTATGCCCACAGTGAGGGTCAGAGTGGATCGCA